>NC_073228.2:138849318-139152348 GCF_029281585.2 Gorilla gorilla gorilla
GGGACTGCGCAGGGAATGGTCCTCAAGCAGGCCTTTAGCCCCACTTCCTCAGGGAGACATGAGTCACCTGCTTGGCTGAGATGCTCGCTGACAGATTGCCAGTTCCGCAAGGAAATCTTCCCGTGCCGACACCCACTCAGAGAAACAGTGCTAAAGATGTTTCTGGTTTTCTGAGCCTTGTAAAGGTGAATTTCTTTGGCCTTCAAATTGGTCTTCTGCTAGGTTTGGAAAGGAATTCTTCCTTTCCAGGCCACAGACACTATAATATCAAAGTGTTATTGATGATGATAATAATCACTAGCATTAACTGAGTTCTTAATAGAGTGCCAGGCATACTGTAAAGTATATTACATGAATTAGCTCCTTTTACGTATGGGGAAACTGAAACTCGTTTCAAAAGTTACGTAACTTTTCTGAGGTCATATAGCTAGTGAATAGCAGAGCTAGTAGAAACTGAACTTAGTTGACCACTGTGCTAAAAATATGTCTGACAGTCCAGAGAAAAAAAGCATGGATTAAATACATCTTTGGTTGGATCTGTTCCTCACAATTTAGTTGAGAATATTCTTGTGTTGCCTACAATTAAAATCTGACATTTCCTTTGCGGCAGCTAGAACAGTTAACAGTGTTCCACGTGAAAGTCTTGGTGAGACATGTAATCATGTTCTGTGGCAAAGAATGCCTTTACTTGGTGCACTAGACAGTGTTTATGTGATTGATAAGTCACCAACACCAGGGCAAGGTCCTGTCCTGTGACATGTGCATGCTTGGCAATGATCTTGCCTTGCATTTTGCTTAATAATTTTCATTATTTTTAATTAAAGTTGAAGAAGTGCAGACTCTAGCTGAAATTAAGGTAGGTTGTGTTGCCGGAATCTGGTAATTACTTTAATTGATCACAAGATAGTTTCCTTGATCACCAATTAGAGTAAATTGCTGATCATGTTTCAAGACGTGAAGAAATGCCCAAACTGATTTATGTAATAGTGTTTTCATTTGTAATCAGACGTAAATATCATTTCCTTCCATAGCAATTGTGTTTTATAAAAGAAGGGTTATAGGCCTACAAACATAATGGTGATTCATAAACAATAGACGTCTAATTCATTGAATTAGTAAAGGAAGTATTTAGAGGCTTAATGGAGATTGTACTGGGGAAATTACTTTGGAGTAGCTGGTGCTCATTTTCTTAGTGGGAGATATGTTCTTTTTTAGTGCATAATTAAAATAGTCTATAATCAAAATATAAAAGGCAGCTGATTTAAAGAATGTATATCAAAGAGAATTGCTCTGAGTAATGAAAGATTTGTATTGTAAATATGTGCTAGAAGTCTTAGAACTTTAATAAATCATACATGTTATTTGACTGAAGCTGTATTTTAAATTCAGGGTGCTGTTAAACGTTTCACAGATTGATGCACGATTTTTGTCTTGGTTTTGTGCATCTGATAGTCTTTCATAGTTTCATGGAATAAAATGAAACAAAAGTAACTTTAAGAAAAATTAAAGTTCCCAAAGAATACTTGATTTGGGGTTCATGGAAAAATCTTTAATTGCTGATGGTTTGGAGATTTCCAAATGACAAACTTCATTGGCCCAATTTACTGTGATTGTATTGCTTACATTCCTTAAAATGGTAGAGTAACTTAAAAAGTCATACTTCATCATACATTCATTGACTTGTTCATAAAATGTTTGTAATTTGCAATAGAGGAAAGACTGAAACTATTATCAGCCATTATATGTTATTTGTTGGCCATATGTTTGTTTGAAATGGCTGTGGCTCAACAGAACATGGCTCATAGACAAACTATGCTGTAAATTGGCACTAAAAACCCACCTAAACAGGTAGGCATATGTTAAGAAGTTAACATGAGCCAAAATATTTTAATATGAACCAGGTTATGTACATTAAAGGATTCCAGCTCCCTTTACAGTGGGAACTTCATTTGCATGTTGTTCATTTTTTCCCAAACTAATTTTTAAAAAATAGATCAGGTATACACGTGGTACAAATTCAAAAGGTACCAAAGAATGTAGGAAGTCTTCCTGTTTGTGATTCTCAACCATCCAGTTCCCACTCTGCACTCTCCTCATCATTCACCATTGCTCCCATCATTCTTGTATATCCTTCCAGAGATATTAATGCATACACAAGCATATAATTTCTTTTCTTTCCTTTTTATATGCTTCATGAACTATTGTTATGCATATATATTTTTTCATTTAGTAATGTATCTTAGAGGTACTTCCATGTCAGAGGATAAATGGTTTCCTTGTTCTGCTTAATGGCTGCATAGTATTCCAGTGTGTAAATGTACCATAATCTTTCTAATCAGTTCCCTATTGATGGAGATTTTGCTGTTTCAAGTCTATAGCTATTACAGGCAGTGCTTCAATGACCTTTCTTGTAATTTATGAGTATGTCTGCAGCACAAATTCCTAGAAGTAGAGTTGTTTGGTCTAAAGGTATGGGCATTTTCAGTTTTGACAGATAATGTCAGATTGCCCTCCATGATGATTATATCAACTTATATTCACCAGCAGCATGTGAGAATACCTTTTCTTCTATATCCTCACCAACAGAATATTAGCAAATATTTTGATCTTTTTCAAGCTAATAGGTTTAACTTAGTTTTTAATTTATATTTACCATGATTGAGATTGAGCAGTTTTTATGTTTTAGAACCATTTGAATTTCTTTTCTGTTGTCTATTATGTCCTTTGCTCATTTAAAAAATGGTGGTTGGTCTCATTAATATGTAGGAGCTTTTTATATGCTAAGGAAGTATATACTGCAAATATAATTTGTTGTTTATCTTTTGCTTTTGTTTGTTGGATTTTATTACCATACAGAAAAAATTTTTTTTACCTGTCTTCTTCCTGCAGTGCAGAAAAAAATTTTTAGTGTAGTAAGATTTATCTATTTCTTAGTAGTAGTTTTTTAAAGTTTTCGGGAAATAGAATTTATAAATTTCTTGTTAAGTTACTCTTAGATTGTTTTTTGGTGCCATTTTAAATGATATCTTTTCTTCGGTATATTTTCTAATTGGTTATTGTTTGTATGAGAAGCTGTTGACTTTTTTTTTTTTTGGTCTTATTCTTGACTTTAATGGGAATTCTAGCATTTCCCTATAAAGAATGATGCTAACAAAAATGATGCTGCCTTTGGACTGAGAATATATTCTATCGTATTAAAGAAGGGTGCATCTATTCCTATCTATCAGCATTCCAGAGAATGTTGTCAGTACTATTTCTACTTTTTGGAATTGATTGAGATTTTCTTTGTGGACTAATATATGTTTAATTTCTGTGAATATTTGATGAGCGCTTTAAAAGTGTTATTCTCAGTTTTTAGAGTTTAAAGTATAGCAATTAGCTCTACCTTTAAAATTATGTTTGTTTGTTTAATCTGTCATGGGTTAAGAGATGTAAGTTAGGCTAAGTGCAGTGGCGGATGCCTGTAATCCTGCCACTTACAGGTTTAGAGGCTGAGGTGGGAAGATTACTTGAGGCCAGGAGTTGAAGACCAGGCTGGGCAACATAACAAGACCCCATTTCTACAAAAATTTAAAAAAATTAGCCAGGCATAATGACACTTGCCTGTAGTCCTAGCTACTTGGGAGGCTGAGATAGGATGGATCCCGTGAGCCCAGGAGTTCAAGGTTGCAGTAAGCTATATTCGTGCCACTGCATTCCAACCTGGGAGACAGAGCGAGACCCTGTCTCTTAAAAAAAAAAAAAAGTTAATTAAAGTCTCCAACTATAAATGTTTCTATTTATTCCTATATTTCCTACATGGGCTTATTCAATGCCACGTTATTATTTGTAGTGTAGATATTTGTAATTATTTAATCTTCATTGGTGGATGCAAATTTATAAATGCAAATTACCCGCTTCAGGACTTTTAATGTTTTGCCCTAAATTAGCCCGTTCAATATAATTTATTAACAAGTTTTTTTTTTGCATTTGCCTATGTGCTTTTATTTTTAATGATTGAATTTTGCTTTGTGATCCAGTGTGAAAGTTTTCTCTTTATTTTGATTGGTTGGATTTATGTTCTTTACATTTATTGATTGCACAGATGAGTTTAGTCTTATAAAACATGGCAGAACCAAAATACTTTTTTCTTCCTTATTTTAAATTATGATATGGACTGTGTTTTCTTTGTTTCATTTTTATTATGTTTTTCTTTACTTAACTGGGAATGTTTATATTTTTATTTTGATTCTTGTGGATACTATTATAACTATATATAGGTATATAACTTGATAGTACCTTATGGATAATATAGTATATCGTATATATATATAATACCTATATATAGTATTATATACATATATATGTACTATTATACCTATGTATAGTATCTACAAGATCCTATAAAATTATATACCTATAATTTTACATAGAAAATATAGTCTTCTATTTCTGGCTGGGCATTGTGGCTCACACCTGTAATCGCAGCACTTTGGAAGGCCGAGGCGGGCGGATCACTTGAGGTCAGGAGTTCAAGACCAGCTGGGCCAACATGGCGAAATCCTGTCTCTACTAAAAATACAAAAACAAAAATTAGCCGGGTGTGGTGGCACGTGCCTATAGTCCTAGCTACTCGGGAGGCTGAGGCAGGAGAATTGCTTGAACCTGGGAGGCGGAGGTTGCAGTGAGCTGAGATTGTGCCACTGCACTCCAGCCTGGGCGACAGAGTGAGACTCCATCTTAATAACAACAACAAAAAAAGAAAATATAGTCCTCTATTTCTTTATATAGCGTTTATGGTCCCCCCTCAAAGCAATATTGAAATAATATTTTCTCCTACTTTTTGTTCACTGTTTAATTTTAGTTTATATTATTTTTCAGTCCTAGCGCTTATGTTTAATTAATTAATTAATCAGATACAGAGTCTTGCTCTGTCACCCAGGTTGGCGTGCAGTGGAGTATGATCATAGCTCACTGCATCCTCAGATTCCTGGGCTCAACGGATCCCCCAACCTCAACCTCCCGAGTAGCTAGGACTACAGGTGCGTGCCACCATGCCCAGCTAATTTTTAAAATTTTTTTTGTAGAGATAGGGTCTCACTGTGTTTCCCAAGCTGGTCTTGAGCTTCTAGCCTCAAGCAATTCTTCGACCTTGGATTCCCAAAGCTCTGGGATTACAGGCATGAACCATTGTGCCCAGCCTTAGTACTTAAGTTTTACACATTTAAGTATACTTATGTCTCTAACTTGATCTTTCATCTTTCAAAGATTTTGTTTACTTTTATATACCTTCTTCATCTTGTCCTTTCTCTTTTAAACTCCTTTAATAGTTTATAACATTTGCATTCCATTCTGTAACTGTAATTCCCACAGTTGTTTTAAATGTATTCCTAGAACTGAATGAATATATTGCTTACTGCTAATACCTTTGGTATAGTTTCTCCATTCATCTCTTAGTTACTTATAGTTCATCCTTTAATAGTTTCCTCAAGAGGGATGAGTGATAATTATTCCCTGACTTATTGTAGTTCTAAAATGTCTGTCTTTTGCATTTATTTTTGAAAAGTAGCTTAGCTGGGTATAAAATTCCTGGTTTTCAACTTTCATTTCTTAAAGTTTTTGTAGGTATTGCCCCTCTGACTTCTAATGTTGAATGTTGGTATGTGAATGTTTGAAGTCAGCAGAATCTTTTTTTTTTTTTGAGACAGGGTTTTGCTCTGTCACCCAGGCTGGAGTGCAGTGGTGCAATCTTGGCTCACTGCAACCTCTGCCTCCTGGGTTCCAGTGATTCTCTTGCCTCAGCCTCCCGAGTAGCTGGGAGTACAGGTGCGCACTGCCACATCCAGCTAATTTTTGTATTTTTAGTAGAGATGGGGTTTCTCCATGTTGGCCAGGCTGGTCTCGAACTCCTGACCTCAAGTGATCTGCCTGCCTCGGCTTCCCAAAGTGCTGGGATTACAGGCGTGAGCCACTGCGTCTGGCCAGATTCTTTTCATCCTTATTGATGAATTGATCTTTTTGATTAGATGCCAAAAGGATTTTTTAATCTTCCGAGTTTAACTTTGCTACAGTATATATATATATATATATGTATATGATTGAATTCTTACAATTTATAGATTTAAACCCTTTATTTTTGGAAAACTTATTTTTTTTTAAAATTTGTATCCCCAAGTATTCTGAGTCATAGAAAGTTTTCTTAAATTACACTCTAGTTTTGGGGGTTTCGTATTTTTGTTCAGTTAGGTAGCAACAATGGTTTTTTTGTTTTTTTTTTTTTTTTTTTTTTGTGAGATGGAGTCTTGCTCTGTAGCTGGGACTACAGGCACACGCCACCATGCCCAGCCAATTTTTGTATTTTTAGTAGAAATGGGGTTTCACCATGTTGGCCAGGATGGTCTCGATCTCTTGACCTCAGGTGATCTGCCTGCCTCTGCCTCCAAAAGTGCTGGGATAACAGGCATGAGCCACCACGCCCAGCCAACAATGATCTTTATGTTAGATCTCCTTTGTTTGTCCTTACATTTATTTATTTATTATTATTTATTCTTTTCTAGTTCTTCTAAACTCTTGTTGATTTCTATTTCATTTTGCCCATTTTCTGGATCCTGTCCTCTTGGGTCTCTTACTGGGTTGTTAGTGGTGTCTATTCTGCTTCTGGCTGTTTCTAGCTTTCCTGTCTTTTAGTTAGCTCAAAGCCTTTGAGCTGGAATCCCGTAAGCAAGTAGCTAAGACTGTAAAAAGAAATCTTTGAAAGAAGGAGCAGATGCTTTTCACCATCTGCTAAGTCAGCTGTTTGGCATTGTATCTTCTCCATTGTATTCCAGATAATCAAACTTTCAGTTTGAGTTTTGCCTTTTTTCTCTCTTATTCAGTCATCTAAATTCCTTGGAGTAGTTCTTTGAGTGTATATTTTGAAAGAAGTTTTTAATTTGTGGATTTAAAAATACATATTTTGGGGATTGGTTGGTTCTGTTATATGGAAGAAGGATTATGGAATTGTCTTTTTGTTTCCAGAGCAGATTATTATTTTCCCAGGGAAGAATTAAGAATAAATCCTGTGTAAATGGTTTATCAGGCTTTGTAGTATTTTATTAAATGCAAATATTATGTGACAGTTGAAGGGAAATATGGAAAGCTGAGAAAAATACAAATTTGAGGGTGTTTTGATGTGTCATAAAAGTTTTTTAATTGTATGTAGATATGGTAGATGCTTTTTCTTTGATCAGTATGCCTCTTAGGCTGTGGCTGTGTTTCCTTTCAAGCCTTATATCTGTGATGGAATAGATTTTGCTACTATACTGATGGCATGCCAGTGGTCAAAGATTTGAGGACCACTTCTGTGTTCCGATCATCAACTTGATCCACTTGGCTAATGGGAAATGGCAAGGAATTGTAGGCATCACTTTAGACATTTTAGAATGACATGGTTCAAAGAAATTGTGGCCACAGGGTGTAAGAACTTGGGCAGTGACTGTGCACTCATAATTTCTTGCCATTAAGCTGCTTTTCCCAGTCAGTGTGCATCAGGATGTTACCACACAGTGTATTATCTGTTCATTTGCTCTACATGTGCAAGTCTCTATTCATGACAACTGGAAAAAGGAAAGAGCCATTCTTCTGGGAGACAGCAACTAGAATCTTAGATTCTCAAGCCCATGGAGACCTTTTCACCACTCATTGTGTTTTGTAAGGTTTACCTTGTGTAGTTTGGTCAGAAGCAGTAGTGACAGCAGTATGTGCCATTATCAATCTCTTATTCTGTACCAAGTGCTGTGCTAAGTACCTTTATATACCTTATCTCATTGTTTATTAGAATGTAATCACATGACTTTTAAAATTATTATCTCCATTTTACTGATAAGAAAACTGAGAGGGCCAGGCATGGTGGCTCACGCCTATATTCCCAGCACTTTGGGAGGCTGAGGCAGGTGGATCATGAGGTCAGGAGTTCAAGACCAGCCTGGCCAAGATAGTGAAACCCTGTCTCTGCTAAAACTACAAAAATTAGCCAGGCGTGGTGGCAGGTGCCTGTAATCCCAGCTGCTCAGGATGCTGAGGAGAATCGCTTCAATCCGGGATGCAAAGGCTGCCGTGAGCCAAGATCATCCCACTGCACTCCAGCCTGGGCAGCAGAGTGAGACTCTGTCTCAGAAAGAAAAAAGAAAATTGAGACTCATAGTTAAATTGCATGATAATTAAGTGGTAGAATCAGGATTTGAATCCAGGACTCCCTGGCTCAAAAGGCCATGCCCTTAACAATTGCATTGCTGTCTATCAGTGATGTTGATTAGCATTGTACATCTTCTAATGCTAAACAAGAATAAGGCATTATAGGCAGAGTAGAAATTCTCCTTATACGTAGTTTAATGTGGGTTAACTCTATGTTTGAATAATTAGAACAGACTTTCATGGCTGGGCATGGTGGCATGTGCCTGTAGTCCCAGCTACTTGGGAGGCTGAGGCAGGAGGATCCCTTGAGTGTTCCCTTGAGCTCAGGAGGTTGAGGCTGCAGTGATCTGTGATTGTGCCTGTGAACAGCCCCTGCATTCCACCAGCCTGGGCAACATAGTGAGACCCTGTCTCTATAAAAATAAAAACCAGGCTTTTGTCCCTTCCCTTCACATAATCTAGACAATCAGATTATGAGATGAGAAGGGCTGGGAAAGTGAATATTGTTTTTCCACAGATAATTCCATACGTGGCCAAATGGATTTTGCTTGAACTTTCTCCCTTTTCCTATAGGGAAAACCTTCAGGCCTTAAATGTCAACATGGAAATCTTTATCCCAAATAAAATTGGCTCCGAGAGAGGTACCATAGTGAATGATATAGAATTGTTTAAAATGGCATCTTCTGTATTTCTCACTGTTAACTAGGAAATACACACTTAGGTCATTTGGTGATCCCAAAAACATAGCTCGACTAACATCATATTGGTTTTTCTGGATAGGGGTAATGAAGTTAAATATTTGTTTACGTGGGTGTAATGGGTATTGCCCTGTGAATGCCACTCTAACTTTGTAATTCATGTGCCATTACCCTAAGAGTCTTACCAAGTATTTGTGCATTCTGGAACAATAGAGACAGACTCTCCTATTGTTTGCAGTTACCTTCATAAAAAATTGAAAACAAACAAAAAAATGAGTTTTTTCCCTCTTCTTAAGACAAGTTTGCCTTCTGCTTAACAAAATTGTTTCCACTCCCCGTGTGGTATAAAGACAGAGCCCAATCAGTCCACACTTAGTCGTGTGACTGGTTTGCAGCCCTCTGCTCATTTCCTGGCTTGCCTTCTGCCCTGAGGTGGGTGCACTGTCACCTTGAAATGGCAGTGCAGGGCAGTAGCAGAAAGAACCCAAGCAGGCAAGCTGGGCTTCTGTTTCACTCTAGGTGCCAATAGTCTTTGATTTGTTCCTGTCCTGCCTGGGAGGTGAGATGAAGAAGTTGTTCATTTCTGCTGGTGCTTTTGCTTAAGACATCCTCAGGACACCTTTTTCCATAGTCTTGTGGGTTGCCTTAGTTAGCAACCCAATCACTAAAAACAAAAGGAACAGAGCTGCAAGAAAAGTGGCTCCTAATATTTGGAGCCAGGTAGTGAGACCCAGAGCACTGGGTTGAAGGGAAATTATTCCCGTGCTATTTTGTAGAGTCTTGTCCTGAGGACAATTAAATAGTCCAGACGGGTCACTAGGTGAGACCAATTTCCTGGTTTGTTTACTCGAGCCTGATAGTTTTTCACCATCCAGCAGTAGGTCACAGTCCTGCTGCACTGTGACCCCAGAGGCCTGCAGAGAGCAGTCCTTTCATAGTTGATTTCCACAGGCTTCCCTAAGGATCCTTGCCTGTCTTTATTTGGTTGGATTGCTCTGTTGTGTCTCTCAGGCTTAGGGTAGAGGACAATGTCAGTAATTACTCTTGACTTCATCTTATGCAGGCATTTGGCTTTATGTCCCGAGTTGCCCTACAAGCAGAGAAGATGAATCATCACCCAGAATGGTTCAATGTATACAACAAGGTAACTAAACTGCCTTATTTGGGAATCACCTTAATTATGGAGTTTAAGAAACTTCTTTCTTCCTTGTCATCTTGTGCAGCTAAATGTCATTGTGCTTAAGAAAGTCTTATCCTTTCTCTCAGAATCCCTGTGTATTATTGCAAATTAGTAACACATTTTCAGGTCTGCTCCTAAGAACAGTGAATAAGCTCTTTATTTTCATGCTTGTCTTTCTACTGAAGCTAATATGAGAAAGTTGGGCCAAATGAGGCTCCTGAATTAAACCGGAGTATCAGCCATGCAGATACGTCTCAAAACTTAAGGTAAATTATTGGAAGAAATGGTAGCAAATCAGATAGATATGGCCTCATTTATCTCGTTGAAATATTTTTACTCAAGAACTGTGCTTTGAAAACTATTAAATTTTGTATCCTGCGTAGGAACTGACCTTATTTAAGACAAAGGACAGACTAAAAAGTTTTGAGGGAACACAGAAGAACCTTGTTCCTCCCAAAGTGTCCTTGCCTTTACGGTCATGCCATTTGAAATGTCTTATCATCTAGATTTCTATGAAGTCTTCTCTGTGAAAATCTTTGAAAAAAGAGAATTTCACAATAGTCACGTGACTTAATAGAATAACTCAGAGCACCTTGGTACCAGGCTAAACTTTTCTTTGCTAGTTGCTTCTCTTTGCTCGTAATTTTGCTTTTACTTTATAATCAATTCATCAAGAAACAGCATTCCATCCTTTACTCCCATTTCCCTAATTTAGAAATGTGCTTTTTTTTTTTTTTTTTTTTTTTTTTTTGAGTTGGAGTCTGGCTCTGTTGCCCAGGCTGGAGTGCAGTGCTGCAATCTCAGCTCACTGCAGCGTCCACCTCCCGGGTTCAAGCGATTCTGCTGCCTCAGCCTACCGAGTAGCTGGGATCACAGGCGTGCAGGGTAACTTTTATATTTTTAGTAGATACGGGGTTTCACCATGTTGGCCAGGGTGGTCTCAAACTCCTGAACTCAGGTGATCCGGCCTCCCAAAGTGCTGAGATTACAGGTGTGAGCCACCATGCCCAGCCAAAATGTGCTTTTTAAACATTGCTGCTAAGATACTACATTTGATAGCTTGGTTTTTCTCAGTGGCCTGAAAATAGTTGATGTAATTAAAGTAATGAGAGTTCAATTGGAACCTCAGTCTCTCTTTTTATTTAAAGTAACTAGATTTGAGATTCTGGCAGCTGCATTGCCTCTTCATGGAAGAGAACTTTTTATTTCAAGGTGGCTGTTGAGCCAGGCCTGATGTAGACTGTGCCCCTGGAGTTCGCTGGGTTTTGGAAATGTTTTGCTTATTCATAATGTAGTATTTTCTAAATCATTTAATCCCCCTAATTCTCAAATATGAATGTTGAATAATAGACTGATTTCTGAACTGCCAAAGGAAAATAACCATGATTTGCTGCTCAGAGTTTTAAAAACTGCTTTTCTTTTTCTTAGGTCCAGATAACTCTCACCTCACATGACTGTGGTGAACTGACCAAAAAAGATGTGAAGCTGGCCAAGTTTATTGAAAAAGCAGCTGCTTCTGTGTGATTTCTTCCAAAATACATGTAAAATCTTGTACACATCTTAGCTGCAATGTATGTTGAAGGAAATTTATGTGAACAAATAGAGTTGTTCTTTTTTTTTTTTTTTTAAGACAGAGTGTTGCTCTGTCGCCCAGGCCAGAGTGCAGTGGCATGATCTCGGCTCACTGTAACCTCCGCCTCCCAGGTTCAGGCGATTCTCCTGCCTCAGCCTCCTGAGTAGCTGGGATTACAAGCACGTGTCACCACACCTGGCTAATTTTTGTATTTTTAGTATAGACAGGGTTTTACCATGTTGGTCAGGCTGGTCTCGAACTCCTGACCTCGTGATCCGCCCGCCTCAGCCTCCCAAAGTGCTGGGATTACAGGCATGAGCCACCGTGCCTGGCTGTTGAATTGTTCTTAAGGCATCATATCTAGAAGCAAAGAAAAAAGAAAAATAACAGTTTAAGTTGTGTAAATTGTTTGCCTTTATATATTACATTTGGTAAAATCAGTGCTTAAATACGCAATGATTTAAACTGGAACCTGAGGTATTTTTCATGCTATCTAATCATATACCTAAGATAAACCAACCCAGTTACTTATATTAATAATATTCAGAAAGATAAGTGGCTTTTTTTTTTTTTGAGATGGAGTCTTGCTCTGTCACCAGGCTGGAGTGCAGTGGCGCGATCTTGGCTCACTGCAACCTCTGCCTCCCAGGTTCAAGCGATTCTCCTGCCACAGCCTCCCGAGTAGCTGGGACTATAGGCATGTGCCACCGCGCCTAGCTAATTTTTGTATTTTTAGTAGAGATGGGGTTTCACTATGTTGGCTGGGATGGTCTCGATCTACTGACCTTGTGATCCACCTGCCTCTGCCTCCGAAAGTGTTGGGATCACAGGCATAAGCCACCGCGCTCGGCCAGAAGTGGCATTCTTAAATTCAAGAAATTGGGATGGGGAGTATTCACACATTTTATAACCCAGAAATTCAAGCAATTTTGGTGACTACAAATGCATTGTGTTGGAGAATAGTTGTAAGGTGGAAAAAGAATTAGGAACTTGACAGATAGTGAGTTTTAACTTTAAATAACAATTCTTCTTTTGTTTTGTTTTGTTTGAGACAGGGTCTTGCTCTGCTGCCCAGGCTGGAGTGCAGTGGCAGGATCACGGTTCATTGCAGCCTTAACCTCCTGGGCTCAAGCAGTTCTCCCTCCTCAGCCTCCAGAGTAGCTGGGACTATAGGCAAGTGCCACCACGCCTGACTAATTTTTAAATTTTTTGTAGAGATGGGGTGTCCCATCCTGCCCAGGCTGGCCTTGAACTCTTGGGCTCAAGCAAGCCTCCCACCTCTGCCTCCCAAAGTCCAAGGATTACAGGTGTGAGCCATTGCCCCCAGCCAGTATAACAGTTTTTGTGTGTGTGTGTGTGTGTGTGTGTGTATGTGTGTGTTTTTTTTTGATACGGGGTCTCATTCTGTTGCCCAGGCAGGAGTGTAGTGATGCGACCATGGCTCACTGTAGTCTTGACTTCGCAGGCTCAAGTGATCCTCTCACCTCAGCCTCCTGAGTAGCTGCGGTTACAGGCGTGCATCACCACACCTGGCTTATTTTTAAAACTTTTTTGTGGAGACAGGGTCTTACTATGTTGCCATGGCTGGTCTAGAACTTCTGGGCTCGAGTGATCCTCCTGCCTTGGCCTCCCAAAATGTTGGGATTACAGGTGTGAGCCACTGTGTCATAACAATTATTTTAAAATTTTTATTTATTTATTTTTAATAATTATACAAGATGGAGTCTCACTATGTTGCCCAGGCTGGTCTTGAATGCCCGGGCTCAAATGATCTTTCTGCCTTGACCTCCCAAAGTGCTGGGATTACAGGCGTAAGCCACTGTGCCTGGCCTATAACAATTCTTATGAAGCTAAAGTTGATTTGGATTTTAGCTGCCGTTACTACTTAAATAATTAATTAGATTAAACAAGTCACAAAAATTGGATGAGCTATCTTGGTGTGTTTTCTTTACTTTTCTCTTTCAACAGAGAGTTGAAGGAGAGGACAAGTGTCTTGTCTGTGGCTTCCAGGAATGTGTGGCAATACAAGATTTACTGTTACAGCAGCCAACTCACCAAGTCATTATTTGACTTACTGAGTTAAGGAGGAACTAAGGGTCATTTCCCCCCCCATCATTTGCATGTTTTGACTCCTGAACTGAGGGTCTACAGCCACTGAAGCTAAAAGCTAGAAGGGTGTTACTCAGTAGTGAGCTCTACTTACTCCATGTGTCACTGACAGATGTAAAAAGGAATATCAAGTAATCTATTGTTTAAAAATTGTAATAAGAGTGTTCTTTGAAGGAATTCAGGAATATACTACTAACGAGATTATGATGCAGATATATCCATCCATGAAGCATTTGTTAGTCCCTTGAAGCATCATGGTAGTGGAATTTAACATGGATCATCTTTGTAAACCCACCTCTCTTTAGGGGCCAGAGAAATCACTGTTTGTTACATCAAGCAAACATTTCCCTCTCTATGTCACCCTTGCCCCAAACCTGAGAAACATATGGGAACATGGCACAGAGGCTGAGCTCTCTGAAGCCAGTTCCTGGCTGGTTTTGCTGGCCAGGGAGAGGCAGGTGTGGTCAGTTGCCCTGTGGACATGTGGTGTGCAGGGAGAGAAGAGGGAAAAGAGCCACTCAGGCTCTCTGGCTGCCAGGGGATCCAGACTCTTAGCACTAGAACTTCTGTTTCTTAGAATTCTTTCCAAGGAAAAGACAAAACTGTGTTTTTATAAGCTGTTTCCTATAGTGTAAATTTGGGACTTTTATACATTTTATTACCAAATATTTTTAGTTAAGTGCTTCAATTTTCAACATTAATTCTTTAAAATTTTCTTTTGAGAATCATCACCTGGATTTACATGAATTTTTTAAGCATGAAAAAATTTAAACATATTCAAAAGTACGTGAATAGTACATTGAAGCCTTATATACGGATCACCCAGATATAAAAATTACCAAGATTTTGTCCCAGTTGCTTCATTTTCCCTGTTTCCTTCTTTGCAAAAGTGTTTAAAAGCAAATCCCAGATAGCTTATCATTTCACCCCTATATCCTTCAGTAAGTTTCTATGGAAAATATGGCCATTTTCTTGTATAAACCACAGTACCTTTGTTTTTTTTTTTTGAGATAGAGTCTCACACTGTCACCCAGGCTGGAGTGCAATGGCGTGATCTTGGCTCACTGCAACCTCTGCCTCCCAGGTTCAGGCGATTCTCCTGCCTCAGCCCCCCGGGTAGCTGGGATTACAGGTGTGCGCCACCATGCCCAGCTAATTTTTTTTTGTATCTTTAGTAGAGATGGGGTTTCACTGTGTTGGCCAGGCTGGTCTCGAGTTCCTGACCTCGTGATCGCCCGCTTAGGCCTCCCAAAGTGCTGGGATTATAGGCATAAGCCACAGCGCCCGGCCCACAGTACCATTTTTATACCTAACAAAGTGATTCCTTGGTACACTTAATACCTAGGCAAAATCAAATTGTCCTGAAGGTCATGAATGTCCTTGGACAGTAATCTGGTTCTAATCGAGGATCTATATGAAGCCCACCAATCGCATCTGGTTGTTGTGTCTCTTTAGTCTCTCAATCTGGAGCAAGCTCCCCTCCCTTCCTCATTTCCCCATGTTATTTATTTATTGTAAAAACTGGGTCAGTTGTGCTGTAGAATATTCTGCTTTCTGGATTTGTTTGTTTCTTCCTGTGGTGTCATTTAACTTGTTTTACTATACCCTAAACGGAACCCTTTTCCTCTGTTTTGAGCAGAAGTCTGAGAGGCTAAACTTGATGGCTGTGTTAACATATGTCACGTGTAGCACAGTGGGGAAAGCAGGATATGGCTCATAATGACAGTGGTGAAGACCTGCGAATGAAGTTGCTAGTTATCACCTACATTAGGGTTTGACATAGGTCTATGTTATGGGTTGCTGCATCTGCTGGAACTCACAGACTTTACTATAGAGAATCAAAGATCCCATATCTGAAGTCTATGGAAATGCTCATGGTAAATTACAACAGAATGAAACACCAAACTTGCTTCAAGTAACTCACGTTTCAACTTGAAAGAGATATTGTCAAAATTGGAGGCCCCCAGGTTCCTGTCTGTTCCAAATCTTTGCATGATGACAGTGGTTTCTCTGATGTGGTAAGCTTTGGCTTTCTTCTATTTTCTTTCTAAAAGATCACTGGAGTAGAGAGGAGTTAAACAGACATGACCTTTGACCTCTTGCATGACCTCCACAGATAGCAAACCAGGCCGGCACATGGTTGACGATGTCCTTTTCTACAATGAAGTTAATGAAAGTTCTGAAAATAATGATTACTTTCTGACATTGATAGGATTTAGGAAACCTCTGGATAAATAGCTTAAGCATGGCTGTTTATGTTTTTGCTATAGACAAAAAGCAGCAGCATGTACATTGTATTTGGACACAAGCCTGCCTCCGTTAATAATATTGAACTATTGGACCACTAGGGTTAGTAGGGAGCGGTCTGTACACTTTTTGATTCAGCATTCAGAAACATTCTAGTTGGACTCTGTAGCTTTCAGTTTTGTAAAGTTACCAGAAAAACATCGGGAGGGTTTGGCCATCATATGTGAGCTTTGTGTTTCAATGCCAGTTACTCAGGATTAGTAAATTAATGACTGTCCAGAGGACTTCAGGGTCACCAAGCTGCTGCGCCTGCCATTGGCTGACTCTCCCCGGCTATCTGTGGCTGAGATGGTACTGCTTAGGTCACGCAGAGCATGAGCTGCTGCTGAAAGGGCACAAGAGATGGCCCTTGGGCTTCTCATCCCAGGATGCGTGCCCTGCCCACCAATCCATGAGAAGATATGTATGATTTCAGTAGGCCCTGATCAGCTTGTCACCTCTGGTTTCCTGTTTGCTTTCCACTCACTCAGCTGGAGTTTCATTTCCAGACTAAAGTCTTCATCATTGGCTTCAGAAACAGCATTCATCTGTGGCTGTGCTGATGTGGTACACCAAGAACAACTGGGCTCTTCTCTGTCACTTTGAGTGGGCTACCTTCCCTCACCTCTCCAAGCAGCATGAAAGAATTCTTTACATTTTTAATCTCTTTTTTGTTTTTCCCTGAAAGTATGCTTTGGTGCTTAAAGAGAGAAGTAACGAAAGTATACTACTGAGTTTCCTGGAGATGAAATCCTGTTGTCCCTAGCTACGTGAATGAGCACAGGGATCCCTGATGCCATTATTTTGTATATTCATACAGCACACACTGAGGGCCTTCTGTGTGCCCTAGGGGATTGAGCACAGTGACATCAGGGCAGGTAGAAACAGATGGAGAGCTGATGCGGGCTCTCTTAGAGCAGCTGCCCCAGGAGGCCCCTGTGGATGGATGTTGGGCAGGAGCCCTGAGACGTTAGGGGCATATAACTAAAGGGCATAGCAGGAGTTATAGGAGGAGCTGATCCCTGAGGGAAACAATGAAGAGGGAGAAGATGGGGCTAAAGTTTGAATTGTGGGGACATTAATCACAGTGATTCTTAAAACTTTGCTGTTGATGATTTTAAATGGAGAAAATGAGTATGTAAGATGTTATTTCCCAGTTCAGTATATTGGTTGCCCACAAGAGTATTTTCCTACCACGAATGGTCATATATACTTGTTGTAGAATACCAGGGACAGCAGAGATGGTGGGGTGGTTACTTCCTTTTCTTACAGCCCAAGAACTTTGGTGTCCAGGAAATTGACCAATTTAGCCACTGAGCATTTAATACAATACAGGGCTACCCAGATCCCACTGTCCTGATTTGCCCTGAAAGCCAAAGGAGTTAGGAGAAGGTGAGTGGGGAGAATATATTAATCCTGAGAGCTGAACAGAGCAAAAATCCCTATTACTTTTGTACTTAAAACATGTCTGCCTCATGTGCTCACTCTTTATATTCTGTTTAGGTGGTTTATATGTGCACATCCCATCCTATGCCTGCAGTTAGCCAACTCAGGGTTTATATTGCCTCCTTTCTTTTTTTCTTTTTCTTTTTTTAAGAGATGGGGTCTCATTCTATCATGCAGACTGGAGTGCAGTGGTGTGATCACAGCTCATTGTAACCTCCAACTCCTGGACTCAAGTGATCCTCCCACCTTGGCCTCTCTGGTAGCTGGGACTACAGGTGCATGCCACCACACCCACCTAATTTTTTTTATTTTTATTTTTTGTAGAGACAGTCTCACTATCTTGCTCAGGCTAGTCTTGAACTCCTGGGCTCAAGTTATCTTGCTGCCTTAGCCTCCCATGGGTAATTTTTATTTCCTTTTTTTTTTTTTTTTTTTTTGGAGATGGAGTTTCGCTCTTGTCGCCCAGGCTGGAGTGCAATGGCACGATCTTGGCTCACTGCAGTCTCCACCTCCTGGGTTCAAGTGATTCTCCAACCTCAGCCTTCTGAGTAGCTGAGATTACAGGCACCTGCCACCATGCGTGGCTAATTTTTGTATTTTTTTTTAGTAAGAGATGGGGTTTCACCATGTTGGCCAGACTAGTCTTAAACTCCTGACCTCAAGCGATCTGCCTGCCTTGGCCTCCCAAAGTGCTGGGATTACAGGCATGAGCCACTGTGCCTCGTCGCTGATTTTTATCTCTTCTTTTTTTTTTAGAGATGGGGGTCTCACTATGTTGCCCAGGCTGATCTCAAACTCCTGGCTTCAAGTGATCCTCCCACCTTAGCCTCCCAAGTTGCTGGGATTATAAGTGTGAGCCACTATCCCTACCTCACTATTACCTTCTTTGCTTCTCTTGTTTTCTTTTATTCTAAGTCAAACCCATCACAATTTTTTCTTGTCCTTCCAGGTGTTTTCCAGTGCTGTGCCCTGGATGTGCTCTCTTTCTCTTAGAGCCCAGAGAACTTGCTTTTCCCCCTTATATATGACCCTTAACTTTTTCTAACACATTATTAAGGCCCTGTGTCTATCAGCTGGGGGCACTTCTTGAAGGGAGGGCCTTTGTGTGGTCTGTTTCTAGTGACTTCCAGCTTTAACCCAGAGCCTCATGATTGCTGGGTGCCCATAGCCTTTTTGCTGAATGGAGGCACTCAGTCTCCTTGGGAAGAGAGAATCCATGATAGACCCACTTGGGAGCTCCCCACTTCAGGGGCCTACACACTGGTAATGCAACAGAATGCCCAAGAGTGACCTCATAAAGCAAGGATTCCCTTCGTGGCCCCTTCTCTGCTGCCTCTCAGAATCCAGACGCTAAGGAAAATCCCTAAGCAGAGATTTTCTGTTGGATGCTAAAAGCAAGGAATAAAAGTTGAAAATTTGGAAAATGTCTCAACACCATCACCAGCGCCACTCGGGAGTCGTTTCTAGTTCACCAGTTGATACTACATTGGTGGGATTTTGCCCAACATTCAAGAAATTTAAGTAAATATTATCTATCTCCATTGCCTGTTAAGAAATGTGCTAGTAGAAGTGTGAGGGCAGGGTGTCAGTGTTCTCTCAGCCTCTTCCCTCAGATACTCGTCTGCTTACCAAAATAAGTTACATGTCCTTGACAATCTGGTTTCTGTGATTGGTGAGGCTGGCATACTGTTACCTTTATGTGCCCTGTAGACTTGAATGACCAGTTTGACCAGTTTGACTGTTAGATAATCTGAAGGCTTTTCTTTTTTAATAATAGACCCCATCTCAAATCAGATAATGAAAATTACATATCTTGATATATTAGAAAAGTATATACATTCTGGCTGGGCGTGGTGGCTCACACCTGTAATCCCCGCACTTTGGGAGGCTGGGGCGGATCACTTGAGGTCAGGAGTTTGAGACCAGCCTGGCCAACGTGGCGAAACCCCATCTCTACTAAAAATACACAGATTAGCCCGGAGTGATGGTGTGCACCTATTGTCCTAGCTACTTGGGATGCTGAGGCAGGAGAATCCCTTTAACCTGGGGGGCGGAGGTTGCAGTGAGCCAAGATTGCACCACTGCACTCCAGCCTGGGTGACAGAACGAGACTGTGTCTCAGAAAAAAAAAAAAAGAAAAAAGTATATATATTCTATATTTTTTTAACTTATGAGAATGTGTTCATTTCCTTTGTAACATATAATGGGAAACAATAATACGTACTCTTTGAGAAAAATTGCAAAGCACAGATAAATGGAAATAAACAGGAAAAAGAATCACCTATAACCTCACCATCCATAGACAGACACTGTTAAAATTTTGGCATATTTCCTGCTGATTTTTTCTACTGCTGATTTTTGCACAGGTGAGATAATTTTGAACAGAGAATTTTGTATCTTTGGTTTTTGTGTTTTGCTGCACACAAAAACAAAACAAGATATAAAAATGGATCATAAACATTTTTCTAAATCCTGAAAAATGCATAGACATATTTTAGTGCCTGTATTTCACAAGATGGACATACCATAATTTACTTACACGGTCCTTTTTGTTAGATGTTTAAATTGTTTTCAAGCTTCTCAGTGCTGGAAAAAATACTGAGATAGACATTTTTAGTTGAAGTTATTTCATTTCAGGTTATATTGGGTCAGAGAATGAATGGTTCTCAGGCTTTTCAAAAGAGCTGGTCAGTTTTTATGCCTCTGGCGGTTTTTGAGAGTGCTCAATCATACTGCACTGTTGCCAGCATTAGATCTTATCACGTTTAAGTCATTGCTAATTTTATAAACAAAAACAATGGTTTTACTTTACATCTCCCTGATTAGTATTGCTGTAGAACATATTTGGAGAAGTTTGTTTGTCTTTGGTATTTATTTCATGAATAGATTGTGTGCCCATTTTCTCTTGGGGTATTCAGTTTTTTATTACTGATGTGAGCATGTGTATGGGTGATTATTTGATGATTATCGGTTTTGCTTAGTAGACTGGCAATATTTAGTCTTGCCGTCACTGTGTTCCCAGTGCCTGCTAGATTGCTTGATATGTAGTTGCCACTCAATAAAGATTTGTTGAGTAAATGAAGATGACACTTTGTTTTGCTGGAGAAGGAGTGGTGACTATTCTTTTTCAGAGGTCCAGGGAGAGGGAGCTAAGTAACTGAGTGGGGACAGAGTATCCATGATCATCACATATATGTCAGTGGTCATTTATTCAACATCTCATTGCTATTTAAAAGTATATGTAAATTTATATTCACACAAGGGAGAAAGCAGAGCCTTGTCCCTACAAAAAGGTATGCGTTATGTGGGGATCTAGCTCTATTGTGCTGTAACCATACTTCACATTCAACTTTTTGACAGGAGGAATGATGATGAATGTCGGGCATTTGTGAAGAGAGTCATAATGAGCCGTTTCTTTAAGATAATTATGATTAGCACTGTCACATCGAATGCGTTTTTTATGGCCTTGTGGACCAGTTATGACATAAGGTACCGCTTGTTCAGACTTCTTGAGGTAAGCAGACAAAATGGGTCCATTTTCTTCTTTTTTTAAAACATGCTTTATTTCTGGAAACATTATAAGATTTTTTTTTTTTTTTCCAAGACAGAATCTCACTCTGTCAGGCTGGAGTGCAGTGGCGTGATCTCAGCTCACTGCAACCTCCATCTCCACCTCCCAGGTTCAAGCGATTCCTCTGCCTTAGCCTCCTGAATAGCTGGGATTATAGGCACCCGCCACCACGCCCAGCTAATTTTGTATTTTTAGTAGAGACGGGGTTTCACCTTGTTGGCCAGGATGGTCTTGATCTCTTGACCTCGTGATCCACCCGCCTCAGCCTCCCAAAGTGCTGGGATTACAGGTGTTAGCCACCATGCCCAGCCCATTATAAGATTTTAAAGGTATTTTGCTTCAAGAAATTTTCTGTAGAATTCTAAAAATACTCTAAAATCTGGGAAGAAGGTGGCAAGAGCAGCAGTGGTGACATGGTGGATTTTTTTTTTTTTTGAGACAGAGTCTCACCCTGTTGCCCAACCTGCAGTGCAATGGTGCTATCTTGGCTCACTGCAACCTCTGGCTCACTGCAACCTCTGCCTCCCAGGTACAAGTGATTCTCCTGCCTCAGCCGACTGAGTAGCTGGGATCACAGGCACACACCATCATGCTTGGGTAATTTTTGTGTTTTTAGTAGAGACAGGGTCTTGCCATGTTGGCCAGAATGGTCTTGAACTCCTGACCTCAAGTGATCTGCCTGCGTCGGGCTCCCAAAGTGCTGGCATTACAGGCATGAGCCATCGTGCCTGGCCAGTGACATGGTTTTTAAGTCTCTTTGAATCTCCTCTCAAAAACCGAGCAAGCCTGGGCAACAAAGTGGGACTCCTATCTCTCTCTTTTTTTTTTGTTTTGAGACGAAGTCTCGCTCTGTCACCCAGGCTGGAGTGCAGTGGCGCAATCTCGGCTCACTGCAAGCTCCACCTCCTGGGTTCACGCCATTCTCCTGCCTCAGACTCCCGAGTAGCTGGGATTACAGGCGCCCGCCACAACGCCCGGCTAATTTTTTGTATGTTTAGTAGAGATGGGGTTTCACCGTGTTAGCCAGGATGGTCTCAATCTCCTGACCTCGTGATCCGCCCTCCTCGGCCTCCCGGAGTGCTGGGATTACAGGCGTTAGCCACCGCGCCCGGCCCCTCCCATCTCTATTAAAAAAAAAAAGTTGGGCATGGTGGTGCATACCTTGAGTCCCGGCTACTCTAGAGGTTTAGGTGGGAGAATTGCTTGAGCCTGGGAGTTCGAGGCTGCAGTGAGCTGTGATTGCACCACTGCACTCTGGCCTGGGCAACAGAGTGAGACCTTGTCCCAAACAACCAACCAAAAAAACCAGAGCAACTAGGTAGCAAAGCCAAGAACCCACAGGCAGCATTTACAACAAAACTGGTTAGTTTCCTTACTACAAGCCATAAGAACTGAATAGTATTAGTCTCTGTGGGGGAAGAAACAGAGGGAAGCCATTATTTATTTATTAGAAAGTGTGATGGGCTGGTGTGAGAACAGCATTTGATATCAGGAACTGTATTGTCTAATCCAATACTGGGCTAGATCAAGAGGTTCCTGGTAATTTTTGAAGGGGCTAGAGCAGCAAATGGTATGAACTTTCAAAGCTGACCAGCTAGAGGTCTTTTTAAAGACAGGATCCCACAGTTGGGATAAATATTGGAAATGGAATAAAAATTGAGCAGGTTAGAGACATAGAGATGAAGGGAAGAGAAGGTTCAGATAAAATTGGAGGAGGAACCAGGATACCTCAAAAATCAAGCTACTGCATTTTTAAACACAACACAAAAGCAGAAGAATGAGCTCAGTGAGGTTAGAACCACACCATCTTCTAAAAGCTCAAGAAAACAAATTTTATGTAAAACAGCACAATAGAAAAAGATTGATGCTGCTATAGTTGTGTTTTTAGAAAAAAAAGGGTTGAGATAAAGTCTCATACAAAATTACTGTAAGAAAAAAGAGAATGAGGTAGAGAATAATCCCCTTATACAGGCTGAGCATCCCAAATTTGAAAATCTGGAACCTGAAATGCTCCAAAATACAAAACATTCTGAGCACTGACATGACACTCAAAGGAAATGCTTACTGGAGCATTTTGGATTTTGGATTTTCAGATGTGGGTTGCTCAACTGGTAAAGAAAATGCAAATATTCCAAAATCCAAAAACTTTGAAATCCAAAACACTTCTGTTCCCAAGCATTTCAGATAAGAGATACTTAACCCGTAGATAATGAAAGCCCACCACAAAGACATGCCCACAAAACAGGGAGAGACTGTAGCATACGACTTTAAAACAAGCCAGATGTTTAAGAAAGTGATACAAGATAGGAAAGAACAGAAGTGAAAAGACAAAACTCAGGAAAGAACTAGAAATAAAAATTTCAAAAATAAAGACTAAAATAGACTAAGCAATTAATTGCAACAGATAATAGCTTAAGAGAAGTATAGGATTAAATGTAGGAAATTTTTTAAATCAATAAGAAATGAAGACATGAAAAGGTTTCAAGAGAAAATGATGAACATCAAAGATGGGGAAAAAAAAATCCAGCGTAATGACAATAGGAGCCCCTGAATTTGAAACAAAACAGAAAAAAAGCAAAGGAACAGAACAAATGCTAAAGTCTATAATCCAAGGAAAGTTACCTGAAACAAAAGATTTGGAACTATACGTTGAAAGAGCACACATTGCATACCTGAGAATATGGAGTTTGAACAATAAACACCAAAACATATTCTAGTAAAATTATTGGATTTTAAAGGAAAGAGGGGGTGAAGGAAACTAAGTATCAATGCAATGTGGCTTATAAGAAGATAATTACTTATCATCAAACTTTGCTATGGTAATATGTTATGCCAAAAGAAAATAGAGTTACATATTTAAGATACTTCAGCAAAGAAAATGTAAACCAAGAATTTTAGATCAGAAAAATTGACTTTCAAGTATAAAGGACATAGACAAATTCATCAATATTAAAAAACTTGGGGAATATTGTTTCCAAGAGCCCTTCCTTAGTAATTTACTAAAGAATAGGTTTCAGCCAACCAAAATGATTAGAGAAGCATCAACGTTAGGACTGAAGATGAGCATTAAATATGTAGTTATTTGTAGAACTAATATTAATTGTGGTTTAGCAGAGAGAATATAGTATATAATGAATGCATCCTCTGACAGTGAAGATAGAGTATGACTAAAAAATGGGAGACAATGGGGAAAGCCAAGATAAAAAGTTTCAAAATCATTTTCAGTAATCAACTTAGTGGCAACAGTATTAGTAGTGTTATTCTGAGACTTGTATGTGTGTAATACAGGATAAGGCAATTGAGTAATTATGGGACAGTTTATTTCTGTCATCTCCTGTGTTCTTAAGAACCAGGATACTCATGGAGGAGAGAACCCAGGACTTCTTTGAGAAATAACCAATTCCAGGTCTAGGGCAGGAGGTACACGAGATGAACCAGGATTATCTTGTCATAGACATTAGCAAGGAAGCTATCAAAGACTACTGGGGTCATGTCAAAAGTCTCAGGAGACTGTGTGAAGAGTCCTACTGGCCAGAGATGGGACAGTTTGAGCTCCAATAAGAAGAATAATTGCCATGTATTGAAACTCATTAAATAATCTGTGAGATTTTACTACTGGCCAAAGATGGGACAGTTTGGGCTCCAATAAGAATAATAATTGCAATGTATTGAAATTCATCAAATAATCTATGAGGTTTTAATGATACCCCAAAACAAACTGTCCACTTTTGGAGGATGATAAGGAGCTAATCCTTTATCTTGATAATTAGTAAATTAAGGGAAAGAGTCAAGCATTACTGACCTTATGTGAACTGCAATACTGAGTAAGCATATGGTAGGTGAGGGGAAACATCTTTTTATAGATGTGTCCCCCTTAATAAATGAAAAAGAAATGATAGAATATCACAGTTTTTCAATGCCCAAAGAAGTAATTGATCTAGGCACTGAGCATCAATGAAAAGAGAGACAACCAGAAATTATGTGCCGTCTACAAAAGAACAGCACCTCTAATCTTGCCAAAGAGATCAGGAAATATGGAGGCCAGAGGGATATGCTGAACTGTACCATGAGCGTGCACTCGGCAAAATCCAGACTGGGAGATTTTACAAGTCAAGCTCCCCAGGTTCTTTAACGGATAAATTGTAAGGGAAGAAAAAGGAATGGGAGACTTAAAAGATACACCAAAAGTTTAAAAATTTATAAAATGGCAAGACGACTTATTAGTTCTAGGGGTGGATACATGAATTTCTATCTATAAAGAAATGCAAGATATTAATTACTATAAAAATTTGGATAGTGGTTAATTTTGGGTGGAGGGAGGGAGTTGTAATTGGGATGTGGGGCACGTGAGGGGCTTCTGGGATGGCAGAGTTCTATTTCTTGACCTAGGTGGTAGTTACAGGGATATTGGCCTTGAAATAATTTATTACGCTATATATTTGTTCATGTGGTTCTATATGTGTGTTTATTTTGCAATAAAAAGGTTAAAAATATACTCTTCTTATCTTTAGGATAAATAACAAATTTCCTTCTTGGGGGTGAAAAGGTTAGCATAAACATAGTGTGGTATCAGAGGCAGTCGAGGTGGTGGGATACCACAATTAATGCTTAAAATGTGTCAGATCCACTTGGCACCACTTCTGTGAACAAGTTGGTATGGCAGTGAATTCCACACCACAAATCCAGAGATTGGTTATGGACTGTGGAACATCATGTTAGGTATAGGACTTGGCAGGGGTCAGGGAAAGAGACAAATTGAGGAGCCTAAACCCGCTGTTTGCCTCCCTGACGCCATAAGGGTCACTAAGCATGTATCCTGGTTTAGGGACCTGGTTTGCAAGCCTAGGGGATGTTCTGTGATGGGCAGACTTTGGAGTCATACAGATTTGGGTTCAAGCCCCAGCTTCCTACCTTATTACTAACTGAGAATTTGGACAAATTACTTAAGCTCTCTGTGGTTTGTCTGCAACATTTGTAAAATGATATAATTAATAAACAACTTACAGGGTGGTGGTACAGCCATTGAAAATAACATGTATGAAAGCCCCTGGTTAACTGTGAAACTGAGAAATTATTAACACTTCTGGGAACTCCACTGAAGGTGCCGGGAAAGATGTGAGAGAGCCCTGATCTCTCACCTCTGGCTAACCTTGAGGCTCTGTGCAAGCAGGAAATGAAGGCTGAGGCAGAGTGGTAAGTTGCTAGAGCATTGAACATGTGGAAATGCTGTAGGAAAGCTTATAAAAAAAGACAAAACAAACAAACAAACAAAAAACCCAGGCAACATAGTGAGACCCTGTCTCTGGGGAAAAACAAACAAACAAACAAACAAACAAACAAAAAAACAGGCATGGTGCCATGTGTCTATAGTCCCAGCTGCTCAGAAGGCTGAGGTAAGAGGATTGCTTGAGCTCAGGAGGTCAAGGCTGTAGTGAGCCATGATTGCACCACTGCGCTCCCAGCTGGATGACAGAGTGAGACGTTGTCTCTTAAAAAAGACAACAAATAAATGCTGGTGAGGATGTGGAGAAAGGGGAACTCATACATTGTTGGCAGGAATGTAAATTAGTACAGCTGTTATGGACAACATTATGGAGGTTCCTCAGAAAATTAGAACTACCATATGATTCAACAATCCCACTACTAAGTATATAGCCAAAGAAAATGAAATCTGTATATTGAAGAGATATCTGCAATCCCATGTTTATTGTAACACTGTTCTAAATAGCCAAGATATGGAATCAACCTAAGTGTTCATCAATGGATGAATGGATTTTAAAATGTGCTATATATACACAATAGAATACTATTCATACATAACAAAGAACAAAATCCTGTCATTTGCAGCAACGTGGATGAACTTAGAAGACATTATGTTAAGTGAAATAAGCCAAGCACAGAAGAACAAATACTACATGATCTCACTCATGTGGAATCTAAAAAAGTTGACTCATAGAGGTAGCATATTAGTTAGTTTTTGCATTGCTATAAAGAAATACCTAAGGCTGGGTAATTTATAAATAAAAGAGGTTTTATTTTGGCTCATGGTTCTGCAGGCTGTACAGGAAGCATAGTACCAGCATCTGCTTCTGGTGATGCTGGCACCAGATGCTTGGGAGGATTGCTTGAGCCTGAGTGATGATCTGTGATCACACCTCTGCACTCCAGCCTGGGTGACAGAGCAAGACCCCATACCAAAACAACAAAAACAAAACCCCACCCCACCCCACCCCCAAAAAAACCCAAGGTCTGTTCTGTTGCCTCTGGAACCAAGGAGCAGGGTTTCACATTGGGAATGTAAGCTGGTGCAAGGGGTGGGCTCCCGGGGCCTTGGGGAGCTCCACCCCAGTGGCTTTGCACAGTGCACTCCCTGTGTCTGCTCTCATGGGTTGGAGTTGAGTACCTGCAGCTTTTCTAGGCTTAGGATGTAAGCTGCCCATGGCTCTATCATTCTTGGGTCTGGAGAGCAGTGGGTCCCTTCCCAGAGCTCCACTAGGCAGTGCCCTAGTGGAGACTGTGTGGGGGCTCTAGCCCCAAATTTCCTCTTTGCACTGCTTTAGTAAAGGTTCTCTGTGAGGACTCTGGCCCTATAGCAGGCTTCTGCCTGGACACCTGGGCTTTCTTGTACATCTTCTGAAATCTAGGGGAAAGCTGCTAAACCTCCTTCACTCTTGCATTCCCTAAGCCCACAGACTTTAACACCATGTGGAAGCCACCAAGGCTTGCAGCAGCTTGTGCTCTCCAAAGTCATGGCCCCAGCAATATGGGTTCCAGAGCAGACCTTATTTGAGCTAAGACTGGAGCTCTAGAAGCCAGGATGTGGGGAGCAGTGTCCCAAGGCTGCTTAGGGCAGCAGGGCCCTGGGCCTGGCCCCAGAAATCATTCAGTCCTCTTAGGCCCCTGGGCCTGTTATGAGAGGGGCTGCCTTGATCTCTGAAATGCCTTCAAGGCCTTTTCCCCATTGTCTTGCATATTAGCACTTAGCTCCTTTTCAGTCATGCTCATCTCTCTAGCAGGTCATTGCTTCATAGCCTGCTTGAATTTCTCTCCTGATAGGGCTTTCTCTGTCTCTGGCAAATGGCAAGTCTGCAAATTGTCCAGACTTTTATACTGTGCTTCCCTTTTAAATATAAGTTCCAACTTTAACCTCTCCTTTCCTCCCATATCTGATCATAGGCTGTTAGAAGCAGCCAGGACACATCTTGAACATTTTGCTGCTTAGAAATTTCTTCCGCTAGATTCCCTAAGTCATCACTCTTATGTTCAGCCTTCCACAAAGCCCTAGGATATGGAAACAATGCAACCAAGTTCTTTGCTAAGGGATAACAAGGGTGACCTTTATTGTAGTTCTCAATAGACTCCACATTTCTGTCTGAGACCTCATCAGCCTGGGCTTCACTGTCCATATCTTTATCAGCATTTTGGTCACAACCATTTAACCAGTCTCTAAGAGGTTCCAAACTTTTCCTCGTCTTCCTGACTTCTGAGACTTCCAAGCTCTTCCATTCTCCCTGTTACTTAGTTCCAAAGCTGCTTCCACATTTTCAGGTACCTTTATATCAGTACCACACTTCTGGTACCATTTTCCCATATTAGTTTTTGTGTTGCTGTAAAGAAATACCTGAGGCTGAGTAATTTAGAAAGAAAAGAGGTTATATTTTGGCTCATGGTTCTGCAGACCATACAAGAAGTATGGTGCCAGCATCTGCTTTTGGTGAGGGTGTCAGGAAGCTTACATGGTAGAAGGCAAAGGGGAGCCAGCATGTCACATGGTGAGAGAGAGAGCAAGAGAGAGAGGGGGGAACTGCCACACACTATTAAACAACCAGATCTCATGGGAACTCAGAGTGAGAACTCACTTATCACCAATGGAATGGTGCTAAACCATTCATAAGGGATCTGCTCCCATGATCCAGTCAACTCCTTCTGGGCCCCATCTCCAACATTGGGAACCACATTTCAACATGAGATTGGGAGGAGACGAACATCCAAACCGTATTATGTCAATAGTGGTTGCTAAAGGCTGGGAAGAGCAGGGGGGGAAGGAGAGGAGCAGAGGTTGGTTAATGAGGTACAAAGTTACCGTTAGATAGGAGGAATTAATTTTGGTGTTCTGTGCAATAGGGTGATGATATTTAGCAATATGTGTTGTATACTTCAAAATAGCTAGAAGAGAGAACTTTGAATGTTCTTATCACAAAGAAATGACGTGTTTGAGGTGATGAATATGCTGATTACCCTGATTTGACATTACACATTGTATATATGTCTTGAAACATCATACTGTACCCCATAAATACATACAATTATTATATGTCAATTAAAAACAAAATAAACGTTAAAAAACAAAACACAATCTATAAAAAAACTGATTGCAAACATTATACTTAATGATGAGAAACTTGATGCCTTCCTACTAAGATCAGGAACAAGAAAAGCATGCCTACTTTCACCACTCCTATTTAACATCATACTGGAAGTCATGGCTAATGCAATAAAACAAGAAAAAGAAATAAACATGTAAAGACTGGAAAGGAAGAAATAAAACTGTCTTTGTTCACATATATATTTTAAAAGTTAGGAAAGTTTTGTTATATTTTCTTTTTTTTTTTTTGAGACGGAGTCTTGCTCTGTTGCCCAGGTTGGAGTGCAGTGGGGCCATCTCGGCTCACTGCAAGCTCCACCTACCAGGTTCACGCCATCCTCCTGCCTCAGCCTCCTGAGTAGCTGGGACTACAGGTGCACGCCGCCATGCCCGGCTAATTTATTTTTGTATTTTTAGTAGAGATGGGGTTTCACCGTGTTAGCCAGGATGGTCTCGATCTCCTGACCTTGTGATCTGTCTGCCTCGGCCTCCCAAAGTGCTAGGATTACAGGCATGAGCCACCGTGCCCAGCCAGTTTTGTTATATTTTCACTGCCTTGTCCACTCCCCTCCCCAGCATGGTGATGATCCTGAAGACAGCAGCTCACATTCCTAATGTAGAACCCTGGTCCTTGGTTCCAGAGCAGACTTTATTTGTTTGTTTGTTGAGATGGGGTCTTGCTCTGTTACCCAGGCTGGAGTGCAGAGGCGTGATCACAGATTGTTGCAACCTCAGCTGCTTGGGCTCAAGCAATCCTCCCACCTCAGCCTCCTGAGTAGCTGGGACCATAGGCATGCACCATCATGCCCAGCTAATTTTTGTATGTTTTGTAGAGATGGGGTCTCGCTATGCTGCCCAGGCTGGTCTCAGACTCCTGGGCTCAAGTGATCCACTCACCTTGGATCTCCCAACAGTCATGAGCCACCGTGCACTAACCCAGACCTTGTTCTTAAAGAATTGTATTGGTCCATTTTGACCTGAGAGCCAGGTGAAGGACTGATGGAAGTTGACTGCTTTTGTTTCACCTAGCTTGGAATTTTCTCAAAGCAGAAAGGTGGCTATAGAGAGGGAATTTCTTACAAACATTAAAAGGCATATGAACAGTCTATTGCTGCCTGGGGCAAAAAAAGTTAAAGCAAACAATGGACATACTGAAGTGTAGGAAGAAAGGCCTAGAAGGGAGATTCTTTGGATAAGTAGGACATTGAGAAGCTCCGGTGTATATGGAGAAATTTAGAAAGCATTCATGCCCAAGGCAGGACGAATGTTTCAAAAAGACCTAAGGTCTCAAGATTTCACCTTTAGCTGATCTTTAGGCTCAGTAAAAACTGGAAGTTAGGGGTAATGTAGAGTTGTAAATGGCTTTGCTAAGCACTGAAGAGTACCCCAACACAGAGCCAATCTAAAAAATCTAGGAGAACTTTTCTTCCTCCCTCCCTCCCTCCCACCCTCATTTCCCACCCTTCCCTCCCTCCTTTCCTACCCTTCCCTCCTTTTCTTCTTTCTTTCTGAGACAAAGTCTTACTCTGTTGTCTGGGCTAGAGTGAAGTGACATGATCATAGCTCACTGCAGCCTTAAACTCCTGGACTCAAGGGATCCTCCTGTGTCAGCCTGCTGAGTAGCTAGGACTACAGACATATATCACCATGCCCAGCTAATTTTTAAATTTTTTGTAGAGATGGGGGCTCACTATGGTGCCTAGGCTGGCCTTGAACTCCTGGCCTCAAGAGATCCTCCTGCCTGGGCCTCCCAAAGCACTGGGGTTACAGGCATGAGCCACCATGCCTAGCCTATCTTCTTCCTTTCCTTTTTCTCTCCTCTCCTTTATTCTCCTTTCTTTCTCTTTTTTCTTTCCCCCCTCCCTCCCTCCCTCCTCCCTTCCTTCCTTCCCTCCCTCCTTCCCTCCTTCCCTCCTTCCTTTCCTCCTTTCTTTTTTTCTTTCTTTTTTTTTGAGATGGAGTCTTGCTCTGTCACCAGGCTGGAGTGCTGTGGCGTGATCTTGGCTCACTGCAACTTCCAGCTCCCTGGTTCAAGTGATTCTCCTGCCTCAGCCTCCCGAGTAGCTGGGATTACAGGCATGCACCACCACACCCAGCTAATTTTTGTATTTTTAGTAGACATGGGGTTTCACCATGTTGGCCAGGATGGTCTCAATCTCCTGACCTCATGATCCTCCCTCCTCAGCCTCCCAAAGTGCTGAGATTACAGGTGTGAGCCACCACACCTGGCCCCTTTCCTCCTTTCTTTATCAGACGGTCTCACTCTGTTGCCTGGGCTTGGGTGCAGTGACATGATTATAGCTCAATCAGCCTTAAACCCTTGGACTCAAAAGATCCCCACGTATCAGCCTCCTGAGTAGCTAGGACTACATGCATACACCACCATGTCCAGGTAATTAAAAAATGTTTTTTGTAGATATGGTATCTCACTATGTTGCTCTCAAACTCCTGGCCTCAAGAGATTCTCCTGCCTTGGCCTCCCAAAGCACTGGGATTCAGGCATGAGTTACAATGCCTGGCCTTTCTCTCTCTCTCTTGCTCTCTTTTTCTTATTTCTTTTTATTTTTCCTTTTTCTTTCTTCCTCTTTCCTCCCTTCCTTCTTTTGTTTCTTCTTTCCCTCTTCTTCCCTTCATTTTTTCCCCAAACCCTCTCTCTCTCTCCCTTTTTTCCTTCTTTCTTTTTGCTTGAGACATTTAAGAAAATCTCTGTTGGCCGGGCACAGTGGCTCATGTCTGTAGTCACAGCACTTTGGGAGGCCCAAGCAGGCAGATCACTTGAGGTTACGAGTTCGAGACCAGCCTGGCCAACATGGTGAAACCCTGTCTCTACTAAAAATACAAAAAAATTAGCCAGGCATGGTGCCTGTAATCCCAGCTACTCGGGAGGCTGAGGTAGGAGAATCGCTTGAAGCTGGGAGGCAGAGGTTGCAGTGAGTCGAGATTGTGCCACTGCACTCTAGCCTGGGTGACAGAGTGAGACTCTGTCTCACAAAATAAATAGATAGAAAATCCCTGTCAAAACACTAGTTGACCAGAAAGTGAAGAAATAGAGACTTCAGAGATCATACACAACAAAGAATATAGTTCTTCGCAAAAATAGTTTAAAAAAGTCACTAAACAAGTAAATACAACTCATGTAAAGCAACAAAAACAAACCATGAGGAGGGGGAAGAATTTGATTTCCAAACTTACCACGTTGCAATATTTAAAACATTTGGTTTTCAACAAAATATTATAAAGCAATCAAAGAAACAAAAATGTATGACTTATACAATGAACAGAAACTCTTCCTGAGGAAACCCAGTCATTGGAATTACTAGACAAAGGTTTTAAAAACAAATGCTCAAAGAGGCCAGATGCGGTGGCTTCTGCCTGTAATCCTGGCAATTTGGGAGGCTGAGGTGGGTGGATCACTTGTGGTCAGGAGTTGAAGACCAGCCTGTCCAATGTGGTGAAATGTTGCCTCTACTGAAAATACAAACATTAGCCAGGCTTGGTGGCAGGGCCTGTAATCCCAGCTATTTGGGAGACTGAGGCAGGAGAATTGCCTGAACCCAGGAGACGGAGGTTATCTAGGGGGATTCAATAACAGATTTGAGTAGGTAGAAGAAAGAATTGGTGAACTTGAAGACAGGTCAGTTGAACTTGGGTCAGTTTGAGAAGCAGAAAGAAAAAATGATGATAAATGAACAGAGCCTATGAGAACTGTGGGACACCATAAAACATACTAATATACACATAATAGGGTTCCAGAAGGAGAGGAGAAAATGAGGCAGAAAGAATATTTAAAGAAATAATGGCCCCAAATCCCCAAATTTGATGAGAGACATGAATATATACATCCAAAAATTCCAATGAATTCCAAGAAGGAGAAACATAGAAAGAGCCACACTAAGACACGTAATCAAACTGTCAAAAGCCAAAAATAAAGTGAGAATCTTGAAAACAGCAGGGGATAAGCAAGTTGTCACATACAAGAAACCTCAATAAGATTAACAGCCGATTTATCCTCAGAAACTATGGAGGCCAAAACACAGTGAAATGCCATGTTTAAAATATAAAAGAAAAAATACTGTCAATGAGAAATACTGTATTCAGCAAAATTATCCTTCAAAAATGAAGGGGAAATAAAGACTTCCAGATAAACAAAAATGAGAGGGTTTGTTGCTAGTAAACCTGCCCTCAAAAAAATGATAAAAGTTGTTTTGTAGGTGGAAATGAACAAGACAGTAACTTGAACTCATACAAAGAAATAAAGAACTTGGGTAAGGCAACTGCATCAGTAAATACAAAAGCTAGTGTTATTGTATATTTTGGTTTGTAACTCTTTTTAAAAATATATGGTTTAAAATACCAATGTTATAGTTAATGGGCACACATGTTTGAAGGAGTAGTTTATAATCACAAAAACATGAAGGGAGAGAGATGAAGCTGTATAGAGCAGAATTGTTATATACTATTGAAGCTAAGGTTGTATTAATTAAAAATAGATTGTTATAAATTTAAGAGGTTAATTATAATCCAAAGGGTAAACACTAAGGGAACAACCAAAAAAACTGTACAGAAAAGGAAATGAGAAAGGAATCAAAATGGCACACTACAAAAAAATCAGGTATATATGCAAAAAGGCAGTAATGGAGGAATTGAGGAACAAAAATATATGACATATAGAAAACAAATAGCAAAACAGCAGAAGTGTGTCCTTTATCTGTAATTACTTTAAATATAAATGGATTAAACTCTCCAATTAAAAGGCAGAGATGAACAGATTTTTAAAATCCCAATCATATGTTGTCTACAGGAGACTCACTTTAGATTCAAAGGTACAAATAGTCATGAGCAGCCTGGCCAACATGGTGAAACCCCATCTCTACTAAAAATACAAAAATTAGCCAGGTGTGGTGGTGCACGCCTGTAGTCCCAGCTACCCAGGAGGCTAAGGCATGAGAATTGCTAGAACTCGGTGGCGGAGGTTGCAGTGAGCTGAAATTGCACCACTGCACTGCAATCTGGGTGACAGAGTGAGACTCTGTCTCAAACAAATGAAGAAACAAACCAAAGATACAAATAGGTTGAAAGTGAAAGGATGGATAAAGATATTCCAAACAAATAGAAACCAAAAGATAGCTGGGGTGGCTATACTAATATCAGACAAAATAGATAGTAAGGCAGAAACTGCTCTAAGAGAAAAGGAAGGACATTATATTGACAAAGGGATCAATTCATCAGGAAGATAAAACAATTTTTCTCTAGTACACAAGGATCACTCTCCAGGATAGATTATATATTAGACCATACAACAAATCTCAATAAATTAAAATATTGAAATCAAAGCAATCCTAAGCAAAAAGAAAAAGTCTGGAAGCATGACATTATCCAACTTCAAATTATACCACAAGGCTATAGTAACCGTAACAGCATGGTACTGGTATAAAAGTAGATGCATAGATGCAGTGGAAAAGAATAGAGAACCCAGAAATAAGGCCAAATACTTACCAACCAACCCATATTCAAAGCATACAAAAACATAAATTGGGGAAAGGACACCCTATTCAATAAATGATGTGGGGAGAACTGGTTAGCCACATGTAGAAGAATGAAACTGGATCCCTGTCTCTCACCATATACGAAAATTAACTCGATGGAATAAAGACTTACATCTAACACCTGAAACCATAAAAATTCTAGAAGGCAACCTGGGAAAAACTCTTCTGGACATTGGCCTAGGCAAACAGTTTATGATTGAGACCCCAAAAGCAAATGCAACAAAATTGTATAAATGGGACCTGATTCAACTAAAAAGCTTTTGCAAAGGAAATAATCAGAGTAAGTAGACAACATACACAATGGGAGAAAATATTTGCAAATTATGCATCTGACAAAGGAATAATATCCAAAATCTACAAGGAACTCAAAGAAATTAGAAAGAAAAACAAATCCCATTAAAAAATGGGCAAAGGCTATAAATAGACTTTTATCAAAAGAAGATACACAAATGGCCAACAAACATTTGAAAAAATGCTCCATATGACACTAATCAGCATGGAAATGTAAATTAAAACCACAATGACATACCACCTTACCCCAGCCAGAATAGCCATTATTAAGAAGTCAAAAAGCAACATAGATGTTGGTGTGGTTGTGGTGAAAAGGAAATGCTTACACATTGCTGGTAGGAAGCTAAATTAGGACAACCTCTATGGAAAACAGTATGGAGATTTCTCCAAGAACTAAAGGTGTATCTACCATTCAATCCAGCAATCCCACTACTGACTATCTCCCCAAAGGAAAAAAAATCACTATATCAGACACCTGCATGCATTTTTTTTTTTTTTTGAGATGGAGTCTGGCTCTGTTGCCCAGACTGGAGTGCAGTGAGAGGCACGATCTCAGCTCCCTGAAACCTCTGCTCTCAGGTTCAAGTGATTCTCCTGCCTCAGCTTCCCGAGTAGCTGTGATTACAGGTATACGCCACCATGCCTGGCTAATTTTTGTATTTTTAGTGGAGACGGGGTTTTGCCATGTTGGCCAGGCTGGTCTTGAACTCCTGGCCTTGAGTGATCTGCCCACCTCAGCCTCCCAAAGTGCTGGGATTACAGTCATGAGTCACTGTGCCAGGTCTGCATGCATATGTTTATTGCAGTGCAATTCACAGTTGTAAAGAATTGGTATCAACCTAAGTGCCCATCAACCAATGAGTGGATAAAGAAAATGTGATATATATACACGATGAAATACTACTCAGCCATTAAAAAAGAACAAAAGAATGTCTTTTGCAGCAACTTGGATGGAATTGGAGGGTATTATTCTAAGTGCAGTAACTCAGGATTCAAAAACCAAATACTGTATATTCTCACTTATAAGTGGGAGCTAAACTATGGGTATGCAAAGGCAAACAGAGTGGTATAATGGACATTGTGGGGAGACAGTGAACTCAGAAGGGGGAGGTTGGGAGGAGGGTGAGGGACAAAAAACTACCTATTGGGTTCAGTGCACACCTACATGGGTGATGGGTGCATCCAAGTAGTGTACATTGCACCTAATAGGTAGTCTAAAGTCCCAGACTTCCCTGCTACAAAATTCACCCATGTAACCAAAAACCATGTGTACCCCTAAAAGTATTGAAATAGGCCAGGGGCAGTGGCCCACATCTGCAATCCCAGCACTTTGGAAGGCCAAGATGGGAGGATCACTTAAGTCCAGGAATTTGAGATTAGCCTGGACAACATAATGGGACCCCCATCTATTAAAAAAAAAAAAAAGAGTGGTGATGTATGCCTGTAGTCCTAGCTGCTTGGGAGGCGGATGTGGGAGGATCACTTGAGCCCAGGAAGTCAAGGGTGCAGTGAGCCATGACTGTATCACTGCACTCCAGACTACGTGATAGAGCAAGATCTTGTCTCAAACAAACAAACTGACAAAATCCCCCCAAACAAAAAACAATTGAAATTTTAAAAAAATTTAAAAAGAAACACACACACACACACACACACACACAAGAAACACACACACACAGCCATATATATATACATATATAATGAATTCTACCAGTCACTTAAATATATATATACATAAAATTAGACAAAGTATCTTCACTGACAGCAATGAAACGGAACTACAGAGGAAAACTACATTTTTCAAATATGTGTAAATTAAACAGCATACTCTTTTTTTTTTTCTGAGACGGAGTTTGGCTCTTGTTGCCCAGGCTGGAGTGCAATGGCGCAATCTCAGCTCACTGCAACCTCCGACTCCTGGGTTCAAGCGATCCTCCTGCCTCAGCTTTCTGAGTAGCTGGGATTATAGGCAAGTGCCACCACACCCAGCTAATTTTGTATTTTTAGTAGAGACAGGGTTTCTCCATGTTGGTCAGGCTGGTCTCGAACTCCTGACCTCAGGTGATCCACTCACCTCGGCCTCCCAAAGTGCTGGAATTACAGGCGTGAGTCACTGCGCCTGGCCTTAAACAGCATACCCTTTTTTTTTTTTTTTTTTGAGATGAAGTCTTGCTCTGTCTCCCGGGCTGGAGTGCAATGGCACAACCTCAGCTCACTGCAACCTCTGCCTCCCGGGTTCAAGCAATTCTCCTGCCCCAGCCTCCTGAGTAGCTAGGATTACAGGCGCATGCCACCACGCCCAGCTAATTTTTGTATTCTTTAGTGGAGATGGGGTGTTGCCATGTTGGCCAGGCTGGTCTCGAACTCCTGACCTCAGGTGATCCACCCGCCTCAACCTCCCAAAGTGCTGGGATTATAGGCGTGAGCCACTATGCCCAGCCAACAGCATACTCTTAACTAATGGGTCAGAGAAGAAATCACAAGCGAAATTAGAAAATATAAGATGAAAATAAAAAACATAACAAAACTCATAGGATGCAGTGAAAGCAGTGCTCAGAGGGAAATTTATACCTATAAATGCTTGACATTAGAAAAGAAGAAAGGTCTCAAATCAGTAACCTAACTTTATGCCTAAAGGAACGAGAAAAAGAAGAGCAGATAAAGCTAGCAGAAGGAAGGAAATAATAAAATACTAGAACGAGATAAACAAAATAGAGGGTAGAGAAACAATAGAGAAAATGAACAAAATCAAAAGTTGGTTCTTTAAAAAGATCAACAAATTGACAAGCCTTTAGCTAGATTGACTAAGAAAATAAGACTCAAATTACTAATGTCAGAAATGAAATTTGGGACATTTCTACTGATCTTATAGAAGCAAAAAGAGTTATAGGAGAATACCATAAGCAATTATATGCCAACGAGTTAAATAATCTAGATGAAATGGAAAGCACACAATTGACTTAAGAAGAAATAGAAAACTGACCCATCAGAACAGATAACAAAAGATTGAATCAGTAATCAAAAACCTCCCAACAAAGAAAATCTCAGGACCAGGTAGTTTCACATGTGAATTCTACCAGTCATTTAAGGAAAGATTAACACCAATTCTTCCCAAACTCTACCAAGAAATAGAAGAGGGAAGACTTCTGAGCTTATCCATGAGACCAGCACAAAACATCATAAGTAAAGAAAACTATAGACAGATATTCTTTAAGAATATAGATACAAAAATTGTCATTGAGAGAGTAACAAACTGGAGCCAGAAGCATACTTAGCAGGATTATACACCACGATCAAGTGGGATTTATCTCAAGAAAGCAAGGGTGATTCAAAATACAAAAATCAATCAATGTAATACACCAGTAGAGTGAAGGAAAAAAATTCACCTTAGTTGATGTAGAAAAAGCATTTGATGAAATCCAGCATTCTTTCATTATATAAAAAAAAATTAAACTACAAATAGAAAGGAAATTCCTTAACTTGATAAAGGGCATTTACGAAAAAACCCACAGTTAACTTCAGACTTAATTGAGAAAGACGAAAAGTCTTCCCCCTAAAATTAGGAACAAGACTAATATGACTGCTTTCACCATGATTTAACGTTGTACTGAAAGTTCTAGCCAGAGTCATCAGGCAAGAAAAAGAAATAAAAGGCATCTAAATTGAAAAGAAAGATGTAAAGCTATGGACATGCCTCAGATATTGTGGATTAAGTTCCAGACCACCACAATAAAGTGAGTCACATGAATTTTTTTGTTTCCTGGTACATATAAAAGTTAAGTTTACATTATACTGTAGTCTGTTAAGTGTGCAATAGCATTAGATCTTAAAAAAGTATATACTTTAATTTAAAAATACTTTATTGCTAAAAAATGCCAACAATCATCTGAGCCTTCAGCAAGACATAATCTTTTTGCTGGTGGAGGGTCTTGCCTTGATGTTGATGGCTGCTAACTGATCAGGGTGATGGTTGCTGAAGGCTGGAGTGTCTGTGGCAATTTCTTAAAATAAGACAACAAGGAAGTTTGCCACATCAGTTGACTCTTCCTTTCATGAAAGATTTTTCTATAGCAAGTAATGCTGTTTGTTAACATATTACCCACAGTAGAACTTCTTTCAAAGTTGAAGCCAATCCTCTCAAACCCGCCACTGCTTTTATCAACGAAGTTTACGGAATATTCTAAATCCTTTTTTGTCATTTCAACAACTTTCACAGCATCTTCGCCAGGCGTAGATTCCATCTCAAGAAACCAGATTCTTTGCTCACCCATGAAAAGCAACTCCTCATCTCTTCAAGTTTTATCATGAGATTGCAGCAGTTTAGTCACATCTTCAAGCTCCACTTCTAATTCTAGTTCACTTGCTATTTTCACAACATCTGCAATTACTTCCTCCAGTGAAGTCTTGAACCCCTCAAAGTCATCCACGAGGGTTGGAATCAACCTCTTCCAAATTCCTGTTCATGTTGATATTTTGATCTCTTCCTGTGAGTCCTGAATGTTCTTAATGGCATCTAGGATGGTGAATTCTTTCCAGAAGGTTTTCAATTTACTTTACCCAGACCCATCAGAAGAATCACTATGTCAGCTATAGCCTTATGAAATGTATTTCTTAAATAATAAGAGTTAAAAGTTGAAATGACTCCTTGATCAGAATGGACGTTTTATTAGCAGGCCTGAAAACAACTTCTTCATCTTTTTATACATCTCCACCAGAACTCTTAGGTGACTAGGTACATTGTCAATGGGCAGTAACATTTTGAAAGGAATCTTTTTTTCTGAGCAATAGGTCTCAACAGTGAGCTTAAAATATTCCATAAACCATGCTGTAAACTGATATGCTGTCATCCGGGCTTTGTTATTCCATTTCTAGAGCACAGGCAGAGTAGATTTAGCATCATTCTTAAGGGCTCTAGGATTTTTGGAATGGTAAATGAACACTGGCTTCAACTTAAAGTCACCAGCTGCATTACCCCCTAACAAGAGAGTCAGCCTGTCCTTTGAAGTTTTGAAGCCAGGCCTTACTTTTCCCCTGTAGCTATGAAAGTCCTAGATGGCTTCTTCTTCAGATATAAGTCTTTTTTATCTACTTTGCACATTGAAAATCTGTGGTTGAGTGTAGCCACTTTCATCGATTCTCTTAGCTAGATCTTCTGGATAAGGCGTTGCAGCTTCTCTATCAGCACTTGTACTTTTATGTTGTGGAAGTAAGTTATTTTCTCAAACCTCAAGAACCAACCTCTGCTAGCTTTCAGCTTTTCTTCAGCAGCCTCCTTCTCTCTCAGACTTCAAACAATTGAAGAGAGTTAGGGCCTTGCTCTGGATTAGGGCTTGGTTTTAAGGAATGTTGTGGCTGGTTTGATCTGTACAGACCGCCAAAACTTTCTCCATATGAGCAATAGGGCTGTTTTGCTTTCTTATCATTTATGTGTTTACTGGAATAACTTTTAATTTTCTTCAAGAACTTTTCCTTTCTATTCCCAACTTGGCTAACTTTTTGGTGCAAGCGGTCTAGGTTTTCAACATGCTTTCCTCACTAAGATTAATTATTTCTAGCTTTTGATTTGAAGTGAGAGACTTGCAACCCTTCATTTCACTTGAACACTTACAGATCATTGTAGGGTTATTAACTGACCTAACTTCAATATTGTTACATCTCAAGGAATAAGGAGGCCCCAGGAGAGGGAGAGAGATGGAGGAATGGCTGGTCAGTGGAGCAGTCCGAACATGCACATTCATTGAGTTTGCTGTCTTATATGGATCCAGTTTATGCCATCCCAAGCAATTAAAATAGTGTGAACCCCGAAAATCTGAGACAGGTCTCAGCAAATTTAGAAAGTTTATTTTGCCAGGGTTGAGGATGCATGACTGTGACACAGCCTCAGGAGGTCCTGAGGACTTGTGCCCAAGGTGGTCAGAACACAGTTTGGTTTTATACGTTTCAGGGAGACGTGAGAGATCATTCACATATGTAAGATGAATATTGGCTCGGTCTGGAAAGGCGGGACAGCTCAAGCAGGGAGGACTTTCAGGTCCTAGGTAGATAAGAGACAAATGGTTGCATTCTTTTGAGTTTCTAATTAGCCTCTCCAAAGGTGGCAATCAGATATGCATTTATCTCAGTGAGCAGAGGGGTGACTTTGAATGGAATGAGAGGTAGGTTTGCCCTAAGCAGTTCTCAGCTTGACTTCTCCCTTTAGCTTAGTAATTTCAGTGCCCAAGATATTTTCCTTTCACAATAGTAACATCAAAGATCACTGATCACAGATCATCGTAACAGATATAATAATAATGAAAAAGTTGGAAATATTGTGAGAATTACCAAAATATGACACAGAAACATGAAATAAGCACACACCGTTGGAAAAATGACACCAATAGACTTGCTTGATGTAGGGTTGCCACGAAAGTTAAATTTGTGAAAAACCTGCAGGATCTGCACAGTGCAATAAAGTGAAGTGCAATAAAACAAGGGATGCCTGTATCTCTATTTGCAGATGACTTGATCTTATATATAGGAAATCCTAAAAGAATCCATATACTCACATACACACAAGAGGTATTAAACAAATTCAGCAAAGTTGCAAGATACAAGATTAACAACAAAATCAATTATATTTCTCTTTTTCTCTGTACTGTATTAGCTGAAAAAAACAATTGTATTTCTATGCACTATCAATTAACAATCTGAAAAAGAAATTAAGAAAATTATCTTTACAAGAGCATCCAAAAGAATAAAATACCTAGGAAAAAATTTAAGGTGATGAGAGATGAGTACTGAAAACTATAAAACATTGCTGAAAGAAATTAAAGAAGACTTGAATAAATGAAAAGACATCCTGTGTTCATGGAAGAGAAGACTTAATCTTGTTAAAATGGCAATACTTTTCAAAGCAATCTACAGATACAATGCAATTTCTGTCAAAATTCCAATAGTGCTTTTTATTGCTACAGAAATGGAAAAGGAGATCTTCAAATTCATATGTATATGTAAAAGGCCCCAAATAGCTAAAACAATATTGAAAACGAGGAACAAAGTTGGAGGACTTGCACTTTCTGACTTCAAAACTTACTACAAAGATATAGTAATCAAAACAGCATGGTACTAGCAATAGGATAGACATATAGACCAAGGGAATAGAACTGAGAATCTAGAAATAAATTCAAATATCTGTGGTCAATTGATTTTTTGATAACGGTGTCAAGACCATTCAATGGGGAAAGAGTAGTAGTCTCTTCAACAAATAGTATTTGGACAACTTGGTATTCACATGCAAAAGACTGAAGTTTGACACCTACCTCACACCGTGCACAAAAACAAACTCAAAATGAATCAACAACCTAAATATAAGAACTAAAACTTTTAGAAGAAAACATAGGGGTAAATCTTCATGACCTTGGATTTGGTAATGGATTCTTACACATGACATTAAAAGTACAGACAACAAAAGAAAAAACAGACAAATTGGGCTTCATTAAATTAAAACATTCATGCATCTAAGGACACTATCAAGAAGGTGAAAAGAGGCTGAGTATGATGGTTCATGCTTGTAGTTTCAGCACTTTGAGAGGCCGAGGTGGGAGGATTGCTTGAGCCCAGTTTGAGTTTGGACCAACCTGATGGAATCTTGTCTACAAAAAGTACAAAAATTAGCCAGGTGTGGTGGCATGTGCCTATGGTCCCAGCTACTTGGGAGGCTGAGGTGTGAGGATCGCTTGAGCCTGGGAGGTTGAGGCTGCAGTGAGCCATGGTCGTGCCACTACACTCCAGCCTGGATGACAGAACAAGACCCTGTTTTGAAAAAAAAAAAAAAAGTGAAAAGACAATCCATAGAATGAGAGAAAATATTTGCAAATTATATATCTGATAAAGAATTGATATCTAGAATATATAAAGAACTTCTACAATTCAACAACAGCATCAACAAAACAAGCAACCCAATCTAAAAATGGGCAAAAGACTTACATAGACATTTCTCCAAAGTAGATATTACAAATGGCCAATAAGCACATGAAAAGATGTTTGACATCACTAGTCATTAGGGAAATGCAGATGAAAACCACAATGAGATACAATTTCACACCTATTAGAATAGTTATTAAAAAACAACAAAAAATGGGGCCGGGTGCAGTAGCTCACACCTGTAATCCTAGCACTTTGGGAGGCCGAAGCAGGTGGATCAGTTGAGATCAGGAGTTCGAGACCAGCTTGGCCAACATGGTGAAACCTCATTTCTACTGAAAATACAAAAATTAGCCAGGTGTGTTGGTGGGCACCAGTAATCCCAGCTACTTGGGAGGCTGAGGCAGAGAATCACTTGAACCTGGGAGGCAGAGGTTGCAGTGAGACTCAGATCATGCCACTGCACTCCAGCCTGGGCAACAGAGCAAGACTCCGTCTCAAAAAACAAACAACAACAACAAATAGACACTAACAAGTGTCGGTGAAGATGTAGAGAAATTAGAACTGCATTGCTTGTGGGAGTGTAACAATGGTACAACTACTGTGGAAAACAGTTTGGCAGTTCCTAAGAAAGTTAAACATAGTATTCAGATCTGGCAATTCCACTTCTGGGTATATACCCAAAAGATTGTAAAGTGGGGACTCAAACAGATACTTGTATTGTGCATACATGTTCATAGCCGCATTATTCACAATAGGCAAAAGGTGGAAGCAGCCTAAATGCCCATCAACAGATGAATAAACAAAATACGGTAGATGCATACAATGCTATATTATTCATCTTTAAAAAGGAATAGAATTCTATTTTTAAATCAGAAACCAACACATGCTAGAAATAGAATTCTGCATTCTATTCCACATGCTACAACATGGAATCAACCTTGGAAACATTCCATGAAGTGAAAAAAGCCAGGCACAAAGGGACAAGTATTGTATGGTTTCACCCGTATGAGATACCTAGAATAGGCAAATTCGTACCATCAGAGAGTAGACTAGAGATTACCTAGGGTTGCGGGGAGAGGGGAATGAGAACTTACTGTTTATTGGGTACAGAGTTTCCATTTGGGATGATGAAATCCTTCTGGAAATGGTAGTGATAGTTGTACAATATTGTGAATGTGCTTAGTGCCACTGAATTGTACACCTTAAAATGGTTAAAAATGATAGTATCAACAAAATAGTTAAAAAGAAAGTATCAATAAAGTCAAAGTTAGATCACAGAAAATAATTATAAAATAAAGAACTTTCTTTATGAGATGATCAAGATAAATAGAAGCCCTAAATTAGGAATTAAAAAGGGAAGTACAGATACAGTAGATATCAGAAGTCTAACAATTTTATGCCAATAAATTTGAAAACCTAGCTGAAATAGATAATTTTCTAAAAAGAATTATAAAACTGATTCTCAATAAGCAAAAACTTGAAATAAACATTATATATCCTTTAATGGCTATAAAGCATTGTCTTAGTTTAAAATTTCTACTACCCAAAACAAACTAACCTGGACTATATGGTTTACCTGCATGGAAGGTATAATTATAAACATATAAAACTGTCCAGGCGCAGTGGCTCACACCTGTAATCCCAGCACTTTGGGAGGCCAATGCGGGCAGATCACTTGAGATCAGGAGTTCGAGATCAGCCTGGCCAACATGGTGAAACTCCATCTCTACTAAAAATACAAAAATTAGCCAGGCGTGGTGGCAGGCGCCTGTAATCCCAGCTACCTGGGAAGCTAAGGCAGGAGAGTCGCTTGAACCTGGGAGGCGGAGGTTGCAGTGAGCTGAGATTGTGCCACTGCACTCCAGCCTGGGTAACAGACTGAGACTCTGTCTCAAAAAAAAACTATAAAAAAGGGGAAAAGTCAATGTGATAAGTCAGTGTGGGAGAAGTTGTTCGTAACACATATAACAGGCAAAGCATTAGGATTCAAAATGTATAAAGATGTCTTCCTGATCAATAAGAAAAAGACAAAACAATCCAGCAGAAAATTTGGCAAAAGATCAGAAACAGGCAATTCATAATTTAAACATATAAAAATGCCCAACTTTATTAATAGAGAAATGAAAATTTAAAAATAGGATACTATTTCATATTTGTCACATTGATGAAGTCTGATAGTCAAAGTGTTAGCAAAGATGTAGAACAAGAGGAACATTGCTGATATTAAAGTAGATTGGTTCAATAACTTCAGAAAACAATTTGCCAATATATAGTGAAGTTAAGATGTTCATATCCTACAATGCAGTAATTCCACTCCTAGGTATATATCTGAGAGATACTTTAGACATGTGTACAATAAAACATACAAGAATTGTTTTGAGATATCTTAAAAATGTAAATTAGTTCAGATCACTTCCTTCCTCAAAATCCTCCGAGGCTGAGATTAAAATTCAAAGTCCTCACCAGGCCTACAAGGCATGACAGTTTGCTTGTCTAACCACCTCTGCTGCTCTGCTCTCTCTCTTTCTGTTCTAGCCATGCTGACTTTGCTGTTCCTTGAACAGCCTCTCCCTAGGGCTCTTGGACTCACCATTTCTTCACTTCCTCAAAGTGTTCCCCCAGTTTTTATTTTGTCTCAATTCCTGGCTTCAGCGAGACCTCTGTTGACCACCTTTTCTTTCCCTCCTTCCCTACCTCCCTCCCTTCCTTCCTTTCTTTCTTCCTTCCTCTCTGCCTCCTTTCTTTCTTTCCTTCCTCCCTCACTTCCTTCATCCCTCTCTCTCACTTTTTCCTTCCTTCCTTCCTTCCTTCCTTGCTTCCTTCCTTCTTTCCTTCCAATACATATTAGATGTACATATTTTGGGCTACTTGATACATTCATATAATCAAATCAGGATAATTGCCTTAAATATTTATCTTTTTCTTGTGCTAGGAACATTTGAATTATTCTCTTCTAGTTATCTTGAAATGCACAATAGATTGATGTTAACTATAGTCACTTCACTGATCTATTGAACATTAGGTCTTATTTCTTCTCGGTGTGTATTTGTAACCATTAACCAACCTCTCTTCATCCCCTGCCCTTCCTGGCCTCTGGTAACCACTAGTCTACTCTCTATCTTCATGAGATCCACTTTTTTAGCTCCCACATATGAGTGAGAACATGTGATATTTGTCCTTCTGTGTTTGGTTGCTTCCATCTTTTCTAAAATAGCTGCTAGGACTTCCTCTTCTCCTCCAACCTGGCGAGTCCCTTTATCTTCTTTGGCTGGTTTATTTTCCTTCCTGCCTGACATTATATTCTATATACATTTGTTCCAGCATTTATTTCTGTCTCTCCTACTAGACTGTAAGCTTCCCGGGGGCTGGACATTTTCTGCCTTACTCATTGTTGCATTTCCCAGTGCCTAAAATGATGTTTGCTTGTTACAGGGTGGGTGCTCAGTCACAGCTCTTTCAGTGAATGAATGGATTTGCATGATAGTCAAGATAAGTCCATTTTGATGGGAAGGAAACACTTAGATGACACAAAGAGTACTTCTTGGTAAAAACAAAGCCATTAGAGTTGTAGATGCATGAAAAGAATTTGAAGAAGATTCGTTCATAAAGTGTAAAAGAATATTCTTCAGAAACAGATTGAATATGTATGATTAAGTTAATAGATTAAACATAAGTAGATATCTGAGTATTTCGTCTATATTCCTAGAAGTTTGTATATTCATGTTGGTCAGAAAACTCTTGGGACCTTCCCTTGGGAAACCTTATATTCAGGTTGAGTTGCAGTATGCTAGAGCCTGTACAGTCATTCTGTCTGCCAGGCAGTCATTCCCAAGTACCCAGGGTCAGACCCAGCCCCAGGTGTAGGGCCACGGGGTAGGGAGGACAGAGAAGGGGAAGGGAATCAGGCACACTGAGCGTCTGCTGTGTGCCAGAAACTCTGCCTGGGTTTCTCTCTCACGTGGGTGACTTAGGAGCACCCCTTCCGGGGCTCACGCAGGGAGCAGGCCAGAGCTCTAGGGCTGTGCAGCTCGATCTGACTTCTCCAACCCTTGCTACTCCTGTAGTTCTCGGAGATCTTCTTTGTGTCCATCTGCACATCTGAGTTGTCCATGAAGGTCTATGTGGACCCCATCAACTACTGGAAGAACGGCTACAACCTGCTGGATGTGATCATTATCATCATTATGTTTTTACCCTATGCCCTCCGCCAGCTCATGGGCAAACAGTTCACTTACCTGTATATCGCTGATGGCGTGCAGTCCCTGCGCATCCTCAAGCTTATCGGCTATAGCCAGGGCATCCGGGTGAGTGCACTGGGGGTGTCATGGTGCTGGGAGGGCAGGCCCATTTGCCCCCAAGACACTAAGGAAATAATGACTCTACTACCATCTTCCAGTTGTTGAGTCCAACGTGTGTGGCAGGTTGATCTTTACCAATATTATCTCATTTAATCTTAAAACAATTCTAAGAATGGTATTATTAGCTCCATTTTACAGATGAAGAAATTGAAGCCCAAGGTCACCCAGCGGTGCAATGTCAGAGCTGAGATTTGAAAGGCGTGCCTGACTCCAGAGGCCACGTCTGAACTTTTCCTCTCTCTCATGCTGCGAAGTGCCTGATTTTCTTATGCTATGCATCCTTTGAACTACATGCCCAGGACGCCTTGGCTTTTTGGTGGCCCAGGCCACTAGCTGCTTTCCCCAAACAGCTGAGTCTGCTCTCTTGCTGGAAATAGTCTCTGTGCTTCGTTAAGGTGGCTCTGGAAGGGCTACTCCTGCTGAGAAGTCTTTCTGGGTTGCTGAAAACCATGACCAACACTCCCTTGACTCAGAGGCTTCAGAGAGAACCTCAGGGCTGCCCCCCTGCCTTGAATCGTGCCCTCAGGCACTTGTCCTGTGCACAGTAGGTTCACCTAGCTCTGCACCCAGTGTCCATGCTTCTCCAGGTGGGGGCTGGTCTGGGTTCCAGTGTTCAGTAGGGGTGTGTCGTCCTGTCCTGCCGGGGGCTGCCCCTCGCCTGGGCTTGGGTGGCTGGCCGTCTAGGGCCTGGCCCCACACTCTGGGAGCCCCAGGCCTGGGTAGAAAAGAGAAGGGGAACATTAGAGGTCTCCCCTGCCGCATACACACCTTTGTTTGTTTCTTGCTGTCATGTAAACAAGCGCCTGCCTGTGTGTGTCCCCTCTCAAACAACGCAGTCCAGTCCTCCCTCTCCTTCTCTTCATGGCAAACCTTCTGGGGAAAGGTGTCTGTACTTCCAGTCCCACTTCCCTGTCCGTCATTTGTGCCCTAGCTGTTTTCCCTACACTCCAGAATATCTAGCCTCTCTGAAGTTGCCAGCAACCTCCTTGTCTCCAAATCCAGTGGCCAGTTCCCTTGGCATCCTTGTCACTGCTTTCTCTTGGTTTTCCTTCAGCCTGACTTGTCAGGAGCGTTTATCCTTTGCCTGGCTCATACACGCTGTTTTCTCGGGATGGTCCCTGAGTTCTCCTCCTCTGCTCCCTCTGCACATTCTCTCTGGGTGATCTTTTCCACTTTCCAGGACCCTCCACCTGCCTACCCCTCTCTCTTTGACCTTTAGACCCAGCTGCCCCCTGGGCATCTCACAGGCTTCTCAAATTTGATGTGTCTAAACTGAAGTTGTCACTCACCCCCATCCCCAACCTCAAATCCCAAACCCTGGCTTCCCCTCCAGTATTTCTTTTTCTTTCTTTTTTTAAAAATTATTCTTTAAGTTCTAGGGTACATGTGCACAACGTGCAGGTTTGTTACATATGTATACATGTGCCATGTTGGTGTGCTGCACCCATTAACTTGTCATTTACATTAGGTGTATCTCCTAATACTATCCCTCCCTGCCACCCCTCCACGACAGGCCCCGGTGTGTGATGTTCCCCTTCCTGGGTCCAAGTGTTCTCATTGTTCAATTCCCACCTATAAGTGAGAACATGCAGTGTTTGGTTTTCTGTCCTTGTGATAGTTTGCTGAGAATGATCGTTTCCATCTTCATCCATGTCCCTACAAACGACATGAACTCATCCTTTTTTATGGCTGCATAGTATTCCGTGGTGTATATGTGCCACATTTTCTTAATCCAGCCTATCACTGATGGGCATTCAGGTTGGTTCCAAGTCTTTGCTATTGTGAATAGTGCCACAATAAACATACATGTGCATGTGTCTTTATAGCAGCATGATTTATAATCCTTTGGGTATATACCCAGTAATGGGATGGCTGGGTCAAATGGTATTTCTAGTTATAGATCCTTGAGGAATCGCCACACTGTCTTCCACAATGGTTGAACTAGTTTACAGTCCCACCAACAGTGTAAAAGTGTTCCTATTTCTCCACATCCTCTCCAGCACCTGTTGTTTCCTGACTTTTTAATGATCGCCATTCTAACTGGTATGAGATGGTATCTTATTATGGTTTTGATTTGCATTTGTCTGATGGCCAGGGATGGTGAGCATTTTTTCATGTATCTGTTGGCTGTGTAAATGTCTTCTTTTGAGAGTGTCTGTTCATATCCTTCGCCCACTTTTTGATGGGGTTGTTTGATTTTTTCTTGGAAATTTAAGTTCTTTGTAGATTCTGGATATTAGCCCTTTGTCAGATGGGTAGATTGCAAAAATTTTCTCGCATTCTGTAGGTTGCCTGTTCACTCTGATGGTGGTTTCTTTTGCTGTGCAGAAGCTCTTTAGTTTCATTAGATCCCATTTGTCAATTTTGGCTTTTGTTGCCCTTGCTTTTGGTGTTTTAGACATGAAGTCCTTGCCATGCCTATGTCCTGAATGGTATTGCCTAGGTTTTCTTCTAGCGTTTTTATGGTTTTAGGTCTAGCATTTAAGTCTTTAATCCATCTTGAATTAATTTTTGTATAAGGTGTAAGGAAGGGATCCAGTTTCAGCTTTCTACATATGGCTAGCCAGTTTTCCCAGCACCACTTATTGAATAGGGAATCCTTTCCCCATTTCTTGTTTTTGTCAGGTTTGTCAAAGATCAGATGGTTGTAGTTGTGTGGTATTATTTCTGAGGGCTCTGTTTTGTTCCATTGGTCTATATCTCTGTTTTGGTACCAGTACCATGCTGTTTTGGTTACTGCAGCCTTGTAGTTTGAAGTCAGGTAGCGTGATGCCTCCAGCTTTGTTCTTTTGGCTTGGGATTGACTTGGCAATGCGGGCTCTTTTTTGGTTCCATATGAACTTTAAAGTAGTTTTTTCCAGTTCTGTGAAGAAAGTCATTGGTAGCTTGATGGGGATGGCATTGAATCTATAAATTACCTTGGGCAGTATGGCCATTTTCACGACATTGATTCTTCCTATCCATGAGCATGGAACATTCTTCCATTTGTTTGTATCCTCTTTTATTTCACTGGGCAGTGGTTTGTAGTTCTCCTTGAAGAAGTCCTTCACATCCCTTGTAAGTTGGATTTCTAGGTATTTTATTCTCTTTGAAGCAATTGTGAATGGGAGTTCACTCATGATTTGGCTCTCTGTTTGTGTGTTATTGGTGTATAGGAATGCTTGTGATTTTTGCACATTGATTTTGTATCCTGAGACTTTGCTGAAGTTGCTTATCAGCTCAAGGAGATTTTGGGCTGAGATGATGGGGTTTTCTAAATATACAATCATGTCATCTGCAAACAGGGACAATTTGACTTCCTCTTTTCCTAACTGAATACCCTTTATTTCTTTCTCCTGCCTGATTGCCCTGGCCAGAACTTCCAACACTATGTTGAATAGGAGTGGTGAGAGAGGGCATCCCTGTCTTGTGCCCGTTTTCAAAGGGAATGCTTCCAGTTTTTGTGCATTCAGTATTGTATTGGCTGTGGATTTGTCATAAATAGCTCTTATTATTTTGAGATACGTCCCATCAATACCTAATTTATTGAGAGTTTTTAGCATGAAGGGCTGTTGAATTTTGTCAAAGGCCTTTTCTGCATCTATTGAGATAATCATGTGGTTTTTGTCTTTGGTTCTGTTTATATGATGGATTATGTTTATTGATTTGCATATGTTGCATCCCATAGGATGCAGCCTTGCATCCCAGGGATGAAGCCCACTTGATCATGGTGGATAAGCTTTTTGATGTGCTGCTGGATTCGGTTTGCCAGTATTTTATTGAGGATTTTTGCATTGATGTTCATCAGGGATATTGGTCTAAAATTCTCTTTTTTTGTTGTGTCTTTGCCAGGCTTTGGTATCAGGATGATGCTGGCCTCATAAAATGAGTTAGGGAGGATTCCCTCTTTTTCTATCAATTGGAATAGTTTCAGAAGGAATGGTACCAGCTCCTCCTTGTACCTCTGGTAGAATTTGGCTGTGAATCCATCTGGTCCTGGAGTTTTTTTGGTTGGTAGGCTATTAATTACTGCCTCAATTTCAGAGCCTGTTATTGGTCTATTCAGGGATTCAACTTCTTCCTGGTTTAGTCTTGGGAGGGTGTAGGTGTCCAGGAATTTATCCATTTCTTCTAGATTTTCTAGTTTATTTGTGTAGAGGTGTTTATACTATTATCGGATGGTAGTTTGTATTTCTGTGGGATTGGTGGTGATAACCCCTTTATCTTTTTTATTGTGTCTATTTGATTCTTCTCTCTTTTCTTCTTTATTAGTCTTGCTAGCGGTCTATCAATTTTGTTGATCTTTTCAAAAAACCAGCTCCTGGATTCATTGATTTTTTTGAAGGGTTTTTTTTTTTTGTCTCTCTATCTCCTTCAGTTCTTCTCTGATCTTAGTTGTTTCTTGCCTTCTGCTAGCTTTTGAATGTGTTTGCTCTTGCTTCTCTAGTTTTTTTAATTGTGATGTTAGGGTGTCAATTTTAGATCTTTCCTGCTTTCTCTTGTGGGCATTTAGAGCTATAAATTTCCCTGTACACACTGCTTTAAATGTGTCCCAGAGATTCTGGTATGCTGTGTCTTTGTTCTCCTTGTTTTCAAAGAACATCTTTATTTCTGCCTTCATTTTGTTATGTAGTCATTCAGGAGCAGGTTATGTAGTCATTCAGGAGCAGGTTGTTCAGTTTCCATGTAGTTGAGCGGTTTTGAGTGAGTTTCTTAATCCTGAGTTCTAGTTTGATTGCACTGTGGTCTGAGAGACAGTTTGTTATAATTTCTGTTCTTTTACATTTGCTGAGGAGTGCTTTACTTCCAACTATGTGGTCAATTTTGGAATAAGTGCGATGTGGTGCTGAGAAGAATATATATTCTGTTGATTTTTGGTGGAGAGTTCTATAGTTCTATAGATTAGATCTGCTTGGTGCAGAGCTGAGTTCAATTCCTGGATATCCTTGTTAACTTTCTGTCTCATTGATCTGTCTAATATTGACAGTGGGGTGTTAAATATTGACAGTGGGATGTTAAAGTCTCCCATTATTATTGTGTGGGAGTCTAAGTCTCTTTGTAGGTCTCTAAGGACTTGCTTTATGAATCTGGGTGCTCCTGTATTGGGTGCATATATATTTAGGATAGTTAGCTCTTCTTGTTGAATTGATCCCTTTACCATTATGTAATGGCCTTCTTTGTCTCTTTTGATCTTTGTTGGTTTAAAGTCTGTTTTATCAGAGACTAGGATTGCAACCCCTGCCTTTTTTTGTTTTTCATTTGCTTGGTAGATTTTCCTCCATCCCTTTATTTTGAGCCTATGTGTGTCTCTGCACGTGAGATGGGTCTCCTGAATACAGCACACTGATGGGTCTTGACTCTTTATCAAGTTTGCCAGTCTGTGTCTTTTAATTGGAGCATTGAGCCCATTTACATTTAATGTTAATATTGTTATGTGTGAATTTGATCCTGTCATTATGATGTTAGCTGGTTATTTTGCTCGTTAGTTGATGCAGTTTCTTCCTAGCCTTGATGGTCTTTACAATTTGGCATGTTTTTGCAGTGGCTGGTACTGGTTGTTCCTTTCCATGTTTAGTGCTTCCTTCAGGAGCTCTTTTAGGGGAGGCCTGGTGGTGACAAAATCTCTCAGCATTTGCTTGTCTGTAAAGTATTTTATTTCTCCTTCACTTAAGAAGCTTAGTCTGGCTGGATATGAAATTCTGGGTTGAAAATTCTTTTCTTTCAGAATGTTGAATATTGGCCCCCACTCTCTTCTGGCTTGTAGAATTTCTGCCAAGAGATCCGCTGTTAGTCTGATGGGCTTCCCTTTGTGGGTAACCCGACCTTTCTCTCTGGCTGCCCTTAACATTTTTTCCTTCATTTCAACTTTGGTGAATCTGACAATTATGAGTCTTGGAGTTGCTCTTCTCGAGGAGTATCTTTGTGGTGTTCTCTGTATTTCCTGAATTTGAGTGTTGGCCTGCCTTGCTAGGTTGGGGAAGTTCCCCTGGATAATATCCTGCAGAGTGTTTTCCAACTTGGTTCCATTCTCCCCGTCACTTTCAGGTACACCAATCAGACATAGGTTTGGTCTTTTCACATAGTCCCATATTTCTTGGAGGCTTTGTTCATTTTACTCTTTTTTCTCTAAACTTCTCACTTCATTTTGTTCATTTGATCTTCAATCACTGATACCCTTTCTTCCAGTTGATTGAATCGGCTACTGAAGCTTGTGCATGCATCACGTAGTTCTCGTACCATGGTTTTCAGCTCCATCAGGTCATTTAAGGCCTTCTCTACACTGGTTATTCTAGTTAGCCATTTGTCTAATCTTTTTTCAAGGTTTTTAACTTCTTTGTGATGGGTTCGAACATCCTCCTTTAGCTTGGAGAAGTTTGATCGTCTGAAGCCTTCTTCTCTCAACTCATCAAAGTCATTCTCCATCCAGCTTTGTTCCATTGCTGGTGAGGAGCTGCGTTCCTTTGGAGGGGGACAGGTGCTCTGATTTTTAGAATTTTCAGTTTTTCTCCTCTGGTTTCTCCCCATCTTTGTGGTTTTATCTACCTTTGGTCTTTGATGATGGTGATGTACAGATGGGGTTTTGGTGTGGATGTCCTTTCTGTTTGTTAGTTTTCCTTCTAACAGTCAGGACCCTCAGCTGCAGATCTGTTGGAGTTTGCTGGAGGTCCACTCCAGACCCTTTTTGCCTGGATATCACCAGTGGAGGCTGCAAAACAGCGAATATTGCATAACAGCAAATGTTGCTGCCTGATTGTTTCTCTGGAAGCTTCATCTCAGAGGGGCAGCCGGCCATGTGAGGTGTCAGTCTGCCCCTACTCGGGGGTGCCTCCCAGTTAGGCTACTCGGGGATCAGGAACCCACTTGAGGAGGCAGTCTGTCGGTTCTCAGATCTCAAACTCCGTGCTGGGAGAACCACTGCTCTCTTCAAAGCTGTCAGACAGGGAAATTTAAGTCTGCAGAAGTTTCTGCTGCCTTTTGTTCAGCTATGCCCTGCCCTCAGAGGTGGAGTCTACAGAGGCAGGCAGGCCTCCTTGAGCTGCTGTGGGCTCCACTCAGTTTGAGCTTCCCAGCCGCTTTGTTTACCTACTCAAGCCTCAGCAATGGCAGGCACCCCTCCCACAGCCTCGCTGCTGCCTTGCAGTTCAATCTCAGACTGCTGTGCTAGCAGTGAGCGAGGCTCCGTGGGCGTGGGACCCTCTTAGCCAGGTGCGGGATATTAACCTCCTGGTGTGCCATTTGCTAAGACCGTTGGAAAAGTGCAGTATTAGGTGGGAGTGACCCGATTTTCCAGGCGCCGTCTGTCACAGCTTCCCTTGGCTGGGAAAGGGAATTTCCTGATTCCTTGCACTTCCTGGGTGAGGCGATGCCTCGCCCTGCTTCGGCTCTCAGTGGGCTCCACCCACTGTCCTGCACCCACTGTCCGACAAGCCCCAGTGAGGTGAACCCAGTACCTCAGTTGGAAATGCAGAAATCACCCATCTTCTGCGTCACTCACACTGAGAGCTATAGACTGGAGTTGTTCTTATTCAGCCATCATCTCCTCCAGTATTTCATCTTTTGGTAAAGAGGGGTCCCCCACCCGCATTCAGTTGCCAAGTCATAAATTTGACTGTCAGCTTAGACTCCTCTCTCAAGCTTTGTTGTGTGGCCTCCTCAGTGGTTATTGACTTGTCCACATCTTTTCATCCCTGTCACCATCAGCCTCACCTGGATTCCTGCATTGGCATCCCACACTACTGGGAGCCCTGGAACAGAAATGCCCCCGTGGGGTGGGGAGGATCTTGAAAGTGCACATCCAATCATAGCATCCTAGGTTTCAAGCCTGAGGGTGGCTCCCCATTTTTCAGGCTACAGACAGACCTTGCAGTGTGTCCTAAGAGGAAGGGAGTATGTAAGGTGCTGGGCACTGGAGTCAGCAGGGATGAGAGGAAGGCAGGTGGACGGGAAAGAAGACTGGAGGCCCGAGGTGTTCATGGTCAGATGGGCACCCCAGAGTGAGGGCGGGATCTGGCAGTGGGAAGTGTAATCTGGTTTTTCCAGTTGTTGGGCACCAAGGGAGCAGGGGCCAGGAGTGGCACCAGGGTCACTAGAGAGGGAAGTCCAGGGGTGAAGAGGCCTGGCATCTTCCATAAAGATGTGGAAGGCCCCCAGGCTGACAGCAGGGTTGCCTGGAGAAGGAGGTACTGAGTCTGGAGGCAGATACTTCAAGACATGAGGGAGAGGGGGAAGCTGGAAGGTTGGCCCTGCCCAAAAGCAGGGTCTGTGCCTGTGAAAACAGGGGATCCCAGGATAAGGTAGATGGTGGCCCCCTGAACCTGAGGGCTGTTGGGGATAGGCAGCCTTCTTGGAGAGGGGAACTGGGTTGTGATGTCCTCTGCTGAGAGAGGACTTTCAAGTGAGGCCAGGAGAGAGGAACTGTGGAATGAGGGTGCCAGAGACCAGTGGGAATCATACGAGGAACAGGGCGGAGGGCAGGGGGCTGAGGGAGAGGAGACCCAGGACCACACAGGGAGGAGGGAAGCAGAAAGGACTGGTGGCAGGGAGGGCTTCCATCTTGGAAGAAAGGGGCATTGACCCAGACTGGCACCTCAAGGCTGGGAGCACTGGCTGCTGGCTTAGTGCACCGTCTTGGCTGTATTGTGGCAGCCTGATTAGAAGGCAAAGGCTCCTGCTGGCCAAGGGCTGTATCCCAGAGCAAGCCGGCCTGCTTGGGGACTGCTCAGCCTTTGGCCCTTGCAGTCATGCACAGAGACCCTGGGCATGCAGAGGCAACAGGCATACATGCATGCACCGCAGGTTTGGCCTCATGGTTTTTCTGTCATTAAGCAGGGCCTTGCATCCTAGAGTGATTCCCTGGGGATCACCAGCCACCCTGAGCTGTGGCTCTCCTGTAGCCTTGGGATGTCATGGGACCCTAGATCCCCAGAGGCCCAGAAGTGACCCTGGATAACATGCCCTCTGAATGTTGGCTGGCCTGCTGGCCATGGGGAGCTGGACCTGCCCATGGTCGGGACTTGCACCTCTGGGCTAATTTCTATTAATTGAAGTCTAAAGGAGCCCTTAAATAAAGAGCTACAATCTCAGAGCCCAGAGATGGCGCTCTGGCGCATTCTTGGCTCCTGACCCCTGATTAATTAAAATGACACTCTGCCTTCTACCTCATGACAATAAACCTGCACCATGAGGAAATGTTGTTTTGCACAGAGATGCACAAATGTTCATCTGCATTTCAGCCTGGAAGCAACCTTCAGATGCTGGGCTGTGATGTGGGCATTAGTCCCCCTTCCTCCCTGCCTCCTCCTCCTGGGGCCAGATCATCTTCTTCACATCCAATGGGCTGTGTAGGAGGGCTCCCTCCAAGCACTGGGCCTGGGCACCTGCCTTGCCTGGAGCTCCTTTCCACATCCAGAATGCCCCAGGGCTGTGGCTTGATCCAGAGCCCTGGAGAGCTGAACTGGGTACAGGGAATTGCCCCCCCAAAAGAATTTGGGAATTCAAAATCACACATCCAATGGGGGCCAGACCATGGGCCTCAAAACTTAGAACTTCCTCAGGAGGGAGCTACTGGCCTAAGGGGAAGTGGGCAACCCTCTCCTAGGACTGGATTTCTGCACCTTTCTGGACTGCGCCCTAAGAGGGCCTGCGTGGATAGTGCTTAAAGAACTTGGCCAAGTCTAGCTGTCATGGGTCCTTTATGGGGCTCCCAGGAGAGCGTGTCTGTTCCTCCACTGCTGCTCTAAAGGTTGCTCAGCTTGGACCTCAGGTGGCACCAGCTTGTGGGCTGGCCTGGAGGTGGGAGGCCCAACCAGGCCTCTCCGCAACCCTTCTGCACAGGCTTTGGATTCTACCACCCAGTGTTCCTCCCTTCCCACTCAAAACCTGATCTGCAGACCATATCTCATCACAGCTTTTCTCATGAGGATTTACTGCTTTCATCCTAGTCCTTGGGAAAGAAGTTCTGCCTCTGTTTAGTGGGGAGGAAGGCATTAAGAAAAAAAAATCTCGGCTGGGCGCCGTGGCTCACACCTGTAATCCCAGCACTTTGGGAGGCCAAGGCGGGCGGATCACGAGGTCAGGAGATCGAGACCATCCTGGCTAACACGTGAAACCTCATCTCTACTAAAAATACAAAAAAAAATTAGCCGGGCGCGGTGGCGGGCGCCTGTAGTCCCAGCTACTTGGGAGGCTGAGGCAGGAGAATGGCATGAACCCGGGAGGCGGAGCTTGCAGTGAGCCGAGATCGCGCCACTGCACTCCAGCCTGGGTGACAGAGCGACTCCGTCTCGGAAAAAAAAAAATAATAATAATAAAATCTCAGCTGTTTTGCAATTAATCCAAAAACACTTATTTTCTTTTCCCAAGGAGAGATGGGAGGCACCTGGTGTGCATTCACCCCTGCAGGCAGCGCCAAACCGTTCCGCATGGAGGGCAGCCCAGGGCTCTTGGACTGTCTCTGTTTCCCAGGTTACCCCAAACTGTCCAAACTGTACTGCCTTGTTTCTTAGCTCTAAGGACCTCCTTTCCTAGTACTAAGCCAGTAAACAGTCTCTGTGCTCAGGGTCATTAGTGGTTGAAGGTGGTGGCATGGGGCAAAGGCTTTGAGAGTTGGTCCCAGCTCTGCCATTGTATTGGAGTGTGACCCTGGCCAAGACAGTTTGCTTCTTTGAGCCTCTGACGGCTCATTTTGAAATGGGAAGAATGATAATACCTACCTACCTTGAGGTTATGTCTGTGAAACGTCTAGGTAGGTGAACATGCATTGAGTGACTACTGCATGCAAGACTCCAGAGCAGGAAGAATGAATGATAAGGAGTCATACACGGTGCTCCCCAGAAATGGGCAATGTAGTGGGGAGATAAAACAAATGCCCACTTCATATGGGGCAAGACTGAGGTTACAAGACAGGGACCTACCTGTGAAGACGGGGTCGACAAGGACCAGGGAGCCACATTCCTCTTGGCCTTCTGTATACTCACTCCCAGAGTCGTTCCCCTACTCCTCCTGGGCCCGGGGCAGAGAGCATTCAGGGCTGGCCCTCAGCTGAGAAGCAAGAGCGGGACACCCTGAGATGACCACACAGCCAGGTTGGGGTTCAAGTGGAGTGGTCACCTCAGACCTGAGAGAATTGACTGAGGGTGGATGTCAGACACTGGTAAAGCACTGTTAAATTGATCCAGCCCTCAATCTGGGCACAGCTCTGATTCACTTCATTAATTCATTAGTTTATTCAACCAACCAACCAACCCACCCACCCTTATTGAGCATCTACCTTGTGCCAGGCATGGCAACAGTTGCTGGGGACAGCTGTGAACTGGGCAGAATGGACCTCTGTCCCTGGAGCCCACCCAGCTTGGTGGCACCCTCGCCTACCACAGTGTCCCTGCCTTGCAGACGCTGATCACCGCCGTGGGGCAGACAGTCTACACCGTGGCCTCTGTGCTCCTCCTGCTCTTCCTCCTCATGTACATCTTCGCTATCTTGGGCTTCTGCCTGTTTGGATCTCCAGACAAGGGTGACCATGATAACTGGGGGAACCTGGCTGCAGCTTTTTTCACCCTCTTCAGCTTGGCCACGGTACTGTGTTTGGGAACAGTGGTGAGGGCAGGGGCCTTGGGAAGAGACAGCCTAGGTGGTGCGAGCGTGTGGACATGTGGGGCCTCACATGGGGCTTTCCTCATGTCCAGGTACTCAGCTGGGCCTAGGGAAGCTGGGTTCTGTTCCCCATCACAAGCCAGCACCCTGCACGGGGCTCCATCACTGTCTCTAGGCCTGTGATTCCTTATAGTGCTTCCACATGTCTCACAGGGCGATCAAACTTTGCAGAGTTCTCAAATGATAATTCATTTGGATTAAGTTTAATTTATAAATGAAACCCATGTCATATAGCCTTTTGGGGAATTGGCTGTCACAAATCCACCTAGAAGAAGCATGCAAAACCCAAATCTAGAAGTCTAGATTCTGTTGGACTCTGGAAAGAGTGGGGTCTTTTTAAAGGTGGGCCTGGCAGAGAGGCAGTGTCTTTCTGGGAAGGTTGGGAGGCCTTGAGAAAAGAGACCTCGAGGCATGTTGGTCAATAGCATCCCCACCCAGGGGTGCTCTGCATTCCCAGGCCATCACGTATGTGCTGGAGCCAGTGGACTGGGAGGTGTTGAGGGGATGACGTGGAAGCGGAGCCACCCTTCTCCTCAGTGGGCCTGGGACTCCTCTAGCATAGGTGAAAAGGAGACCTGTGCCACTGGGTCCGGGCCCTCAGCATACTCTGCCCTGCCTGAGCAGGTTGATGGCTGGACAGACCTGCAGAAGCAGTTGGACAATCGGGCATTTGCTTTGAGCCGGGCATTCACCATCATCTTCATCTTGCTCGCCTCTTTCATCTTCCTCAACATGTTCGTGGGTGTGATGATCATGCACACAGAGGTGAGGCCACACCTGTGAGGATCGGAGGTCAGGGCAGGTGTGGCAGATGGAGCTGTAGGGCAAGTCTCCAGGTAGGACCCGGAGCTGTGTAGCTGTGTCTTCCCAATGAAGTGGAGTAGAGGTGGCCAGATGGACCTGTCCCTCACCCGGCCCAACTCTCCTCCCTGAGCAAGTGCATTTGCCTTGCCTGCTGATGGTGGTCAACAGGACGGTGGGGCTTAGGAAGCCTCTGCAGCTGCAGTTGGCAGCTTGAATGGGGGCTGGCCCTGTGTGGGGAAAAGTGCTCCTGCTGAGGGCCTGAGCAGCGGTGCAAGACTGGGGAAGAGGAAAGACTAGGTCTGGGCATGTAACGAGAGCCCGTAGTTGACCTCCATCGTCTGACTCTCTAGGACTCCATCAGAAAGTTTGAGCGAGAGCTGATGTTGGAGCAGCAGGAGATGCTCATGGGAGAGAAGCAGGTGATTCTGCAGCGGCAGCAGGAGGAGATCAGCAGGCTGATGCACATACAGGTGAGTGGCCCCTGCAGGCAGGTGGACAGATGGGTGGATGGATCCTCAGGCTGATGAGATGGCCAGGAGGAGGGGCTGTGGTGCCTCTGTAGAGAGCAGGTGGCCTCAGGCATCTGCAGCGGTGCCTGTGTAGAGAGCAGGTGGCCTCAGGCATCTGCAGCCTTAGGTAAGACAGCCGCCTTCCTCCAGTGTTTTATAGAATCAGCCTTTACTCTCGGCATTTTTGTGTTTCTCTGGACCTGTCGGAGTGTTGAGTACTGTGATTATAATGTCTCCCTCTGTTGTGGGCAGAACTCCACTGCTGGGCCCTTTGGGGCCAGGCAATCTGCTGAGGCTTCTTCTTGAGGACTCACTGGGTGCCAGGCAGCCATGGCCCCAGGCCACTGAGTGGACGAGGATGCAGAGGCTCTGACAGAGTGCCAGACAACCTTGGTTCTCTCACATTCCTAAACCCAGAACAAGAATGGGCAAACCAGGCTGGAGATTTTCTGTCAAGCATGATGCAACCATGAGGGACCCGGGTGAATTTCTCCCCTGAGCCTGAGTGCTCTAAGCCTCCCATGCTGAGCTTCGGGTGCTCTGCTGGGCCTCCCTCCCTTGGTGGGTGTGTCCCTCCTTGTCCTCTTCTCTGGGGTGGAGACATGTGCCTGTCTTCACCGTGCCCAAGGTTCGTCCAGGGTTGGGAGAGCCTGCGCTGAGCCTTAGTTGGACTTCATGTGCTGCCTGTCCTCAATGGTGGCCGCCTCACCCCGGAGTCGAGGTTCAGAAGGGGTCAGGATGAAGTTGTGACAAGGCTGAAGCTTCCTTCCAGGACCAGGATCAGCCTGCTGCCTGGGGCCCATCCTGGAGAGTCTCCATGTCTCTGTGCAGCTCGGCTGTCACCTCCTCATCACTGCTCTCTCATTATGCTTTCCTTTCTAGAAAAATGCTGACTGCACAAGTTTCAGTGAGCTGGTGGAGAACTTTAAGAAGACCTTGAGCCACACTGACCCCATGGTCTTGGATGATTTTGGCACTAGCCTACCCTTCATCGATATCTACTTTTCCACTCTGGACTACCAGGACACAACTGTCCACAAGTCAGTTCCAGCCCCAGCCTTCCCTGGTCCCTAGGGCTTCCTCGAGGTTGGGCTGTGTCAGGTGCCCTGGGAGAGTGAAGGGGATGATGACTGAAGTGCTGATGGGCAGTGGGTGGGTGGAACATGGCTTTCTTGGGGTTACAGGATTCCGTGTATACACAGGGGCTGGGCTGCTGTGTGGACGGGCCATGGCTGGGGGGAATCTGCCCCTTCTGCCCCTCCCCAACCCACCTTGACTTGTATGTAAATGCCAGCTCCTTAAAGTCTCCAGGCCTCTCCTCACTAACCCCTTTTCAGAGTGCAGAGGAAAGACCACCGGGTAGCCTCAGCTTCTGGCCTGGTTGTGCCACTACCTTCCTGTGTGGCCTTGGGCAATTCCCTGCCCCTTTCCCATCTGTCACATGAGGGGCTACTGGGCTGATTCAATGAAAACAGTGTATGTGAAGCTCTGAGTGTGGCCTGGCCCAGGGCTTGTGCTCAGTGTGAGTCAGCTGGGATTATGAGCAGCCATTACTGAGCAGGAAGGATGTAAAAACCTGGCTGTGGGCATCAGGAGCTACGGTGGGCTGTGGGCACTAGGGAGCTACAGTGGACTCTTCAGTGAGGACAGATATAATTAGCCTGGCTTCTCAATGAAAGCTGCTTGGAGGGCTTTAGAGATGGGAGGAACCAAAAAGGAAGGCATTGTTGGGGAATGCCCACTTTTGGCCCAACAGGGGTCAGTCACTGTCTGGGCACCTCCACACAGTTACTTCTCTCAGGACCTAAGAATTTATTTCCAACCTGACACATGAAGTAAAATCCTTTGCTCCAGGGGGCCCCAGGCAGAGTGGCAGATCCAAGATTCCAACCCAGCCTGATGTGGCTCTGAAGTCCTTGCTCTTCTTTGACCCTACACCTGTGCAGGTGCAAACGTGTGGTCAGTGGGGCCAGGGGGTCCTGGAGCCTTCCCCTGACCTCAGATCTTATCTCCTCCTGCTCCATTTTTCAGGCTTCAAGAGCTGTACTATGAGATCGTGCATGTGCTGAGCCTAATGCTGGAAGACTTGCCCCAGGAGAAGCCCCAGTCCTTGGAAAAGGTGGATGAGAAGTAGCTGGGCATGGGGCACCCATGTGCCGAGAGCCTAGTAGACCATGACAGGTCCCTATTAAACACAGGCTTTCTGAGTTGTCCTCTCCAGAGTTGCTGTGATTATGGCATTTCCCCACCTTTTAGAGTTGGGCCTGGACAGATGCTCATGAAGTGTGATTCCCCAGAGCCAACCCCCTGTCCCCCACCACAGGACATGCAGACCTAGGGAATGGGGAGAGGGAAGCTCAAGGCTTGTCCTGGCCAGAGGCCACATCCAGGGCCCATGCTGGATCTAGGCTCCCTGGACCTAGCAGCAAGGACCTGGGGAAGCTGCCTGAGGACCACAGACCAAGAGGGCCTCCAGCTACCCCCCAAAGCACATGGCCCCCTTGAGCTGGTGTTGCCCTGTTGATCTGGGTGCGGGTGTTCTCATACTGACAGAGTCACATCTCTCTCTGTGGACCCACTGCTGCAGAGACCCTTCTTTGGAAGGCTACTCTGATTTCCCCTAGGCTCACCCTAAGGGGTGCTGCTAAGACTGGCAGGATTCTTGTTGTGTGGGCCTGGAGCTCAATCTGGGGGAGTAGACTGCTGGCAATGCCAGGGCACCTTGCACAGAGCCCGGGGCAGGTGGCATCATCAGCACTGTGGGCTGCTGCCTCATATGGTTAGGTAGGACTCTTCACTTAAAAGGTGGCATTTTCTCTGTCATTCCTAGCCAAATGACTACCAGGGCCATCAAGGTCCTGGCACCACTCTGGCTTAGCCATGATGGAACCATCTGAAGGCCCCAGCAGGGTAGCGCAGCACAGGTGACACTCCTTGCTTCAGACTGGCCAGCCCAGAGGCCTGGCAGTGCCCACTCTACACCATTGCTGGAGAGTATGCCCGAGGCCTGTCACCTTGGCAGTGCCACCTCACACAGAGGGGGAGGTGTGTTCTGGGACTGGGACCTATAGCTGGGTGCAGAAAGGCCCCATACCCACACTGGGGATTCAGGTTAGCAGAAAATGCATGGGGTAGAGTGGAGAGTGGCTACACAAACAATCAGGCCTGGGTGGTGGCACCCCTGAAGCCACAGGACAGGGGCCGTAGGAACCTGTCCTCCTGGTTTCATCTATACATCCGACTGCTATCTACTGAGCTATGCTGGGTGCTGGGGCTTCTATGATGAGAAACCCATGGTCTCTCCCTGGCTCTCTTGGTGCTCACAGTTGTGTAGGGAAGACAGTCATCCAGCCACTGAGGAAGTGACAATCATTGAATTCAGGGTGGGGGGACTGCATAGAGAGAATCAGGGCCACATTGAGCATCATGAAAACAGTGTGAAAGAAGGATGGCTCTTCAGGGTGAGACCTGTTGAGGTGCTGTGGGGGAATCCTCTGAGGGCAGGAAATGCCTGGCCACTTCCAGCACAGAGAGAGCTTTGTGTCCATGCCCTGAAGCTGGGCTGGGGTAGATAGGGTGTTTGTGCCCCTCATGACAGGGGGAGTTGCTCTGGGTCTGACATGTCCAGGGATGACGCCACGCTCGGGGCTTCCAGGGGTGCTCTTGTGGGTGCAGCCCCATTAGTAGGGCAGGCAGGCCCCAGGCAATGGCTCCAGTTCAGGGCCGGGGCAAAGCAGACATTGACAGCTGCTCACACAGGGTGTGCCAACATAGCCATGGGAACGCTAAAACATATCCAGCTACTCTCATCAGGAATCCTTGGAATTGCTCTAGGCATCTGAGAGTGAAAAAAAGATTTAAAAATTGGCCTCAGTGGGGCAAGGTAGAAAGTGCCATGGTTTTGGAGTTGGGACAGCTGTGTTCCCTGTTAGGGAGATCTTGGGTAAAGTGTCTGGTCTTTCAAGCCTCACCTATTTCCTGTGAGAAAGGCGATGATAAAATGACTGGGTGCAAGGATCAAATCTCTGTAAGGTGTGAGAAAAGAGGTAGTCAACTCATGGTTCACCCTTCCCCACTGTCAGCCCTGCACCTCTGCTGGGGGCACGTGTAGTGGGCTGTGCTGGTCAGGGGCTGAGAAGGACGAGGCGAGCTTGACGCTGGTGGTGGTGGGGAAAGTATGGAGCTGAGAGCAGGATGCAGAGGTCAGGAACTGCACAGGGGTATGAATGGGTCCCAGGATGGAGCTGGTTCAGAATAGGCAGATGGCACGTCAGATCTGGAAGGCCTGGATCCCATGCCTAGGAAGGCAGACTTTGGGCACAGCCACCAGGGTGTGGTGTGGGAGGGTGCATTAGTCCATTTTGTGTTGCTATAAGACACAAGAATATAAGAATGCTGGAGGCTGGGCAATTTAAAAGAAAAGAGGTTTATTTGGCTCATGGTTCTGCAGGCTGTCCAGGAGGCATGGCAGCACCTGCTTCTGGGGAGGCCTCAAGAAGCTTCTACTCATGGTGGAAGACAAAGCAGAGCCCGTATGTGTCACGTGGTGAGAGAAGGAGCAAGAGAGAGGGGAGGAGGGCTACCAGACTCTTTTAAACAACCAGCTCCCGAGTGAACTAACAGAGTGAGCTCTCACTCATCACGAAGTGGGGGCACCAAGCCGTTCACGAGGGAGCCGCCCCCATGATCCAACACCTCCCACTAGTCTCCACCTCCAACATTGGGAGTCACATTTCAACATGAGATTTGGAGGGGACACACATCCAAATTGTATCAAAAGACAAGCTGACTTTAAGGGCACAAGAAGAAGGCTTTCAGAGAGCAGAGAGCTGGTGGGGGCAGAGGTGACGTGTACAGGGCCGGCCCAGCACTGCTGGCAGAGCAAGCTGATGGATATTTGGCACAAAGTCCCAAAGCAGCATTTCTGTTTGGCTCTATTCGCCTGCAGAGCAAACACGGCAGATTGGAATTCCCACTTGGGCTCTCACCAACTCAAACAGGCTTGGCCAAGACCTTTAATTGATTTGCTTGGGGCAGAAGTGGCTCTGCTTACCCACGCCTGGCTGTGGAAAGCAGGACCCTCCTCACCCTCCCCCGACCCTGGGATCTAGTAGGGTTGACCCTAAATGGCTCCTTCATCTCCAGCCTGCCAGTCTGATGGTTTGGGGGCCACAGTGGGATACAGGGGACTCGGGCCCGAGTCTCCTCCTGGTCATGCCCAAGCCCTCCCCCAGTTCTTGTGGGATGGATCTGGAATTCAAGGCTGGAGGTGTTTGGAAGGTGGCTGGATTTTCTTTTTTTAAAACTGCTTTCTGATTCCACCAGCAGGAAGCAGGCCCTGTATTCTGGAGATCGAGGCAGTGATTGAGAATGTGAATGCCCCTGTCCATTCCGACAGCCCCTAGAAATCTGATACTGGGACTCTGGAGACCGTGCCCCTTGAGGCTTTCTTCAAATGCTTTAGCACACCTCCTAGAGCAAACTGGCCTTCAACAGGTCAGGTCTGGCTCTCTGGGCATCTCTGCCTGTGTCAGGCTTTGTCCCTGGCCCCAGATGGGTCTGCTGTGTTGTCCTACAGGCCCTCAAGAGAGACGATGGTTCTGAATTCCTGACTAGGCTACTCAGAAAGGAGAGGAGGTTGTTCTGATTATAGTCACAGGGGTTGGAAAGAGGGGAAGGAGATAAATGTGATGGTGCAAAAATCTATCAACACACGGGCATCCCCACTCTTCCCCATACTGTGCTACAAAGAATTTTGTCTGTGCTTGGTCGGCCACAGGCTACACCTGCCCCAAGTTCTATGTTTGACTTTATTGTAGGCTTTGTGTGATGTGGCATTAGGAGAATGGTGGAGAGCCAGGCCTGCAGAGCTGGAGGGAAAGGGGAGTATTTTTGCTTTCTCAGCCAGCTCCTGCATTCTCCTCCATGCTGGTCAATGGGCAAAACAGAGGGAAAGTTAAAACACCAGCGAGGTTGGATGAAAACACAACAGGGAGCCGGGAAAATGGAGGGAAGAAGGAAGCAAAATCTGAGGGCTGAGAGTCTGGGAATTGTGGACAGCAGCTATGATATAGCTGGTGGGTATGCCCTGGAGATAGGATAAAGGAGGGGGTTAAGGTTAAGTGTCCTTGTGGGTTAACAGTGGGATCCCTATGGGTGTTCTTTGAGAGAGGCAAATGATGATTGGAATTATCTAAAAATTATTTTTGGTTGCTCTACCTTTCAAAAATGAAGCCCTATGGATAGATTAGACCATGTGGAGTCTGGGTTATATTCAGGTTATATAAAAGATCACCCTGCATAATAGAGACCTACTGGGTTAACAGTGGGAAATGCTAAGAGGGCTTTCCATGGACTGAGCCCTTAGCTGGGATCAGGGGCCTCCAGGTGAAGCATACCAGAGGGTGGTGGCACCAGGTATGACTGTCTTCTTGCAAGATGAAACTAAAGTATCAGAAGGGAAGTGTGGAAGAAACCAGAAGGTGATGAAGAGCCTGTTTCAAAACTCTTGGGAAACTGCAGAGTGACTGGGACCTGTGTGAACTGGTGATGGGACCATGGTGGTGTTCTCACAGCAGCGGAACCTCGCTGCCCTCCAACTTGGCATTTGGGGACCACTGCCCCTGACTTCCTCTCTCTCCAGTGCTACTTCGATGCCTCAGGGCCTGAGATAAAAAGAACTCTTCAAAACTTGACGTTGGAGCTGGGCATGGTGGCTCACACCTGTAATCCCAGCTGCTCAGGAGGCTGAGCTGGGAGGAGTTTGGGGCCAGGAGTTTGAAACCAGCCAGGGCAACATAGTGAGACCCCGTCTCTAAAATATAAAAAAAGAAAAAGAAAAAAGAAAACTTGATGCTGGCCCAGAGAAGGAGGGATCCAAACAGAGGTCAGGCCAGAGCTTCAACGGCACAGCCTGTTCTCCTTACTGACTGTGGAAATACTGCCTTCTGTTTTGCCAGTATTTCTGTTTATAAGATTTTTTCACATGTATGACTTCAATCACATAACAACACTTATTCCCATTAAACAGGTGGCAAAACTAAGGTTCAAAGAGGTGATGTAACCTACCCAAGGTTGTACAACTAAGGGGGAAGAACCAGGATTCACAACCAAGTGTGTCGGGCTCTTTAGCCACTGCTATGGTGCCACACAACAATCTTCCAAGGAATTGTTGTCCCCTTTTATAGGCAGGCAAGCCAGCACTCAGACTCACTGGGCCAAGGTTATCATTAAAGGGCAGAGTCAGTATTTGAACACAGGCCCCTCTGCTCTACTGCCTCATAGCAACCTTATTCTTTCTTACTGAAGCAGCTATTTTTTCAACTTTAAGAACCAAGCCATGATTCCCTTCTGAGAAGGGCCTAACTCTGAGAAGGGGGCGGTGGTTGCACAGACGGGTCTCGGACGGCAGGAAGAAATCAGTGTGTGCAGAAAGGGTGGTGACTGCGGCGTCTAATCAGGAAATTACAGCCTGGGCAGAGAGAGAGGTTTGGCTTGACATCGCCTTTCCCTGGGCTTCAGTACAGCAGGCCCACATGGTGGAGGCTTGGCTGCAGATGGGATGTGCTAAGCAGGCGTGAGCAGGTCACAGCAGGCAGGATGCACCAGCCTGGTCGGTGTCCGGATGCCCACAAGGCTGGCCCTCTAGGGTGGCGACTTGCAGGCAGTTTCCTCTGCCTGCCCTTGCACCCACTCATAACTCGATCAGCAGGAGTGGCAGCTGTGGGCACCTGGAGGGGGTGCCTTGAGAGACTCTTGGCTGGAGTTTTTTATCTGACCCTTGAAAAGGCAAGTGAAAAAGGAGAGAAAACATTATCAGGTGGGAAGAGCTAGCTGCAGAACTATACATATGCGACACCATCTGCATTAAAATGAAAAAGAAAAGGGAGAAATAAAACACCACACATAAAGTGGCAGTGAGAGGTTTTTTTTTTCTCTTTTAGGTGGCAAAGATGATAGACAAAACCTAGGATCGGGCCAGGCGCGGTGGCTCAGGCCTGTAATCCCAGCACTTTGGGAGGCCGAGGTGGGAGGATCACGAGGTCAGGAGTTCAAGACCAGCCTGGCCAATATGGTGAAACCCCGTCTCTACTAAAAAAAAAAATACAAAAATTAGCTGGGCATGGTGGCACGCGCCTGTAGTCCCAGCTACTCGGGAGGCTGAGGCAGAAGAATTGCTTGAACCCGGGAGGCGAAGGTTGCAGTGCGCCGAGATTGCACCACTACACTCCAGCCTGGGCAACAGAGCGAGACTCTGTCTCAAAAAACAAAAAACAAACAAAAAACCTAGGATAGGCCTGGGTGTGGAGAATGGACACCCTTGTCCACTTTTGGCAATGCAAGTAAGTGTGGCCTTCTCATAAGACAATGTGGATTAGATTTTATATGTGTGCTTCTAGGACCCAATCATTCTACTTCTTGAAATTATCCCAAGGAGCTAAATAAATGTCAAATGCACAGAGACGCATGGATAAGGATGTTTACTGTGGCTTGTTGTAATAGGAATATAAGGAATCACCTAAATGCTCATTGGTGAGGAACTGGCTATATTATTATGAATCCATATTTGTGGCCATTAAAAGTAATGATTTCTTGATAAGAAAAGATGTTCTTGATATTTTATTGAGTGAAAAACATGGCTTTCTAGAGCAGCATGGGATCTGGCATCCTTTATGTGATAGTGAGTGAGCATACAGAATGTATGAGCATATAGACATTATGTCTGATGAAGGACATCTGCAAGGATAATCATAAAAATATTCATAGTGGTTTGGGGGATCTTGACTTTTGTCCTCACACTTTTTTGAACTTTTTGAATTTTAGGAATGAGTGTGTATTTTATGATCAGGAAAAACAACAGTTTTTACCTTGAAAACATTGTATGTGTGTCCCTGTGGTAGGTGGAAGGGCATTCTCTGCAGAAGGAACCAAATGCACAAAGGAAAGATGGCAGGAGCTCCGTGAGGGTTAAGGGAGTGCCGAGGTCAGTGTGGCTGCAGCCTGTGCTGTGGGGTGAGGGGTGGGGGGACTGGAGGCTAGGGCAGTAGACTGGAGCCGGATCCTGAGGGGCTCACATGCTCAGCGGGGCAGTTTGGCCTTTAAGGGATGGGAATCGTGGTAAGCAAAGCAGTGACCTGGCTGGATTTCATTCCCACTGCCTCTGAGGGTGGCTGTATCCCCCTCACTTGGCATCTAAGGCTCCTCTATTCTCTCTATTCTGTCTCTCCTTCCTCTTCCCATGCCTCCCAGGGATCCTCTTTGCCTGGCTCAGTCTCACCTCTACTCCTGCATACCCATCCCAGTTCTGCCTGTCTTTTAAGGCTGAGTACCAGGCTCCCTCTAACAGGAAGCTTTCCCAGATTGCTCCCATTAGCCTTGATTTCTCCTTTCTCATGCTCTCACCCTTGACCTTTTGTATCCTACCTTGTATCAGACCTTAATTCCTCTACCCATAGATATTTATTTTCCTAGCACCAGCTGGGGAGGGCTGTGGACTGCAGGGTCGTCCCTGACACCTGGATGCCAGTGATCAGCCTGCCTGAGATATGCCAGCTTTAGAATCCTGATGGAGGGAGGGAGGAGGAGGGCAGCAAAGAGACCCAGCAGTTATTTTATGCCTATCTGTCACAGGCACAGTGCCAAACACCATATGTAACTTTTCACATTTTCCCCACTTTACAGATGAGGAAACAAGCTCAGAGAAGTTCTGTGGCAGTGAATGAGTGGTGGTGCTGAGTTAAACCCAGGCTCTGCCTAACTCCAAAGTTCGTGCTCTTAACCTCCATGATCTTGTCTCTGGCCCTCATTTCCCCACCACACCCGGAGGTAGGCTGGGCTGGGTGGGCTGAGGCAGGGTCTTCCTAGGCCTTGCTGGCCAGAGCAGGAGGCTGGTGAAAGCCCAGGACTTAAGGGACTTCAGAGGGGGACGTGGTTCCCTCTCACCCAAGGGGGAGCTCTTGACCTGCTGGAGGATCTGGGGCAGTGTAGCATCCCTTCTGGGGGCTTGGAAGTGCCACTACCCCCAAGGAAGCAAAGCAAGAGGCTTCCCTGGGGAACCTGTCTGGAGGGGAGGGAGGTTGGACATGTTGATCAAGAAAGAGCGTCTTCACTCAGAAATCCTCCAGCAATACGAGGTCAGTGAGATGAAAATGAGTAATTTTGTGCTTCTGAAGCAACAACCCACTTGACAGCAATATTTAATGGTCACATCTAGGGTCTTTTCAAACCCTGACAGGAAATCCCAAGAGGTAGGCAGGTGGGGCCAATGCCCGTTTGACAGAGGGTTACTGGGGTTCTGTGAGGTGACGTCATGCCCTGGGAAGAGCCCAGCTCACGGGCTAGGATTTGGGCTTCTGGACTCCCCTAGGGGATCGTGCCCTCCTCCAGGCCCCTCCACCAGCCTGGGCTCAGTGGATATCCCTGCCTGGAGGGGCTGGGTGAGTCTCTGTGAGCCTGGGAGGCTGGGTGGGCTTCAGTAGCCCCACTGTGGGCTCTGGACTGTGGGAGAGTTGAGAGGCCTTGGTGGAGTTAATGCCAAGCTTGGGAGAAGCCAGGGGTTCACCATGAATTGTGTGTGCCTGTACTCATTCCGGCCTTGGTGACAATAGGAATGCCAGCTTGGGGATGGAGGAAGGATCCTTGGCCACACCGTGCCTGGGGTGGGGTCTTTTGTGTAAGGGTATCCTTTATTGAGTTGCATTTACCCAGCGGGAGAGAGGTGTGTGTGTGTGTGTGTGTGTGTGTGTGTGTGCATCTGTGTGGGCATGTGTGTGCACAAAGAGGCTGGAGTCTGGGTGGGGATGCGCATCCATCCCAGTGTGTCCTGGAAAGTTCCCAGATAGGCCACAGGAGGGAACAGTTTGGGGAAACCCTTGCTGGGCCCCGCCACAGCCTGGCAGGCGGTGAAGTGGCCAGCCACTTTGTGGCTACGATGCCTTAGAGAGTTTGCCAAGCACTTTCTGTGAAGTCATTGGGATGTTAAACCCTTGGTTCAATTAAATGGGTTAATAAGCATTGTCTGATTTTGATGAAGAATAATAATATAATGTGATAATAGCAATAATGGTGCTATTAGCTGCGATTATCACACGTGCTGCACTGTCCCAGGCATGGAGCGGGGGGCAGCTCGCATTCCCGCATGCTCAGGCCGCGTTTTCCACTCATAAAACCCCATTCTTCAAAGTCTTTCCAGCCCAACTCCCAATATCCATTTTCAGGACAAATTACCAACACTTAAAAAAATTGGTCCATTTTGCGTGAAAGCCAAGTTCAAATTACTGTTACTTTCCCCTTTATGTTGGAAACTTAAAAAAGGATAGGGGTGGGAGCTGAGGGGGACACAGGGGACAGATAGAAGAGGTGAGGCAGAGGAGGGGGAAGAGAGAGAACGGTGTATGGATGAAGAAGAAAAAAGCGAGCCTTCTTGTTTCAGTAAAAATGTATTTCTGGAATGATGTTTCAGTTTACTCAGGCAGAAAAATTAGAAATGGTGTGCTTATTAAACAGGCTAAGTAAGCATGACTATTTTTAGTAGTGTAGTAAAACCTTGGTAATTTGGACCTCTTTAATAAAGATTCCATGATCATGGTGGCTGGCAGGCACACACTGTGTGTGTGTGTGTTGTGTGTGTGTCAGGGCAAGGTAGGGGTGCAGATCGGTTGCTGAGTTGGAGGCTGGGGAGCGGGGAGGGTGCAAGAAGGGACGGAAGGAAAAGGGAAGGACTCCCTCTTAGGAGAACCTGCTTCAAACACTGAACTCTTTTGCTTAGTCATCAAAGATCATTATAAATTCTTCTCACTGAACACTTTTATTGGCACCTACTAGTATGACATCTGTTCAAAGAAGAATGTATTTGAAAACAAAAATTTCATTTCTGTAAAAATCTGTAAAGGTTTACTTGATAGCTGTCATACTGGCTTCCCTCAAATGAGGCTGCATCCCAGGTAGGTGATGACTGGCATCTCAGTGGGAGGACAGGGGCAGTGGGCGGAAGGCTATTCCCTGTCCTGCGGGTCACAGGGTTTTGTATTTTTAAAATAATCATTATTTTATTTCATCATTGCAAAACTGATACATTGTCAGTGCAAAAAGACCTTGAAAGGGACAAATTTAAAAAATGCTCATTTTCCCCCTGTCAGAGGTAGGTGTTATTAACACTTTGTACATATCCATAAATTTCTCTGTGCCTATATGAGAACAAAAATGGCACTGTGCTTAAGACTGTTTTGTTACTTGCCTTGTTTAGCTTTTTTGACAGAGAAGCTCGGTTAAAAAAAAGGGCAATAGTGAATCTATATTTAATTTTATGCTAAACTTACAAAGAAAAGTCATCCATCCCGGGTTGCTCTTTCCTGGCCACATAGTGGACGCTCGATAAAGGAAGTGTCCTTAATGGGGTCGCACTGCTATGCTGCATAGAAAGATGAAGAGTCAGGATGAGGGCCATGCAAGGGGTCAGCTATTGTTGGGGCCTCCAAGGGGCTGCTGGTTGAAGAGGATTCTAGGGAAAGGTTTGCCAAACAGTGAACACAGCCCCTGGGAGTCCTGGGAGTCCTGGGAACCAGCCTCTAAATGCCTCTCTGGGTAACGAAGGGCATAAACACAGATATACTTTTTGAATAAAATTGAGGTAAAAATATACATAACATAAAATTTACCACTTTAACCTTTTAAGCTGTACAGTTCAGTGGCATTAAGTGCATTCACATTGTTATGCAACCATCACCAACATCCATCTCCAGAGCTTTTTCATCCTTCCTGAGACTCTGTACCCATTAAACAGTAGCTCCCCTTTCCCCATCCCTCAGCCCTTGGCAGCCACCATTCTATTTTCTGTCTATGAATTCACCTCTTCTAGGAACTTCATGTAAGTGTAATCACAATCTTTGTCCTTTCGTGACTGGCTTATTTCACTTATCACAATGTATTCAAGGTTCATCCATGTTGTAGTTGTGTCAGAATTTACTTTTTAAGGCTGAATAATATTCCACCGTATGTATACACAACATTTTGTTTATCCATTCATCTGCTGATGGGCACTGGGCTTGCTACCACTTTTTGGCTATTGCGATAAACATGTTTTAGCTACTGCTGTGAACGTGGGTATGCAAATATCTCTCTGAGCCTCTGCTTTCATTTATTTTTGAGTATATACCCAGAAGAGAACTTACTGATCATATGGTAATTCCATGTTTAATTTTTTGAGGAATCATCTTACTGTTATTTTTTTGTTGTTGCTGTTTGTTTGTTTTTGACAGATTCTCACTCTGTTGCCCAGGCTGGAGTGCAGTGGCATGATCTTGGCTCACTGCAACCTCCAACTCCTGGGTTCAAGTGATTCTCCTGCCTCAGCCTCCTGAGTAACTGGGACTACAGGCATGTGCCACCATGCCCAGCTAATTTTTTTGTATTTTTAGTAGAGACAGGGTTTCACCATGTTGGTCAGGCTGGTCTCAAACTCCTGACCTCAAATGATCTGCCCACCCTGGCCTCCCAAAGTGTTGGGATTACAGGCGTGAGCCACCGCGCCTGGTCCATCGTACTGTTTTCTGTAGTGGCTGTTCCATTTTACATTCCCAGAAGCAATGCACAAGGGTCCCAATTTCTCCGCATCCTTGCCAACACTTGTTATTTTCTTTTTTGATAATAGTCATCCTGATGGGTGTGAGGCGCTATCTCATTGTGGTTTTGATTTGCATTTTCCTAATAACTAGCAATGTTGAGCCTCTTTTCATGTGCTTATCGGTCATTTGTATATCTTGTTTGGAGAAATGTCTATTCAAGCCCTTTGCCCATTTTTGAATTTGTTTTTTTTATTGTTCAGAAACACTTTTAAAAGCGGTGCCAAGAGCTGCCTGTGCCGAAAAGGAGTGAGCGAGTGAGTGGCAGAAGGAGAGACGCAAGAGAGAGGACACAAAGGAGTGCAGAGAGGGGGAAAGGGTCAAGATATATTTTGTGGAATGTGGGGGTGAGGGAGGGCCTTCCCTCAGTTCTTTTTTTTTTTTTTTCTTTTTTAGATGGCGTCTTGCACTGTCGCCCAGGCTGGAGTGCAGTGGCGCTATCTTGGCTCACTGCAAGCTCCGCATCACGGGTTCACGCCATTCTCCTGCCTCAGCCTCCTGAGTAGCTGGGACTACAGGCACCTGCGACCACACCCAGCTAATATATATATATATTTTTTGTATTTTTAGTAGAGATGGAGTTTCACCGTGTTAGCCAGAATGGTCTCGATCTCCTGATCTTGTGATCCACCCACCTCAGCCTCCTAAAGTGCCTCAATTCTTTTATTCAACAAATATTTATTGAGCATCTACTATGTGCAGACACTTCTGAGGGGTTGCTGTCTATACCTGCTTGACTCAGTTCACCATGCTGGCTGTCTGACTACACTGATCCTGTTCAGCTGCCAGGGCCAGCCTCTGGGAGGCTGTGCTTATAGTCACAGCCCATTGACTCTGCAGTCAGGCTAGGGACTGAGTCCCTAAAGTGGTGTGGTACAGCTTAGGACAGGTTACATGACCTCTCTGAGCTCCCTATTTCCCATTTATAAAATGAAGCTAATAAGAGAAATGAAACATGACAAGTGCAGTGGGGGACAGCACAGAGTGAGACATATGCCTCAGCCAGCCACAGCAGCTTTCATCCCCTGTGAGGGCCAGCCTGCCCTCTGCCTCCTCCCTGCTCCACAAGCAGCTTTCTGCACCCTGACCTGCTCCTCAGCAGTGGTCTGATTCATGGAATTGCAGCCCCTCCAGCCAGGGCTCCAGTGGCCCTCTCTCGTGAGTGCTCTGCAGCTGCTTGACAGGTAGAGGTAGACACCTGCCCTGGGCAGTACCAGCCAGTCAGGAGGCAGGACCCAGGAACCTGCAAAAGCAACGTGGGAGTGTGAAGAGTGGGGTTCCCCTGATGGGAGAGGCAAGGAGGCAGGGACCAGCAGGGGCTGGGGGGTGGCCTCAGGGTTGGGGGGGCCTCCCCATCTAGGAAACAGGAAGCTTGTAATCCGGACTGACGTGGGAGCTTGGATTTCGTGATTGAGAATTCAGGGCCCTTTCTTCACCAAAAAGCTGCTCTGTGCCTCTGTCTGCCCCTACCCCAGGGCTTCCTCTGTCCCTGATACCTGTACCCTTTGCTGCTGTCACATAGCCCGGAGCTTAGGAGGGCAAATCCTAGGGCCTGGGGCCTTTTCTGTCTCAGTCCTGGAGCCCAGCTGAGTCTAGCTTCTTGAAGAGAATGATAATTTTTTATTTCCTTTCCCTCCTGAATACAAATATGATTCATGTAAGGGTAATGTACAGCACAGTGGGTGCGAGTGCAGGCCCTGGTCAGAGGGTCTGAGTTCAGGTGCTGCCTCTACCCCTCATTAGCTGCCTGTGCCATGTTGGGCAAGTTACTGATTCCCTTTGAGCTTCAGTTTCTCCCTGTGAAAAATAAGGATAACAAATCCCTCCCTCATGAAGTTGCTCTGAGGAGCTTGCTGGGGCCTGGCGCTCAGGAAGAGCCTGCTGTTAGCTACTCATAACATGATATGCAAACAAAAAGAAGTGTCCAGGCATCCTTGCCCCATAGTGCCGGGCGCCCCCAGAAGAGCATGCTGGGGTGAGTACCCCTGCTTCACCCCCCTGCCCCGCATCATCCCTGCTCATCTCTTAGGGTATTGACTGGGCTCTGCCTCTCCCCAGAGGCCAGGTAGGTGGCAGGAATTGGGCCTGGTTCCTCTCCCAGGGCCTGGCCCACAAAAGATTTTGGGGAGATTGTACCACAGGACAATAGGCTGGGTGATCGAGGGCCCAGAATCTAGGATAGTTCCTGGGGTGGGGTGGGGGTGTGGCCAGGAGGACTGTCAATCATGACTCATATTCAGGACACCCTGCAGAGGTGGGGACAGAAAGCTGAGCTGGGAAAATCCCAAATGACATCTAAAGTGACCTGTTGAGAAATTTTGACAGGTAAGTCCTATTAATGCAGAAAGCGGGGAATAGGACCTCAAGAGGAGAACCAGGGCATTTCACTTTAATAAAAGAATAACAATACCAGCCTCACAGGGCTGTGTGCAGCTAAAGGGGCTCATGAATGAGGAGTGTACACTTAGCTTGGGGCTCGGGGCCTTGTGTAGGTTCAGTCAGCATTGGAGCTTGGTACTGAACATAGGGATGGAGACACCTCCCCAGAAGGGCCTTGCCTGACCACCTGGTTTAAAGTGAGACCCCTTTACTCTCACAGCACCCTGTTGTTTTTCAGCCTAGGTTGTAATTACACACGTCTGTTTACTTGTCCGGCAGAGCGGGGGCTGCGTCTGTTTCCACTGCTCCATCCTAGCACTGAGAGCAGGGGCACAGTCAATGTTAAATGAATGGCGGTCTCCTCCCCGTCTTCTTCAGGCAGAGCTGGCTAGGAATTCTGCCTTTTTTTTTTTTTTTTTCCCAGAGGATTGGGCTTTCAGAGCCCCCTACAGTCCCTAGCCCCCTTCAGAGATGACCCTGCAGCTGGAGCAGCGGGGAAGGTCTGCATGCTGTAGTCTTTGCCAGCCACAGATGGGGGGGAACAGCTGGGAGGGGCCTGCGGCTGGGTCTTTCACTCACCTGCTTGGCCACAGTCCTTGATGGATGGCGGGGTCATTCTGGGACTACTTCTGCCCTTCAACCCGTCTGCAGCTGTTTGGCCTGTGGCCCCACAGGTACACTGCATCTCCACCTGAGCCCTGTGTGGCTCCCCTTGCACCTGGTGCTAGACCTGACTTTCAGGAGAGGCTTCCTTTTTGCTCTTCACTTTCCTCCAGCCCGCCTCCTTCTAGGTCTCCCCTGACTCCTACCCTCAGCTGAGACCAGGGCCCTCTGGCCTTGGCAGATGTGTGAGGCTGAGGGAGGCCCTGAGTCCAGATGTTGTTGTGTTTATGTTCCCAGAGAGTGAGGGGTCGGAGCTCTGGACTGGAGCCGCTGGGGGAGGGGTGGTCTGGCTCCAACACCCTGCCCTATTCCACCCCCACCCCCACTAGCCTGTGTATCTGGCCCTGCCCATCTCAGAGCTCCACACTCCAGGTCTCACAGCATCAGGCTGACCATCTTCCAGGGAGGACCTCTCTTCATTCCTCATCTGAAGGTGAGAAAACCAGTGGAAAGATGCCTGGCTTTGGAATTAAAAAACCTACTGGCTCAGTGTGACCTTGGCCCAGCTACAGAGCCTTGGTTCCATCTGTAAAATAGGGACAACACTCCTGACCTCAAAGGCTATGTTGACCTGGCTTGAGAATGTGTGCACAGGGCTCTCCAGCTGTCAGCTCGTGACTAAGCCTGTGGCTGTGCCCTGCTCCTAGCTAGGGCTTGCCTGGGTCCAGGGCAGTGCCAACCCCCATCATAAGGTGATTCTAAAGCAGAATATCAACCCCTCCTTCCTCCCCCACTGCAGCTGCAAACATTTTGTTTTGCCATTAGAAATGACTTACTTAAGGGAAGCAGAATTTTACAGGCAGTTTACAGGCTGGTCTTGTTCAGTAGTTTCCAAAAGCCAGGGGAGGGCGGAGGCGGCCAGCAGTCCCCACAAGTTGGGATGGATTGGAAGTGAGAAGCGTGTCCTGTGTGATGGACACTTTCTCCTGCACAGCCGCACGCCCCTCGGTGGGCTCTCGGCACGTTGCGGGCATTAGGGAGAAAGGCAGCGGGAGGCCCTCGCTATACTCTGATAGATCCAGTCCCCTCAGTCCTCCTGGAATAGCCTGGCCCTGGCTCCGAGGACAGAAGAGGGGCTGTTGCTGGGCCCACAGAAGAAAAGGCAACCCCAGGCATAAAGAGGCTCTCAGCAGCCCCTGCCCGAACGCTCCTGGCAGGCAAGGGCCCCATAGAACCCTGGGGCCTCGAGGGTCACCGCAGACCCGGCCTGGGAAGAACCCGTAGAGTCCCTCAGCCGCGGAGGGAGGGGGTTCTCGCTAAGACGTCCCGCGGACAACGCCAAGAGGCACAGCTTAGCGGTTGCGCACCGGACAGGCTCGCAACGCAGGACGGTGACCTCATGGGAGCCAGGCCGAGCAGGTCAAGAATGGTGGTGGGGAAGCGGGGTAGGGAGACCTCAGCGGGGGCTGCCTCGGCGCTCTGCTCCTACCCAAGGGGCCCGGTTCCCTTTCTACCCACAGTTCCCTTTCTATCCGCCTCCCTCCTCAGCCCAATGAAGCAGTCGGGGCTCAGCAGTGCTTAGCACGCTCGGACTATGGTTTTAATAGACGTACATGGACAAGTCGATATAGACAGATTTATAATTCTATACAGTCAGTCCAACATACACAGGGACGCTGTAAACAGGGGCGCGGGCCGGAGAGCGGGTGTGCAAAGTGGGCGCAGGGCCCTGGGGCCGCGCCCCTTGCTCTACCGGCTCGACTCTTGCACAGCGGGCGGTGAGGAGGGAGCTGTTCGCCCAGACAGAGGGCCACCTCCTAGCCCGGGAGCAGAGCAGAGGGCCTGGGCCTGCAACTAAGCTCAAGGCTGGGGTGTTCTGAGATGGACCTCCCCCACCTCCCGCCAGGTCCGCACTGCCCGCTGCCGCTCCGTGGCCTTAATATAGGGCTCCGGGGCGCAGAGCCAGCGAGGCTCTACCAGGCGCGCCGGGGCCGTGTGCGGCTCCACTGAGTGCCCGATCCTGGGCTGGGGGCACCGTCCCCCCAAACCCAACGCCCGCCCCAACACGGATCCGACTCGAGCTAAGGCGCTCTCGGCCGGGCCCAGCTCGGAGAGGGCAACTTGGTTTGTACGGGGTCGGGAAATCCTAGGCAAGTCCAGGCCCCGCACATCCAGTCCGCAGGCCCGGCCGCTCAGTCCGGATCCAGCGCGGCGGGGACGCGGGCTACGAGGGCGTCCTCCCCCAGCCGCTGGGCCTCGGCGCTCGCCTACCGCGCCGCGTGCCCTCCGCGGAGTGGGCCTCCGGGGCCCGTGGGAACACACACACACCACCCGCGCCATCCCGAGAGAAATTGCAACTCATCCATTTTTTCGCGGCACTTTTCTCCGACGTCTTTTTGCTTTTTTTTTTTTTTTTTTTTTGTCTTTTTGGAGGGCAGAGTGGGGTCCGGAAAAGCAAACACAAAACCAACCCGGAGTGGGAAGTGGGAGGAGGGGGCTGCGCAGGTGTGAGGTCCGCGGCGCGGTGAGCTGGGGCTTGCGAGCCGGGGCCCCGCGTGCGTCCTCAGCGCCCGCGCCCTTCCCCGCTCCGGCAGCCGGCCCGCGTGGTGCGGCGGGGCGGTCAACTGTTGTACTGGCACGCGTTGAGGCCCGAGGCCGGGCCCTGCAGGCCGCCGTAGCCAAACGACGAGTGCTGTTTGGACTTGAGCCGCAGGCTGGCTAGGCTCGAGTTGCACGTGTCCCGGTAGACGCTGTAGGGCGAGGCGGGAGTGCCGTACGGGCAAGCGCCCGGCGACATGGCCGAGTTGAGCGAGGAGCCGGTGAGGTTGTTGATGTTGTTGAGGCCCGAGTTGGGCATGCCAGGCACGGCGCCTGGGCCCATGCTGGACGGCATGGTCATGGAGGAGATGGAGCTGGGTGCCGAGAACATGGACTGCGACGACAGCGGGCTCATGGAGTTGAAGAAGGTGAAGCTCTTGGTGGAGAGCGGCGCTGGCGCCAGGCTCTTGGCGGCCCAGTTGTTGTAGGAGTAGCCGGCGGCGTACACGTCCTCGTAGGGCTGCACTAGGCCGCTGAACTGCGGCACGTAGCCACCCTTGCACAGGTCCAGCTGCTGGTTACGCTCGCGCTTACGCCACTTGGCTCGCCGGTTCTTGAACCAGACCTGGGGGAGGGGACGGGAGAAGGGTCAGGGCCGCTGCGGGCCGGGAGGGACCCCACCCCCTTCCCCACCGCCTGGAGCCCTCCGTCGGCCCGCTGCCCTCCGAACGTCGTTTCTCTCCTTCGACCGATATTTCCGCTCCTGCATTCCCTCCACAATGGTTCCTTTCCTGTCCCCAGAAAATACTAATTTCTTTTTCCGATCTTTATCCTCTCCCGAAATTATATCCGTTTTCTTCTCCGAATACGGATTCTCGTTTATTTTAACAGATATTCGTTTTTTTTTCTTCCTCTCTCAACCAGTTCACCTCTGCCTTCTCCCCTAAACGGGTTCGCTCTATCTACTAAATATTTCAGTCTTTTTATTCTCCCTCAAATTCAAAAGGTAATTTTCCTCCCTGAGACATAGGACTTTCCGACTCCCCCAATTCTTCGATCTATTTCATCGCTCAAATAGTTCGTTATCATCTTTATCGGCAATATTTGATGTTTTCTTTTTGGCTCCAAATGTATTTTCGTTCAGTCCACCCCACTGTCTGAACCTCTTTTTTCTCCCTCAGTCTGTTTTCTTGTTTATCCCCCATTTTTGATCCTTTTGAATCGTCCTCAAATATTAGGCTTTTGAATCCTTTCCAAATATCTGACCTGCACTGTTCCCCTTAAACAGTTGATTCTTTTTCTCAAATACCTGATCTTTTTGCTTCCTATTTAATTTCTTTCCTGCCGCCTAAATAAATGCCAAATATGTTTCTCCACAAATACTTAATTTTTTTCTATTCTTACTAGTTTCTTCTAATCTTCCTGCCCTTCCTTTTCTCCCCCCAAATTTGGTAAGAACCTCCTTCCTAGAACTCCCCCATCCTTACCTATCTGCCTACCGCATGCCCTCTGCCCACTCGGATTTTCCTCCAGTTCTGAGTGGAGTTTCCTGAGCTAGTTTGCCAGATCCCCGCTTCTCAGCTTTCCCTAGTCCCCAGCACTGACACTACCTGATTCCACCCCCACCCACCCCTACCACCATAAACCTGGGCAGGATTAGTAAGTTCAGGATTACTGAGTGCTGTGTCTTCATTCCAAGTCCCACTGGGCTGGCCAGCCTGCCTAGGGAGGGGTGAGGGCTGGGGTTATGGTAAGGAGTCTGTGGGCCAGCTGGGATTTCGGTCGACTTGGGAGGTGCTCCCAATATCTGATTAAATATTTGCGCCCCCAGGGAAGAAATGATTCTCTTGCTACCCTGGCAGGAAAGCCTTGCTTTTACTGGAAACCAAACGGGTGAGAAGAGGGAGAATGCAGGCTGGTCTTGGGTCTGAGATGGCATATCCTAAAAGGGACTGGGAAGGACATTTGGCTCCCGGAGGCACCCCCCACCTCACCTGACGGGAGACCTTCCAGAAAGGGCAGAAGGCAAAGGGTCCTACTGATGGCTGGGGAGGGTGGAGACTATCTTGAGCTTTTAGAGAATCTGCTTGTGAGATGGGACCACTGCTCCAGGAAGTTTTGAGAGCCCCAAACCCAGGCACCTTTCAGGCTTCTCCGAGGCAGCCAGACAGGACCTGCCTTTCCCTTTCGTTTTCGGGATAAGGCCAGCAGCTCCCGAGGTCCCCAGCGGCAGGGAATCCACTGCCCAGTCTCTGGCCCAGGGTATCCTGCTAACATCTGAGTGGGTCCTGGGCCCCATAGAGCATGAGGGAGTCCCCTGGGGGCACAGGTCTTTGGGCTGGGGTTGCCTTAGTCCCAGGATCAGGTAGGATGAGGGTCAAAGGGGTTGAAGGTCCGAGGCGCCTGGAGGCCTGGCAGACGCTAGTGGGCCAGGGCCTAAGGTGGGGATCTCCGGTGAAGGGAGGGAGCAGGTCTGAATGGTGGGAGAGTGAAGGTCTGCTTGTGGGTCTAAGCTTTGGAGGGCTGCAGCAGAGGCGGCCCGGGAGCCCTCTGCGCGGGTGCCCTTAGGCGCGCACCCCTTGCTCACCCGCACGCGCGGCTCGGTGAGGTTGGTCCACACGGCGATCTCCTCCCTCATGCTCATGTCGGGGTAGCGGTTCCTCTGGAACGTGGCCTCTAGCTCTTGCAACTGCTGGCTTGTGAAGTGCGTACGTTGCCGCCGCTGCTTCTTCTTCTTGGCTGGGTCGTCTGCGCCGCCGCAGCCCGTGCCTCCCGCACCACTGTCCTCGGGCCCCTTGGGTTCCCCGCCGCGCTCCTTCTCTGCAGTAGGCAGGACGGGGAGCGGGTCACCTGGGCTTACGCCCCGCTGCACCCCGTCCCGGCTCCACCGAACCGCTCGCCACCAGCGCTGGCGGTCTTCCCTCCCTCCCTCCCTCTAGGGTTCCTGGGAACTGTCCCCACTGGAAAGCGCCCGCCGGGTGCTGGTCGTCAGTAGGCACCTCTAGTCTGGTGTGCCGCGGAGAAGAGCCCAAGAATCGGAGCTGGAGCCGCGGGCCTGCGTTCCTGGCTGGGCAGGGCCTGCACCCTTAGCTCGGCTCAGATTCTGGCCCTGCTGCTGATGTTCCCAGCAAATGTATGCTTTTTGTTTGTTTTGCGAGCTCTTAGGGGGTCTAAATCTGAGGGGGTCTCTGCTTTTCTGAACTAGGATCAGATCTTTCCAGCCTAAAGTCCCTCCACTTTCTTCTCCTCAGGGGTGTATGGGAGCCCCACTGGGCAGGCACAACACAGCCGGGTTCTCGGCCTTGCTTCCGGGCCTCCAGTCCCAAAGCCTAGAAAACCCCACCAACTGCAGCCCAGACAGACAGACTCTGTCTAGGTGACCTCGGGCTTTAGTCTGTCTCTCTTTGAAGCTACACAAAACACACGCAGTCATAGAAACATTAATACATAAAGAAAAAGAGTTTAAAAACAAAACACAGAAGCCCAGAAGAGCTCACAGCTCTATGCCTAAAGACACTAAAAGGGCCACAAATTCTCAAAATCAGACAGGAAGAAACACAGAGCAAATGTAAATTAAGAAGCCAGAAAGCTCCGTACAAACACACCCCTAACTAAATACAGAGCTGTAAGTGTATAAACTCCAGGTTGACAGAAGCATTTATTTCTCTGGGATTTAAAAAAATAATGTACCGTTGTAGATAGATTTTTAACTCCTTCCCAATAAGGCCCTTGTAGAGATAATTTTTAAATCCCAGAGAAACACATTATAGTTAGATAATTTAAATTCCCCAAATAACACCACTGTAAATGGATTTTGAGAAAATTCCGGAGAAACGCGCCATTTTGGATTGACTTTTTAAAATCTCTGGAAGAATAATGTTGCATGTAGATATTTTAAATTCCAGACCTACACTTCGTACATTAATTCTTTCAAAATCGAAAGATACAGTTAAAATTAATTCATCCTCATAGATTTGGTTCAAAAAATCAATCTACGATTATACATCTCTCTAGGTTTTAAAAATAAAACCAACCAAAGACCGCGCTTAAAACTTTTGAAAACAAAAGTATAGGTCAGCGTTGATTGTGTTTTAACCAAGCAAACAACCTCTCAGAAAAATCACTTAGGGATGCAAAAGAGAAACAGATACTAAGAAAGTGGAGAGAAACATTCAGCTGTGTATAAGAAATGAACGCAGAAGAGGCGCCCACACCGGGGAGCTCGGAGCCCCTCGGGAACCCGGCCGGCTGCGCTGGGCAGCGGATTCGCTGCCCCACTGCCCGCGCCGGCCACCCGCGGGCCCAGTTCGCTGCTGGAAAAAAGCTCCAGCTCGGACAAAAAAGGCAGCGCGGAGGCAGACGCGCAGGAGCCGGGGCGGGGGCCAGAGCCAGGGCCAGGGCCGGGCTGCTTCGGGCTTCGGCCGCGCACGTGGGCCGGATCCCTTGATCGGGGTTCCGGCTGGCCTTGCTGGGAGTCCGGCCGCGCCTGTTGGCCCGCTCGCCCTCACCGTCCTCTGTGTCTCCCTTCTACTTGATGACCCCTCTCCCCCCGTTTACTCTTCCCGCCCGCCCCTTCTCTTTGGTCTCTTTCATTCTGTCGCCTACTGTCACGGTGTTAACCTCCCTCTCTGTCTCTCTGAGTGCGTTCTCTCGCCCGTCACCCCTATTCCTTTCTCGGTCTCCTCCTCTCCCTTCGTCCGAGCCGCTCCTTAGCGCCCAGTTGCGCAAATCAAATTTTTTCCCGTTCTATTTACTCCTGATCAAGAGGGGCTGTCAGTCCAACCCTCCAGCTGTAGGCTCGTGCATCTGCCAGTCTCTTGGCGCGTGGGGACCGCGTGGAAGTGCCTTCGCGTGTGCGTAAGTTTCCGCGTTCACCGTCAGGTCGAGAACGGGAAAAAGAAAGCTCCTGACGCTTCTGGGGCGGAGAGGGAGCTTGGTTGCACGGCGCGGGCGTCAGGCCCTGCTCCCAGCTCCCCGTGCTCCGCGCCCGGGTAGGCTCTGTGCGCGCCGCGCGGGGAACGGCGCTTACCTGGCAGCTCCGTGTCAGACGACTCGCTGGCGGAGTTCTCGAGCGGCTCGCGGGGGTCGGCTGGCCGGGCCAGGTGGAAGGCGGGCCCCATGTCATGGGGTGGCGGCGGCGGCGGCCGGAGCCCCTCCGGCAGCCGCTCCAGGCTCATGCCCCCCTTGAAGGCGTCCATGGAGGTGGGGACCGCGGCGGGCGCTCCAGGGGCCGGGGCTGGGCGCGCCCCGCCGCCCTGGCTGCGACCTGCGGGGACAAGAGTGCAGCGCCTAAGCGGCTGCCCTCCAGGGCTGCCGGCGCCCGCAGCGACGCCGTAGCCGCCCCATGGACCGCCCGGGGCTGCGGCGCCGGGCGGGCAGAGGCGGCGGCAGCTTCTTGCGACCGGGCGCCTGGCTCAGCGCTCCGCGCTGCGCTCCTGCCGCTCGGGCCTCAGCAGCCCGGCCGGCCCCGGCTCCGGCTCCGGCTCGCGATCCGGGGCCGGTTTCTAAGGCTCCGGACGGCGCCGGCAGAGTCTGTCTTAAAGCGACAGCGCGCACAGCCAGGTTCCAGCAGTCCCTGCGCCAGGGGTGCTGGGTGGGGTGGGCCTGGGTGGGAGGGGGTTGGGGAGGGAGCGAGCGAGCGAGGGAGCGCGGGCGGAATCCAGCCCCAAGCCGCCCGCGCCGCCGCGCCCTCTCTGCCGCCCTCCCTCCCTCCCTCCCTGCCTCGCCCGCGCCCTCCCCCTCCGCAGCCACCTTCCCGCCGCCTCCCCGCCCCCCGCGGCCTCGCCGCGCCTCTCCCTCCTTCCCCGGTGACACACCGAGTTCTCCCTCGGCCTCACAAAAGAAACGCATCTGGCCTGCAAGTCCCGGGCGGCTCGTGCACACCTCAGGCCTCAAATGACTTGTTTCGCCTAGAATCAACTCCCGTCTCGGCCGCCTCGAAGTCCCCAGCCCTGGCGAGAACAGCCCAGGATGAGTGAATGTTTGCCGAACAGGATCGCACCGAGCGGGCGCCTTCGAGCCAGCGCCGGGGCGGGGGCAGAGCCCGGGGCCCGTTCCGGCAGCTCCCAGCGGTGTCCTCGTCGAGGGGCCGCCTGCCCCTCCTTCTCCAGCCTCTTCTCCCGGGAACTCAGCCCGGCTGAGTGACAGCAGCCTGCGCTCTAATGGGCCCCCGGATGCTGCCTCCTAATTAGCTTGGACCTTCTCCCCTAAGGCTGCTTCTCAGGCCTCCCTCTCTGCACCGCAGTCAATTTTCCGGGATTGGGATAGAAATGATGGCTTCTAATCAGACGAAACGTTTCTGCTGGCTCTAGGCGTTTGGAGAATGCAGAAGGAAGACCCCAAGGATCCCAGCCAGACCCCACAGCCTCTTGTACCTCTCCCCTTGTTTTACACCTTACGCCTTGGCCAAATGGGCCAGGCCTGGCCTTGGCAGGCATGGGGTTGGCCTTGGCAGCCTTTGCCCTCCTTCAGGGTAGCTTTGTCCCAGCTTGGGGCCTGCGTCCTGGCTTCCCAGGGCTTCAGGCACAGGCCTGGTAAGCCAGGTGACTGCTGTCTCCCAACCCTGGGCCAGCAGCCCAGGAAGCCCTCAGTCTTCCAGCTTCTCTCCCACACAGTGGTAGCTGAGCTGCAGCTCCAATGGGCCTTCACTGGGCACAGGCAAAGACATTACTCTCCCACTCCCAAGAGTGATTCCCTCCTCGAGTCCTTGCACGTAGGTGAAGTTTGTCGAAGGATTTTGCTCAACAATTGTTAGCTGGCCCCGAGACCTCAGCGTTTTGAGCAAACAGGCCACAGCTGGGGCGGCAAGGCGCCGCCCTGACCTGCTCCTCTGGCCATAGGCGGACCCCAGACTGCCCTCTGCCCCTCACCTGTGATCAGCTCCACCAGACACAGCAACCCAAGGGAGCTGCGCCAGGATTGTCTGCCTGGGAAAGAAGCAGGGAGGTGTCTAGTGTCCTCACCCCAAAACTCAGTGCCTCCTCAACTCCTGGGTGGGTGGCACTGACTGCGCAGGTATCGGCGTCTGGGGCACTCTGCAGGTTCTGCCTTTGAGTCCTCGCCTTACCCCTTCCCATCACAGGGAGACACCCAGGGTCAGCTGAGCTCCTTGTGGGGGCTGCTGGGGCCAGGGTCAGGCATGCAAGGTGGAACCAGGCCTGCCTTCCATTCCCTCCACGTTAGTCCAAAGCACCCCCACCCCCATCCCCCTCCCCATCCCCCGCTCTGGGCCATGGAGAGACAGCACAGCTCCTTAGGGCCTGGTCCTTTCTCACTGTGGGTCTGTGACCACAGGATGCAGGGTCTGAGGCCAGAGGGAGGACATTTCTCAGGGGTTTGGGTTGGGGAGGCTCAGTGACTCCTGCCTTCTTCCAAGCTGAGATCTCCCTCCATGAAATGAGTCTTGGCTATGGGGAGGGGAACATGGGGAAGCATAGTTGCCCAGCATTTGCGCTCAGCCCCACCTTTGCCATGTTTCTTGGCCACCTTTACCACGAGTCTCCTGCAGTAGAAGATCCCTCCTTTCAAGGAGATATTCAGTTGTTGCAGCGTGCTAGGGAGTGTCCCTTCACACACCATTCTCTTTTTAGCTGTCTTACCAAAAAGAACAGCCTGAATGCAGACAGCATGGGGGCACGCACACACACACACATTCTGTACATCCATGCGGAGATGCTGTACACACACATGTATTCACTGCACTATGGAAGTGCTGAGTTTAGGCATATATGTGCTACTTGGCATGAACGCGGGCTGGCAGGGGATAGGAGGTGTGTTCTAACCCTGCCACATGTCAGGCCAAGGTGGGAAGCACAGTGCGTCTCTGGGTAGAGACTTAGAAATGAATGGTCTGTCTGTGGGCCTCTAGAGGAAGTTAGGACTCACAGCCCTCTCACTTCCCAGAGGGACCAAAGTGACTCTTTGGGCCATCCCCCAATGGGGACTATTCTGTGAGCAGCACTCACTGCTTAGTCTGAGGGGCGCGTTTCCTCACTGTTAGTGCATTTAATGCAGTTATTGAGCACCTGCTGTGTGCCCCTCTGGGCCCAAACCTCTGGCAGGGCTCCAGGCAGGCACAATAGTCCCTTTCTTTGGTGATCTTGATGCCTGCTGTGTAGAAGGAAAAGCCCTCAGACCATTTCAGGTGAAGCCCCATATCCTCAGGGGACCTGAGACCCAAAGAGGAGCTGGGGCTTGTGGGGCCTGCTGGCAGAGTCTGTTCTGCTGGGCCTGGGCAGCACTGAGTGATCAAGGAGTGAGGAGGCAATTGATTGTGAGGAGGCTGTGGCCTGATCTTGGGCGTTGGCTGGGGAAGGGACCTGGACATGCTCTCAGTTCTTCCCCAGCTACACTCACTGGCCATTGTCCCAGTCAAGATAGGGGCTTCTTGCACACTCACAGACACGTCACACACACAGGACAGAAAACAGCACTCTTTCAGGAGTAAGCAGAGGCTTTGTGTTCCCCCAGCTGTGCTGTGTGACCTGTGTTTCCCTCAAGGTTAAGGCTTGATCTGCACTGTGCCTCAGTTCCCATGTCCAACACCGGACTCTGCCTGCTGCTTCAGCATCCAGCTTACTTGCTGATGGGACACGAAGAGAGGAGGGAAGGGGGCTTAGTGGAGCTGGAACCATGTGCCCTGTTCCCCACCCCTCCGTGACCACACAAAGCCAGCAATGATTCTCTGATTTTCAAGAATTTTGGAGTTTAGGGTCTTGGCTGGGCTGAGCAGAAGAGCTTGGGCTGTTGTGGGGTTGAAGTAGTCACCATGAGAACCCTTCCTGAAGCCTGGCTCACTAAAAACACCCTGTGCCCAAGAATGGTTTAGTAATGTAATTTGGGAAGGGTGGTTGGAAGGCTCTCATGGGGGGGCATCCTTCTACCCACCCATGGGGGCACCCTGCCCTAATCGTTGCTCCCAGAATCAAGGTATTTTAGGAAAAAGGAAGGAATGTGCCATGGCCTGCCACCAGGGCTATCCATGACTCTCTGGGACATTCCAGCCTAAGCCTCTTAGTCCGTGGAGAAGTTCAAACTTGAAAACCCAGTTTTGGGAGTGCAGGTTTGGACCACCTACCTCTTTCTGTCTGATCTAACACCCCCTCCCCAATAAAAGCTCCCGTTTCTTTGAATACAGCAATTACTGGGTAAGTGGGGAGGAGGGTGCTCAGGTAGGGGCTGGAAAGACCTCACTGGTTCCTTTAGGCTTCCTGGGACCCCAGTCTGAGGCTTCCTGCCAAATGAGGATCCCCAGCCTGTCCCAGGGAGAGCCAGGATGTATTTGAGCAGGACTGCCGCCAGTGAGGCACAGATGGGAGTATGGAACTCAGGACTCTGTGCCGTGGGCCGCTCAGTCAGCGGCTGGTAGGACCCATGGCTCTACCCGGCCCATCTCTCACCTAAGTCCATGGACGCTGTCTGGTTCCTGAGAATGGCTGAGCTGTGGGGAAGAAGACTAGGAAGGAGGTAGCAGCTGGTCGCACAACTGGGGAGCAGAGGGGCAACTTATGGATGCACCATAGCCTCCTCCTCCCAGCGGCTGCTTTCATGGGAGAAGAGCACCCTGAGCCTTTCTGGAGGCCTCTGCATCCTAGAGTCCAGACAGCCTCGTCTCCACGCCCCAGCCCACCTCTTTTCCTTTCCCTGGAAGAGATGCGGGAGGCCGAAAGCAGCCCCAGGAAAGGGCACGGGGACAGCAAGTCTCCTATGCTGCCCCTGCTGCCTGTAGCTTTTGCCCTGACTACCGTAGACCTGAACCCTAGACCTGAATCCTCCCCCAGTGGACAGCAACCTGGGATTTCCTCCCTCTGGCCCTGGTGGTTTTCAGAGGTCACAGGGATGTCAAGAGAATTTGTGTTTTTCAGAATTTAGTTTTTCAGAAAAGTGGACTAAATATTTGTAGATTCAGGGAATTCCTAAATCGGAAAAGCTTGGGACCCGGATTCCAGCCTGGGGTTCCCATTACTGCGATCCCGGCTTTGGGGCCCTGCCTTTGCCGCGGGAGAATAGGCTCCAGTTTACGAAGCTGGTCAATTTCAGAAATCCGAGACCCGGTTCTTGAGAAGCGGCTGCGTGCTCCGGGACCCTGCGTCAACAACCAAACCCGGGAGAAGCCGCGGGAATGTCTTTATTGGACGTTACGAAGGGAATTGGGGTTTCTCTCCTGGGAAGAAAAAGCCCGACCTGTGCCGGCGAGAGCAGGCTGCCTTGGGCTGGGGGCACCTCCGAGCGCTGCGGCGGGACGTCGGGGTCCGGGGCGAAGAGAGCCAGGGCGCGGACCGACTTCTGCTGCTTTTCTGCGGCATTGCTGCCCGAACGAACGAACGAACGAATGAAGCGGTTTCGTTTAGGAAAAATACCCTCTTGACGCGAAGCCACGGCTGAAGTCCCGGGCCACGCAGAGGGGCCAGCAATTCCATGGGTGGTGGGGCCCTCCATCCCTGGACGCAGCGGGGAGCAGCGGGCGGCCCTCTCTCCTGCCCACTTCTCCTGGGGGTAGGGGGGCCCTGTGTCCCCCGCCGCTGCGAGGGGCTGCCACGGGCTTCTCAGGTTGTGCCCTTCGCGGGGCCGTGGCCCGTGCCCCCGAGGCTGCTACCCTCTTGAGGTGCCCGGAGCCAAAGCAGAGGGTTGATCCCGCCGGTTGGGTGAGGTAGCACCCGGTGACGGCGGCTATGACTGTGCCCTGGGCGCAGGAACGAGCTCCTCGCGCTGCCTCGAAGGCTCCTGACCTTCCGCGCCTTGCGCTGTCCCGCGCCGCCGGGTGGACCCACACACGCCAGGAACAAACTGCGCAGGACTCGGCCGCCACCTCCCTGCGCCCCTCCACCGCGGAGACCCTGCGCCCCTAGCCCAGCGTCTCTTACCCCACCTGGGCAGCGCTGCGTCTGCGGCTCGTCGGCTCCGGGCTCGCCCGCCGCGGACTCTGGCTCAGGTTTCGGCTCCGGCTGGGGCCCCGGATCCAGCTCTGGCTCTGGCACTGCACGGTTCTTCGGCCCCTGCTGGTTCGCTACATCCCAGCGCGCGAGGCCGGGGCTTCCTCGGCTCGGCCCGCTCCTCCCGCCGCCGCCGCCCGTCGCCCGCGGGGAAGGCGGGGACACCGGCCGGGAGGCGGGAAGGGTGGGGGGAGGGGAAGCTAGGAGTTCTCCGGGACCTGCGGGGAGAGGGGCGGCGCGCAGTCCCGCCGGCTAGGGGTCCTGGCCTCCCTCGGGGCGTAGGCTGGGGTCCGCGCGGCTGGCGGCCGGGCCTCGAGGCCGGGGAGCGCGCCCTGGGACCTCCGTGGAGGGGCCCTGCCGCATGCGGACGAAGCCGCAGCGGGTCCCAGCCTGGCCCTGGGGCACTTTCTCTCCCTGGGCCCAGTTTCCCACCTGACTCGTGAGGGGCTGGCCCTACTTCCGTTTAGACGGGGGCTGGTGGTCGAGTTTGGGGTTTTGAGATTGGACCTTTCTTCTTTCTGCTCAGCCTGCGGGAGGGAGCTGGTCTTGCGTGTTGGCAGGGAGAGTCCGCTGCCCAGAGCGTGGCAGCCAGGGAGGTTTGAGGACAGACCCCAGGGTTTCTGTGTTTGGGGGTAGGGGGTGTTAGGGAGGGGCAACCGCCCGACCTGCCCTGGTTGGGGGAATTGCCTTCTTCCCTCTCCTCAGGGGCTGGGCTGGTGAGGAAAGGGCACACCAACCCCTCAGGACAGACACTTCTGGGGCCCCTTGTCCAACCCCTATGCCTGCACATCCCCCAGCGACCATCCTGCTGCGGGCCTGCGAACGGTGACGCCTCCACCCCTGTGGCCCCGCAGGCCGTTCCTGGCTGGCTGCCACTGGGAGACGGGCTGGACGCAAGGGAACTGGGAGCCTGTCCTTTGCCCACCCTCAGGCCACAGGGCTCCCCAGCGTTGCCCCGTGGCCAGATAACCCTGTGCGCGAAGCCTCATGGTGGAAACCAGTTGGCCGAACCTACTCCTGGTACCCCGAAGTGCCCAGCCTGAGCCTGCTTGCTGTTGGGATTTTGGGATGGGACCACAGGGCAGGTCGGGCTGTGGCCTGCCATTCTCAGGGACTGGAGCGGCTAAGCCTGCCCGCCGACGGCCACGGGCTCCAGAGCGACCGTTTCCGGCGCAAGGTGCCGGGAGATGGCAGCGCGGCAGCCGGGCCTGAATCTTTCATGAGGTGCAGTCAAGCAGCGGCGCCTCCCTGCCTGGTTCTCGCCGACAGCTGCTGCGGGAGAGGCCGCGACCCGCGCCACCTCGGCGTCCTGCTAGTCCGTGCCTCCAGGGCCGCTTGGCCTGGGAACGCAGAGACCCACGACCCCCTCCCCAACCTCCGAAGCGGGAAGCCGGCCCGACCCAAGCTCACAGAGGCCTCGGTGTTCAGGCCCTGCCAGGTGGCCCCTGCACCCTGTCGTGCTGTTCCAGGGACTCCATACCCTCCTCTCAACCCTCGACAGCAGGAACCCCTCTCCAGTGGTGTGTGCCGGGCTCTGTGCACCCAGGGTCGCAAGTTAAGATAACGAGTCCCCGATGCCGGCACTAGCGGACCTGCGCCTGGAGAAAGTGCAGTCTACCAACTTGGACCCTGTGCTGTGGGGAGTTTAGCCCCCTACGTCTACACCCTCCCATTGACTGCTTTATGTGTAAAATGGCTTGTTGGCGGGTCCAGCCCTAGAGCTGCTAAGCTGAGAAGTTTCTAATCTTGTCTCTGGAATCTTCCTTCCACTCCAAGCACCAGGGGCATCTTTGGGCATAAATGCAACCGCTGGACCTTACTATGGAGGGCTGCACAGGCACTCCTGGGGTGGCTTTTACTCTGGCGTCTGTAGCAGGAAATCACACCTTACCCCCTCCCTGCACGCTAGCAATTTTCCAAATTTTGTTCCCATCTCTTGTGAGATTTTCTGTATGCTCTTGTTCCCAGGCAGGGCCTGTGGTGCCAAAAAATGCTGCTTCTGGCACCTGATGGCCTGAGCCAGAATCTTGTCAGTGGCTTTTACTAGTTGTGTGGCTTTGGCAAATAACATAACCTCTCCTAGCCTCAGCTTCCCCATCTGTGAAATGTGAGAATAAGTATTTCTGCTTCTTGGGAAACGGATGGGATAATGAAGGTGAGGGGCTTGGTCCTGAGTCCTGTGGACAGAGGGGCTGAATGCTAATGGTGATAGCTGCCAGGTTGCTCTTTAAGAGAGTTTGCTCTTGTTTTTGTTTCTTCTTTCCCCACGGTGGTCATGTTGGTTGAGTCTAGGAGGAACAGATCCCTTTTCTGATTTAGTTTATCTGCCCTCATCCCCTGCTTAGGTGCTAGGAAGTTTGGTCCAGGAAAGCTGGGCAGGCTGGTGCGTGGGGCACAACCAGGGCCTGGAAGTCCGGAAGTTCTTAGTGAAACTTTGGGGGGTACAAAACACACTTTTTATTATCTTATTTTCCCTCCTCTAAAAATATATGTATATATTTTTTGCAATTTCCCTTTAGTTTTGACATCTTGGGGAGCATATATTCCCACTGGCACAGTGGAATCAGGAATCAGAGAGAGAGGAGGTTTGGGGCAGGATTCACCAGGAACAGAAGTAGCAGTCCCTGTTCCTGAGTATCACTTTAGCTTTCAGCTTCCAGGTGCCCCATCAAAAAAGATCAGCAGAATTGGCTGAATTTTCTTTGTCTTTCAGTCCAAACTGCTGTGCTTCCTCTAATACAAATTTTTCTCCCTAGTGCAAAACGCTTTGATGAATTTGTCACATGGGTTCATGCTGAACATAATGGGCAAATGTCTGCAGCCACTATTATATAGAAGGCCATAACAATCCTTCAGGCAGTGTTTTTTTTTCTTCTTCAAATCTTAACACCAAGTAAAAGTAGGGGGAGTATTCTTTTCCTTCATAGCTCTTATTGCAACAGTATTGAAATTAAATATTTGTGTAATGATAGATTAAAACCTGTTGCCACTACCAGTTGTAAGCTTCTTGAGAACAGGGGTGAGCCTCTCTTGGCAACAACTATAGGACCCTCCCCAGGGTGGGCAAGGGATTTGGTTATGCTGATTGGCTGGGTCCAGCTTACATGCCCACTCCTGCGCCAATCACTTTGTGCGGGAAGAGTGGCTCCGGCCTTTGGTTGGCCAGGGTCAGAGGCTCCACCCCAGAATCACCATGCTCCTCCAAGAATCCTGGCATCTATCTGGAACAAGTTCTCTGAGCTGGTGGAGGGAAAGGGTTGGTTTCCAAAGAAGCCCCTGCCCTGTGAAGTTTCTCAGGGGCCTGTTGATGGTATGCGTAGCAAGTCCACTCCTACGTGATGGGGAGGGATTGGCTCTGTTGGAAGAGTCTGAAGTCTGTCAGAATTGTATCTGCACTCATCTGTGGGGAGAGGTGAAGCACTGCCAAAAAGTCAGAGGGGAAGCTCAGAGTCTTGACTACCTGTAGGAATGGATCCGCAGAGCAAGGGAGGGAATGTATTTGTACTCCCCTTTTCATCTGTGAGAGAGAGGAAGTTTGAGGCTTTAAAAGTAGAGAGGACCCCCTAGGATCAAGTAAGATATTAATTGAGCATTATTCTATTGCACTGTGCAATTATTGGTAGTCAAAGCAAAATGAGAAGCTATTTGGGCATTTGGGCGTCTCAAGTATTTTTTTAATTGCAGTCCTGTCAGCATCTGCATGGAATACTGGACAGAACCGTGGCCTGAGACCCTTCTAGAATGGCCTCTCAGGTCGGAAAAAATGTAGAGAGCACCTATTTTGTGCCTGTGATTGCAGAGATACAGAGATAGATGACTCTTGTTCATTTGGGTTGAGTCAAGGAGGCAGACACAGAAATCCATTACACAGTTGGAGCACAGTGCTGGAGAGGAAATCTGCAGCCTGCTGTTGAAGGGTCTTGAGTGACACATGGAGGAGTTGGCTGTAACAGTTTTTCTACCACCTGGGGACCCCTCCCTAGGAAAATATAGTGTGCAAAGGCTCTGAGGTGAGATAAACTGGTATGCTTGATAATAAAGGAAGAACGTGTGGCTTCATAGTAGCACTGGAACAGATGAGAAGGCAGGGCATAGGGGAAGAGGAAGTTGGAGAATCAAGTGGGAACCAGATCCCACAGGGCTCCATAGTCCTTGATAGGGGGGTGGGATGTTATCCTGAAGGCAAAAAGGAGCAGATGAAAGGTTTGAACAGTGAGAGACCTGGGCAGATGTGTATCTTAAAAGCCCACTCTGCCTGGAGAGAGAAGGATGGGTTTGAGGTGAGTTGGAAGCAGATTATTGCAGCATCATTTGCTGAGCTGCCCAGCTGCTCCATCTATCCCTTTGTTTCTCCATCAGTCCATCAGCCTTTGTCCACTCATCTGCCATGAATGCAGAAGGCCACAGTTTGGCATGGGAAATATGAAGATGAGACATTATGGCTCCTGTCTTTCTGGAGCTGCCCCCTCGAAGGCCTCAGTTTACCCATCTGTAGTCCTAGTGAGTCTCTCTCATGATCACAAGCTCTGCAGCCAGTGCCTCAGTCTCCCTCCAGATATCTGACTGCTGCACAGGACACAGGGTGCTCAGGGCCCGAAGGGGCACAGCCACTATCACAGATAGACAATTTGGGGAGCCAGTACAGTGAACAACCCTGTCGGAAGCTTTTAAAGTAATTGCCCTTGCCTGTGCTGGCTGATTGGCTGATGGCTGCCTATTAGCCCTGAGTTGGAAATTCTGAATTGTTTCATGACAATTGAACACATGATTGGAGGCTGGGAAGGAGTTGCCCATGAAATATTTATGTTTCCTCAGTGTTGTGGGCTGTTACCCTTTAGCCTGGGATCCCTGGATGTACGGGGCCAGTGGCTTCAAAGTGACTGCCATTGTTCCTGGGGGTCCTTGGGCCACCTCCATGTGAGGAGATGGGAGTGCATTTTGTGCAGTTGTAAGGGTGGTTGGGGGCCAGCACTGCTATAGCCTCACTCCATGCTGTGCATCCTGGCACTCCAGTCTCACTCCAGTACCAGAGAGGGAACAGAACCTGGGGACTTGAGATGCTCTATGTTTATGCCTGGCCCCAATTCTCCCTGTACTCAAGGCCTCAAGGCTTCTGGGAGTCAGCCTGCGTGCGAGTGTCAGTTCTGCCCCCTTAGTATTGTGAGCCTTGTTTTCTTAGCGGTTCAATGAGGGATGCAGAGTTCTTGCCTTGCAGGGTTGTGAGGGACAGAGATGCCTATATGTGGAGGGCCTGGCCCTCAGCCACAGCTCATGAGACCATCCCGAGCAGCCCTTGGTAGATCCTAGGGTCAGGCTGGGGCTGGCTATGGGAGCCCCTACTGGATCCCCAGGGCTTTGTGGTCTCTTTTCCTCTGCAGATTATTTGAAGTACTCTGTATTTTTCCCTTCTCTGCAAATCCTAAATAAATAGGAGGGTGTGTGCCAGCCTGGCAGGCATTTCTGGTGGGTGAGGTGCACTGGAGTCTTGGTAAGGGATCCCATATGCCCAGCCCAGGCCTCTGCTCATGAGATTGAGGCTCTGCCATGGCAGAGGAAACTGGTGGGTGGTTCCTGCCTGGCTGCCTGACCTTGGAAGCTGCTCAGGGGCAGTAGGAGAAGGACCCCTGCTGTCTGAGCCTTTGGCTTGCCAGCCTACCAGCCAGCCCAGTGAGGGGCCCACTTTTCTTACCCTGGAAGGTGTTATTTATTCATCTTGCAGATGAGAAAATGGAGGCCATACTTCAGTCGTTCATTCAACATGCAATTATTAAGTACCCACTCTATGTGCTGGCATTGGTTGGGGTGCTGGGGACTCAGGGGTGATGGACAATGCTGGTGCAATCCCTCACAGGGGATCAGATCCAAAGATGAATGCATCTTTAGAAGTGGTGCAGTTTTGGAGCCATGGGAGCACAGAACAAGGAGAGCAAAACTAACCTGGTGGTCACGGCAGACTTCCTGGAGGAAGTGACCTACTGGCTGAGCACTGAAGGTAGCAGGGGTTTACCTTGAAGCTGGGATGGGGGCAGGGCCATGACAAAGCTAGTGAAGGGCAGGTGCATCTGGATGTTCTTATCCACCTGGGGCTAGGTGCACAACACCCTGTGTGCCCTCCTGCCCCTGCTGCCATGAGGAGCCTAAAGAGGCACCAAGAAGGGTTTCCATGGCTCCAAGGTGCTGGATTCCTTGCTGATTGTCCTCTCTGGGCTTTATTTTCTCACCTAAAAAACAAGAAGTGAGGTTAGTTAAGGCAACAGGGCACATTTTTCAGATGAAACTTTACTAAGACTCCTAAATAGAGGAATGAAGTGATGCCCTGGTTGCTGTCTGCTGTCCCCTCTAGCCCCTTCTGATGCAACAGACACCCCCGAGGAGCTCCAGAGCTCCCTGGGCCACAGTTTGCAAACTGTAGGAGCCCCTTTAGAGGCTTTCCAGCGCAGCCTCCAAGGGTCCTGGACCCTGGGGATAACCAAGTCAGCCTCCCTCTTTATCCCTCAGGGACCTGTTTCTTGTTCCTTTTAAATATCCTGTTAGCCATTTGTGATTGAAGTCAGCAAGCATCTATTGAATACCTACTGGATGCATGCAGAGGGGCTAACACTTTCTGAGCACCAGCTGTGTGCTAGGTCTGAAGTGGGCTCATTTTATCAGGCTATTTCCCAATCACAACTGGCTGTCAGCTCATTTTACACATGAGGAACTCAAATTGGTTGAGGCTCAGTGACATGGCTAAAGCCCCAAATAATAGTAATAATAACACCAGCTCGCATGGATTAGGCCCCCAGGTGTGTGTCAGGCCTTCGCAAACATCTTCCTGTACATTAGCTTCTTTTGTTCTCAAAGCGAATCTGTAGAGCAGGGACTGTTTCCATCTTCAAGGATCAAAGAAGTCAAGTTGCAGGGAGGTGAAAGCGCTGCCTGGTGTCTGGGTTGTGTCTGGGGCTGCTCCCTCTCTCCTGCCCTTTGCCGGAGAGTCTGAGGCAGCTGCAGCCATGGCCTCCAGGATAATGGGCTCCCCTCTGTGTTCCTACTGTGTATGCAGGGAAACTGAGGCCCAGAGACTCACTCTCCCTAGAATGTGTCTGCTCTCTGGGGCTCCATCTGGCACCTACCTCCATCTTTCTTCATCCTGGCACTGACTATGAAATGAGAACCTGGCATCTCCCCAGAGACCTTGCCTTACTGGGGACTGTCTGTCTGTCTAGCAGCATTAATCAGGGCACATTGACCTCAACTGGTTGGGCAGAACCATCCTCGTGAGTCCAGGACACAGGGTTGGGTCAGCCCCTCCCATGGAGGCTGGAGCTGGGGGTGCACCTGTCTCCCCTTCCCTTGCCTCCTGTTGTATTCTAGCTCACCCTCAGCCCTCCATCTCAAGCCTTGAGTCTTCAAAGGCCCCCGTACCCCCCCTCCAAAACTCCTCAAATGCCTGCACTTAGGTGTGACTGTCTGAGTGACACGGTCTGGATGCTATTCTTGCCCCAGGGGGAATGCATGGTACTGAGGAACAATGGTGGCATTTCAGGCAGGGTGAAGGGACGCTGAACTTTCGGTGGATAGAGAGACTCCTACTTTGGTATACCTGCAGTGGGGCCTTGGGGCCACAGAGGATGGGGGCTCCCCCTGGGCCTTGGAGGGGAAACTTGTCTGTGCACAGAGCCCAGATCTTTGCCGCATAGACAAACACAAAGTGAGGGGACGAGTCTTGACAAATGTTTGCCAAGTCCCCGGCTGGCTTGGGAGTCAGGAGTGAGCTTGTTTGGCAGAACAAAGGGGAAAGCAGCCTCCAAGGGGCCATAAATAGCAAGGAAAAGGGAGTGGCCTGGGCCTGAAGGCTCCATGAGACCTTGTCTCCAGGCTTGTGTCCTCTGCCAAAGCTGCCATCATCCTCTCCTACATGCTTTGGGCCAGCTGGCCAGAGCTTGGACCATGTTGGTGGCAACCTTCTTGCCCCACAAGCTCCATCTCCCTGGGAGTCCCTGGGTGCTGGGTCACCTGAGGTGCCTGGCAGGCTAGGAGGTCGGTGTGACCTGTACATCTCAAGGTCCCTCTTCCTGTAGGAACCAGGAAGTTTGGCTAAAGTCAACAGTGGTAAAGTTTCCTAAGAGGCAGAGCTGGTCTAGCCCTGGGACCTGGGAGCTTGTGACACCTGGATATACTCAGGCTGGGAGGGGCCCAATACTCCCATCCCCAGAACTGGGGGGCTCAAAGGAACCTTGTTCTTTCTGCCCATATTCCAGACAAATATGGCCACCTACTTTTTTAAAGCAAGAGGGCAGGACAGGAGGCGGAGGGTGGCAAGACCAGACACTTTGCCTATTTGGGCCTCAGTTTCTTCACTGTAATATGGGATCCTCACCCTTGGCCAGCCAGCTCTGACCCCCCACCTTCTCACCGCCTGTAACTGTGAGCATCAGGTGAGGTACCGCATCAGAGAAGGCTTCCTAGAGGAGGTACATTTGCACTGGGGTTCGAGACCCTGGCAAGACTTCCTTCAGAGCAGGTGGGAGGGTGTTTAGGAGAATGCACAGATAGGCAAGCATGTGGAGCTGGGGAAGGTGGGCAGTGTTTGGGGACCTGCAAGTTCAATTGAGTTCAGGGTGGCAGAGCCCAGAGTGATCATGGGGGTGTGATGAGGTGCCTTTCCCACCCCCTGGGGACCATCTCAGGCAAGGATGTCTATGCTGGGAAATGGCCTGAGCAGGGCTCTGCTGTAGGAAGGTAGGGAGGGAGCAAGAGGCGGCTGAGCTGGTCTGGATGAGAGGCCAGTGGAGGACTACAAAGGGCCCCTGACTTTTTCCTTTGAGCTGGGAAGGAGGTCTCCTGGCAGGGGGTGGGAAGGCCAAATTCCTGAGTTCACTCTGATGATCTGGCCTACTTAGCAAGGCTGGGCCTCCTTTTTTTCTGAGTGGAGGCGGCCCAGACCCCCAGGCTCTGGCCCCTGGACCCCCAACTGGGATGTGGCCTGAGCTCTCCATGCCTCAGTCTGTGTCTCCATGCTTCCCTCTGGCTCTCCATGCCCTGTGTCCAGTATTCTTCAAGGCGCCCCCTCCATGGGCCCTCAGGAAGAGGAGGGCTGACCAGGAGACTTGGTAGAGAAAGTCCGAGTGCTTTCCCCATCCTGGGTTCTGTCACAGGCCCACCCAGAATTACTGTGGAACTATCACCAGATGTCCAGGCTTCCCTGGCTGTGTACCTTGCTTTAGAGGTGAGCTTGGGGCCTCAGTGCCTAAGACAGGAAGGACTCACCCCCAGGTCAGGTACTTTCTTTCATTCCAGCAGCCTTGTGGGGTTCCTACCTGGCCAAGGGTCCATCTGGGCCTCTAGCATGGCAATGGAGAAACCCTCTTTAGCCACCCACACCCTAGCCTACAAGCAGGGGAAGAGAGGCTGCCAGTGTGTGTGGGAACTGCTTTATGGGAAGGCTGGTGACTGGCCCTCCCTCCTGGAGGACAGAGGAATGCAGGCTGGGGCCTTTGTGGAGCTTGTTGCTGGGTTCTGGGTCCATACATCTGAGTTTCCTGCTTCCTGCTCACACTTCTGTTTTGCTTTCCACTCTCTGGTGGGCCTGGGATGGCTGGAGAGTGGAAAGAGAGAAGAAAAGGTCGCCACTTCCCCAGCCACCTTCATTTAGGTATGGACCTTTTCACCAGCATGTGTCTGAGGCTAGATCTCTTGAGTTCATTCTCTGTTCTCCATTTTGATTTGATTTTTTTTGTTTTATTGTATGTACTTAAGAAAAGGCCATCTCAAAGCCTTTTAGGAGGAAGTGGGTCTAAATATGTAAACATAATTAAATCATAAACACAAACCACTTAAAAAAAGACATTTTGGAGAAATGTGAATAGTTTAAAAATGGGGCAGATGCTCGGCTTCCTGACAGGTACCTGAGTTTTTATAGCAGTTTTATTTGTGATGGCCCAAAGCTGGAAACAACTAAAATGTCCTACAATAGATGAATGGTTAAACAAACTGTTACATCCATACTATGGAACACTACCCAGAAATAAAATGGAATGAACAGTTGATTCCTTTTGGCCAAGTCTCAAGGGCATTATGTTGAGTGAAAAAAAGCCAATCTCAAAAGGGCACATACTGTCCGACTTCATTTATGTAACACCCTCAAAATGATGGACATTTCAATGTGGAAAACAGATTGGGCCAGGAACTGGGACTGGTGGGAAGAGAGGGGGTGAGTGTGTCTGTCAGGAGAGCAGTGGGGAGATCTTGGTGTTGATGGGGTGATTCAGTGTCTGGATTTCGGTGGTGATCTCATGAGTTTACATATGTGATAAAATGACATGGAACTATATGCACACTTTATACCGATCAATTTCCTGGCTTGGCTATTGTGCTAATAAGATGTAGCCACTAGGAAAAACTGGGTGAATCTATATTATTTCAGATAAGGAAATATGGGGCAACTCCCGTGAATTTATATTATTTCAAAATAAAACGTTTAAAAATGTAAATAATTAGGCAGTTTGAGGTTCTGCTTGTGGGGCGACGGGCATGCCCTCATGGCACACCAGGAGCTGTCTCGGGACCTGGGAAGGGCAGGAGGGCGAGGGGCTAGGGCGATGGAAGGGGGAGATCAAGAGTGGCGCGGCAGGGGGAGAGCGCCCTGAGCCTCGCTGGAGCCCATCCCGGCATGGCTGCTGGGACCGACAGGCCGATCGCGGGCCGCGAGCACATCTCACAGAGCCTGGGCACGGAGGGCCCGAACTGTGCCCAGCGAGGAGGACGCGTGTGGGTTTTGCCTGCAAGGGTTCTGACCACTTGGGGACAGCGAGGGTGCGTAGAGGCGCGGAGCTCACTAGGCGCCGCCTCACTCTTCCGCGCGAGGTGCCGGGTGGCCCAGCAACAGGTGCTCGCGCGCAGGTCCAGAGCGGCGCGTTGCAGAGCCCGCTGTGCCACCGGAGAACCGTGGAGCCGCCAGGGCCGCACTCGGGCGTCTGTCCCCAGCCTCATGGTTGCCAGCAGAGCTGGCGCAGGGGCGCGCAGGCGGTGAGAGCAATGATCCAGCCACCTGGGGCAGCTGTGATTTACCCCAACCTTGGAGTCCACACGGCTGATACCTCAGGCAAAACATTCCCGCCCGCTCTCTGGCCTCCTCGCCAGCCACCCCGGAACGCTCCCCTCTGCTGTGATCCAAACGCAGTTTCCCCAAAGCGATCTACATTGATGTGGCTGCCTTGTCCCACAACTTTACCAATCCCAGACTCCAGATCAACACCTTCAACATGAGACTGAGCTTGCCCAGCCTACATTCAAGGTTCTTGATAATTGGATGCCGGTCCACCATTTGTGTGCACCCTCTGCTGCCCTTTCCCAGACATCTCTGCCTCCTCTCCATGGGACTCACCAAGGACCCAGTATCAGCCTAACTAACTGCAGGGAATGGCTTTCTCCTCCTCTTCCTTCTCTTTCTTTTGGCAAACTCCTATTCACCTGTTCAGGCCCTGCCCAGATACCTCTCTTCTGAGAAGCCTTCTCCGGCCTCCCTCCCTGACCATGATTATATCTACTCTCCTGTTCTCTTGCCATGATCCTGGAGTTTTGTATTTAGCATGTCCTGTCTTTGTAGGCTTATTTTTGGTCACAGGCTTTTTGGGAGTCAGGACTATGCCTTTCTCCATCTCTGAAGCACTCTCCTTTCCCCCAAGCACAATGACATGTTAGGAGCCCAGTATGGTTTGTCACATATGTAGGGCAGGGGTTAGGGCCACCATCATTCAGATGAGGCTGGTATGAAGGTTTCAGGCTTCCAGGGCCCAGCCAGTTTGTGAAAACAAGTGGTGAGTTCTGGCCTCTTGGCTACTTTGTCGAGTCATCCAATGTAATGCTCCTATTGGCTGAGTTCCTTCTGTGTGTCCCATCGTGCAAGGTTAGGTACTGTTGCATGGGCCATTTTACAGATGAGAAAACCTAAGGCCCAGAGGGAGTTGCTGCCTCAGGCAGCAAGGGGAGGAATTGGGATTCAGACCTAGGTTGGCTGATGCAAGAGCTTCCTGCCCTGGTGCTTTCAGCCTTTTCACAATCCTGGCAAGTTCAGGGGAGTGGGGATGGCAGAGTCCTAGCTCCAACCTGGGTGTGACCCCAAACCCTGCTTGGGGAGGGAGCCCTGAAACGCTCTTTCCAACTTCAGTGGGCTTTGGGACAAGGGCTCCAGAGTGTACTGATGAGGGCTGCTAAGTGGTCTCAGGAGAACCTCAGTCCCCGCCCCAGCACTGGTTTTGTTTCCATGTGGCTTTGGCTCAGTCAGGGCTTCCAGGAGGGCTTGGATCTGCAGATTTATTGCCGTGCTCAGGAATTTCTTGTCCACCTCAGATATGGGTGTCTGGGGGATGGCCGCCTGGACTGGGAGTAAAACTGGGGTTATCTTGATCTCCAGATGAGGTTGTATCTGCTTGTGGAGTTGCTGGGGGAGGCTCTTTGACTTCGATCTTGCTCATGCTCTCCTTCCGGCCCCTGATAAAGAGTCCCAAACACAGGGCCGTAAAGGTGGTCATAAAAATGGAGAAGAAATGCTGGCGCAGCTGGCTTATCAAAGCGTATCGCGACGCCCGCCAGGTCTCCCTACTTCAAGTTTATTTCTCCTCCTCTGCTTTCTCTCAGAAGGTGTCTCGTAAACAGCTAAGAGGGTCATTTATAAATGTCTTCTGCCTTCATTCTCAGCACAGGCACTGCTGCCTTGCTGTCTTCCTGCTTCCAGGTATGTGGATGATAAAGAGATGGTCCAGGCATGGAGCATGGTGACCTTTTTCTCCCGTCTTCCAGGTGCCAGCTGAGATGAGACATGGAAGCTGGAGGGGTCCGGCATCCCAGAGAGGGGTGAGGCTCCCAAACGTGAGTGACAACGACCCTGGTCTTGCCAGCATCCTCCCATCATATTGGTGGGGGGTGGGGGGTGGGCTGACCTCTGAGGGGGCACCTTGCCATGGGCTGGTCTCTGTAGTTAACCCACATCACAGAATCAATCCTATGGCATCAGAGCTGAACAGACTTTAGAGATTGCCTTGTGCGAGTCTCTCATTATTCTAGTGATGCCCAGGGGTGGTGGGGGACACTTTCCTGAAGTGGAACCAGAGGCAGAACTCGAATCTCTTGCCTCCTGACTGGGTGCAAGAAGCACAGCCTTATAACCATAACAGCAATAATCCCTCCTGCGTGTTTCAGGATGCGGAAGGCTTTGATGGTTCCCATTTTGTCTGATCTTTGCAGTGACTCCTTGGGCAAAACATGTGATTCCCATTTTACAGATAAGAGGAACTGATGCTCATAGGTGCTGGGTGCCTGGGGCCAGCTTGCCTGGAGCCTCTCTTGACAGCTGTGTTCACTCTTTGGCCCTTCCATTCTTGACAGAGTTTTTTTGTGGAGTTTCTTCTCATTCATTTTCAAGAGCAGCTCATGGGACGTAATCTAAACACAGCTTTCGACTCCCTAGTCCTCCTACCCTAACCTCCTGAACTATCAAACCCACAGCTTCATGGTCATGAGACGAAGCAGAGTGGGGTATTTCCCTGGGTCTTGGTCCCACTTCCTGGGGGTCGTTTGGGATCCTAGCAGGTGAGAGGCTCGTGACTGGGTTTGGCAAAGCTCCCCAAATGGTGAGAAGCACTGGGGACTCAGAGTCCTGGGCGAGAGGGCCCCAGATTTTGAAGATGGGTGGGTGGGGTGGTCAGAATGGGTGTGGGGTGGGGGTCCCTGGCTGTGGGAGCATGAGCCTTGCCTGAGTCCCTGTCTCTCTGGCAGCGCCCAGTGCTTGGCATGCAGCAGGCACTCAGGAAATGCAAACTGTACAAATTAGCTCAGCCTCGGTGGCCATGGTAACTGCACCTGCCTTGACCACAGAGTGGCTTCCTCTTTTTTTTTATAGCGCTTTTTGTTAAAAGGTATCTATGTATTACACCATATCTATTTAGAACCTCCCCCCGTGCCCTACCAGAGTCAGGTAAGATTGTTTTCACATTGGCTGCTCTTCATCCCAGCAGGACTTGGTTTTGCTCTGGGCACATCCATCTCTTGCACGAGGTGGGAACTCATTCTGCATTTCTGCACTTCCAGAGCTGATTCCTTCATGCAGGCCGATCTCGCTTGTGAATAGGCCTCCAAAAATAAGTTCTCTGTGATTTAGAAGACTAGGTTCTCCCTTCATTCAGGAGCAAACAGAGGCTTCACGTGGTCTGGTGACTTCACTGGGGTTGCACAGAAAGCTGGCGGCAGATCCAAGGTTATGATCCTGGCCTCAGTGTCTCTTTTTGCCCCTTGTTTCTTATTCTTTCCCAGAATAACTTGCTGAGTGGTTAGGGGATGTGCAGGCTGCTGTGGTGGCGACCCCTGTGAGGCCAGGTGGGGGAAGCCCTTGTGTCTGCCTGGTGCCTGTAATATATTTGAATTATCTCCGCAGATGAGCCCTGATTTAGCAAACAGTCTCGAGTAAACCTAGCTTGAAGACAAATACAATTGACACTGGGCTTGAGTGGTTCAAAGGTTATTGGCACAAAGCTGTCGGCTTTGTTTAGCCAAGGGGCTGTATTTATGATGGGTGATACGCAGTGCCATCCATAACTTGCCGGCAAGAGGGGCTGACGTCGGACCAGAGACAGCTTATTTACACTGAGCCTGGAGTTTAGTTTCTCTGCTGGGACATGCAAAGGCAATTCGATTCTTGGCCAAGTTGCTTTATGGGTTGCTGGCTTAGGTCTGTTGTCATAATTTGGGTCATCAGTTAACCTTGCTGGGGAGGGATAGCACCCCTCAAGGGGATCATTTCCTGGGTGTGTGTACAGCAGGGTGAACCGGGGGAAAGGTGGAGATGTAGGAGAGGTCTTTGGGGCTATTCAAAGGATGTGATCAGTGGGTTTCACATTGACCCCTAATTTAAGCCTCACATACACTGGAGTAGCAGCACGTCTGAGTCCCTGGGGCCTGGGACTTGATTCCTCCCTGTATCTCTTGGATGCTTTGGCTAGTTTAGGGGAAAGGAACCGTGGGGCAGACTTGCACTGAAGAGATTCATGTGGTTGCAGTGCTAGACAGGCAGGCTTTATAGACACTGGATTCCTTGGGAGAGAAATTATCCCAGGAACGAGCAAACTGTGGCTGTAAGGAGCCACGGCCAATGCAGGCAGAGGTGTGTGAGGTTGCTATCAAAAGCTAGCCTGTGGTTTGGCTTTTTGGGGAGCAGCAGGCAATCTGTATCAGTATGCTTCTCTTGGTGACCCATTTATTCCATTGGCTAGAATCTATCCTGAGGAAATCGTCATAGATGGGGACAAAGATTCATGCACCTGGATGTTCACTGCAGTGTTATTTATAATAGCAAAAAAAGGAACAAGTTAAATGTTCAACAGTAGGAAATTTTTATTACATTAATTATGGCATCTCAATAAAATGGAATACTATAAATTGACTCAATTAATGTATATAAAGAATGTTTTATGATTTGCAAAAATGATGCTAAGTAGGAGAAAGAAATATTTTATAAATTGTCTGTAAAGTATGTTTTCTGTTGTATAAAACACAGCAGAATGTAAGTGAGTTAGCTCAGATGGTGGGATTCTGATTGTTTAATTCCCTGACCTCTTCATGGAATATATTTTCAGTTTCTACTATATTACTTTTCAGCCTCAGGAAATATTATTGAATAAATAAACAAGAATCAAAGTTTACACTTCTTTGGTGGTCCCTACCCTTCTCCAGACCTCAGTTTCCCTGGGCCTAAGAGGAGATGCTGGGCCACTCTTGTTCTGCCCTGGCTTGAGTCCTGGGCTAGGAGGAATGATCCTCTGAGCCAGTGCTGGCAATGTGCCTGTGATCACCATGTCCTGGGTCTAATGGGCCACCTAATTTTAGTGCATGCTGGGGCAGCTGCCTAAGTGTGGCCCCAGCTGCCAGGCAGACGGTCAGGGCAGTGTTGGCAGCATCGGCAACCTCTCTGCCAGGCTGGTGAGGTCAGAGCACAGCTTGGGACCCGGCTGGGTAAGTCACAGAGCCGTGGAGGAATTCTCCAGTGTCCATGACACAGAACATCACAGCCTGCATTTGGAAAGAAATCCACTAGCCTGGATCCTTGGATTGAGCAGACGGGAAGGGGGTGCCTTTGGGGAGTGAGGGAGAGGAAAGGCCTGCATGCTTTAAGTGCTCAGTGTCATTTTCCTGGAATTCCAGAAGTCACTCTGCTATCAGGGTTCCCAATTTATGGCTCGAACTTGTCTCTGAGCCCAATTCCATTTGTTAACTGGGGACTTGCATGGAGACATGAACGTTTCCCTGAAAGGTCTTGGCTGAGGGCATCTTCTGATAGTGGGCAGCTGTGGGCACTGTGTCCTTCGCCAGAATAGCTGGAGTGTAAGGTCTTCAGGGGTGTGAGCTTGAGAACATCTCTACCAGGAAGATGGTTGAAGGGCAAATGGAGAGCAGGGCTCGGTTGGTGAGGGAAGATGGGGATGCTCTGGCCTCCTCCCTGGTCTCCTGCCTTCAGCTTTGTGTCACTTGCTTTGCAAGTCAAGCCACCTTTTAAACCCAACTCTTATTTGTCACCCTCACCCTCACCCCCGTCTTGGCTCTGCAGAGGGCATTAATAAAGCCAAGACCCCTGAGTGTGGTGTTCAAGATCTTTGCCTAACTTGACCTCAACCTATTTTCCTGCTTTTTTGCTCACATACTCCCTACCTTAGCTAAACCATAGCCTGTGCCTTCTCTATTCTTGAACACACCATACATTCTCATTTCCCTTAGGCTGAAATTTTCTTCTGTGACTCTACCTCAGTTTAGTCACTGTTTATTTATGGAACACCTACTATGGGACTGGGCAAGACTCACCAGACAAACTCCTATTCAACCCTCAAGACCCAAATGTCTTTTGGTCTGACATGCCCTCATCAGCATGACCTCCTAGGTCATCCCATCTCTACTGATGATGATGTTTTATATCTCATATTCTTGGAGTGTTTTGTCTGCTTTTCCCACTGGGCCTTGGTAACTTTCCTCTGGGCTCCTGGCGCAAGGCATAATTTTCTCTAAATAGCTGTTGGGTGTCGTCATACGGAGAAGAGTCATTAGTGAATGCCGACAAAGCAAGTGAAAGGATCTATTCCCTGGAGTTGTAAGGACATGGGATAATGATAGTAAATAGTGTCAGTTTACACTTACCAAGCACGTACCATGTGCCAGGCACTGTACCAGGTGCTTTCCATGCATTAACGCATCTAGTCCTCCTCGACCCAAGAGATCGGTGTGGTTACCCCCTCATGTTACAGATGAGGAAACTGAGGCACAGGCAAGTTAAGACACTTGTTCAGGCTCATGTAGCCAGTAAGCAGATGAGCTGGGATTTGAACCTATGCAGCCAGGCTCTCAAACTTGCACAATATTTCTTCTTTCCTACTAGGCACAGCAGAGATATTTGGCCCCTGGGAAGTGAAGGGCACCCCCATACCTGGTGGGTCCTGGCGCCGATGGTTGTTGGCAACCTTGCACAGGTGCATGGTGTAGGGGTGGTCGGGGATGCCCTCAGGGGGTCAGGGCTTTCCTGGATCTATCCTAGTGACGTACTCAGGCATATTTTTACATCTCCTTCCCTTACCCCCACTGCCTGCCATGCAGGGGATGGCAGTCCCCTCTCCTTTGCCTCTCCATTTGCCTCTGCATTTATTTTACTTGCAGTTATGATGCACTTACTGCCCAGGCACTGGGGATGTAGTGGTCCCTGCCTCAGTGGAGCATGGTCTCGTCAGCTGGCATGGCTTTCACATTATTTTAATCCTACATTGCAGGTCTGGCACAGATCCCAGGTGGTGCCCATCCCTGCTTGCATTTATCTCAAGCTCTGGGGTGGCCTGGGGCATTTCTGAGGACCCCATGCCTTCCCCCACCTTCTATCTGTCCAGGGCTCTGTTGTGCAGCGTCTGAAGAACATCTTTAATGCTATAGAGAAGGTTGAAGCTGGGGGCAGTGATTCTTTAATGAGCTGACTGAGTAGTTGAGAGCACTTCAGGAGGAGAGGGGCCTGTCTGTTTCTGAGACCCATCATGGACCGTATCTGTGCTTAGTTTTCAGTGTCTGCTTCCCTACTGGGGCCAGAGTGGAGATGCCTTAAGATGAAGGAGATGAGGATGACCACGAGTTCAGTATTTGTTTGCTGGGGCTGCCATAACAAAGTACTAAAAACTGGGTGCTTAAAACAACAGAAATGTATTCTCTCACTTCCTGGAGGCTAAAAGTCCAAAATCAGGGCTGGCTCTTTTCTGGGGGCTCTGCGGGGGCATCGTTCCATCCCCCTCTCCTGGCTTCTGGTGATGGCCGGCAACCCTTGGCTTTCCTTGGCTTGTGGGCGCGTCACGCCAGTCCGTGCCTCCATCACGTGGCATCCTTCTTGTGTCTTTGTCCAAATTTCCCTTTTCTCTTAAGGACACCGGTCATATTGGATTAAGGGCTCACTTTACCCCAGGATGGCCTCATCTTAACAAATTATATCTGGAATGACCCTATTGTCAAATAAGTTCACATTCTGAGGTTCAGACTTCAACATGTCTTTTTGGGGACACAGTTCAACCCGTGACAGACTCCCTGAGAGAAATGCCTGGGCGCTGCTCTGTGGGATTGCTGGACTTGTGGCTTAGCTGTCCTCTTTCTCTTGAGGGAAGCCCAGGAAAGCAAGCGTGGATGTCCGGCCCACCCAGGCTTCAGCGGAAGGGTTTCCCGGCCTGGCCTCACAGCTCTGGGAGGGCCTTGGGAGAGACATGGATGATCAAAGATGGCTGAGGGGGCTGGGGAGCAGCTGAGTCTCTGAGTGCCTCTTCTGCCTCTCCTCTTAGAAATGCAAATGGCATCTGTGCAGGAATCCTTTTAAGGGATGAAAGAAGTTTTTAAAAAGACATTAATCTCCTCACTGACTTCCTTCTGATGGTTGGAGATGAGTGACAAGCCTCGTAATTGAAGATGGTGGGGCTGATAATTCGACAGTAGCCTCGGGAGGGATGTCTTGGGCTGTGAATCACTGCACTACACAGACCTGATTGTCTCCCTGATGGTACCTCCCAGGCCCTCACAGCCTCTTGCTGGCATACGAAGATGCACACACACGTGAAGGCTTGAGTTGCCTGGTTGTTAGGGTGCAGGATGCAGCTTCCTGGCCCAGGGAATTTTTTTGGGGAGCAGCTGCTGCAGTGAGCAGGCACCTTTGTGCATGGGCACGTGCTAGGTGCGGGGGTGAGAGTGTATGTGCATAGTAGGTGTTTGATGTCTGTTGAATGGGAGCATGCAAGGCTCAGGGTAGGGCCTCAGATGCTTAGACAAGCTACACGTGACCTCCCCGACACCCCAGGGCTCTTCTTGTCCTCCCTCACAGCAGTCTTCCTAGCACTCTCAGAAGGACCAGCCTCTCTCAGCTCATGGGGACCCACTGCCCAGGATGCTGCTGGTGAGTGTTGGTTCCTGGGGGATACTTGACCTTTCTGTTGCAAACGCTTACACCCACGCTTGTGCAAGTACACTCAGATTCCCTGCTCTCGGCCGAACCTGGGGGTGTGTGAGGGTGTAGGCAGCAGTGAGTGCAGAGGAAGCCAAGGAGGGACTTATGGACCCCAGGGAGCCCCTGATGGGCCCGTCATTGGCCCTGATGACTGAGGTCGGGTTGGTGTTGCTAGCACGTCGGATAGGTCCAGCCCTAAGCTGGGCTGGGTCTGAGCAGAGTGAAGATGAGTGAGAAGCCTTTCTACTCCACGTTTTCCCACAGCATTTCCGATAGAGCGTGCTGAGGGGGTCCCAGAAAGTGCAGCTCTCAGATGGGCTGTGTCCTAGAGACAGTGTGCTGAGAGGCTGGGGAAGTGATTTGGGGCTGTACTCTGCATGTGTGTGTGTGTGTGTGAGTGTGTGTGTAAGGGGTATTCACTAATTCATTTACTCATTCATTCATTCATGTATTCATTCTAAGGTGCCAGTCACCATGTTTAATTCTGGGGCTTCAAGGTGGGGACAAAACTGACATGGTCCCACCCTGTGGGAGCTCACAGCCTATAGAGGGAGACAGACATCAATCCAGCAATCGCACCAGTAGACACAAAAGTACTGATACTGCATGGGGACAGCATCTCTGCTGAGTTTTGCCACAGGTTTGTGACTTCCCCCTTCATGCCAGGGTGTTCACACGTTTCACTTATCTGGAGACCCCTTTGCTGAAGTGAACACTTGTCTGTACACAGCAGAACAGCTAGCTGGGTGTTTCTCACCCCCATTCACTTGCCCTTTAAACCACCTCCCAAAGTCCCCAGTGGCCCCAAGGTGCTGGGAGTACAGTTTGGACATCATGGCATTGGGGGGATAGCAAAAAAGCCTTGCAGCTTTCAGAACAGCAGCAGCAGGGCAGTGAGAAGTTGACATTGCTGTTGCAGGATGATGCACCCAGCAGAGTGGTCTGAGAGGGGCTGTGGCAGTAAAGGAAGGCTGTGTCATCCAAACAGAGGGATGAGTGGGTCTGGGACCAGCCTGGGGCCCGAGTGGGAGACCGAGCAGCTAATGGGAGCAGGCTCTGCTATGGAGAGCGGGCCTGCCCAGGGGCCCCTGTGGAAGAGGTGGGGGCCAGGGCTACCTGTGAGCTTGTGCCGGTCTCAGCATGGACTCTTGGCCCATACTTAGAAAGCAGGCTGTGTCAGTCACAGAGCTGAGCTCCTTAAGCAACGTCCAAGGGCAGGCCCTTCCATGAAGAAGCCTGGGAAAGGGGAGGGCAGGGTGGCTGAAGTCTCTGGGGCAGTGTTAGTTTTCTATTGCCGCTGAAGCACATTACCACATACTAAGGGACTTTAAGTCAACGTGCATTTATTATCTTACAATTCTGTAAGTCAAAAGCTGGACATGGGCTCCCTGGGTTAAGATCAAGGCCTCGGTCAGGCTGTGTTCCATCTGGAGGCTCTAGGGAAGAATCTGTTTTCTTGACCTTTCTAGCTTCTAGAGGCTGCTTGCATTCCCTGGCTCGTGACCTCCTCCTCCATCTTCAAAGCCAGCCGCACTGCATTTCTTGGACACCCCCTTCCATCGTTGCTTCTCCCTCTGACCAGAGCTGGGGAATACTCTCCACTTTTAGGGACCCGTGTGATTACACTGGGCCCTCCCAGGTAATGCATGATAATTTCCCCATCTCAAGACCCCCAAACTTAATCACATCTGCAAAGACCCCTTTTGCCATGTAAGGTACATCATTGCAGGTTCTGGGGATTGGGTCGTGGGCATCTTTGCTTGGGGTGGGTGGGAAGCCTTCTGCCCTGGAATCTTGGCAGCCAGGGACAAAGAAGCTTGTGACTCTTATTTGACTTTGAAGGTAGGCAGTCCCCCAAGACTCAAACCTACAGAAACCACGCCCCCTAGCTAGAACTGGGTGTGGAGGACCCTTCTCCATGGGTGATTTCTGGTGGGGACCCCTTGACTGTGAGGCTTGCCCCTCCTCTACCTGTCCCAGCCCTGGGGCAGGGCTCCTTCTCAGGCTTTCTCAGCAGCATGCCTCAGCTTGGGACTGCACTCCTGGTGGGGGAGGGAGATGCGATGACGTGGGGCACACCGAGTATCCCCATGGGAGACCATGGCTTCTGGGGACCCAGACAGGGGACCCCTTCTTTCTTTTCTTTTTCTTTTTCTTTTCCTCTTCTCTTCTCTTTCTAAAGAGTCTTGCTCTGTCACCCAGGTTGGAGTGCAGTGGCATGATCTCAACTCACTGCAACCACTGCCTCTGGGGTTCAAGTGATTCTCCTACCTCAGCCTCCTGAGTAGCTGGGATTATAGGCACCTGCCACCACACCTGGCTAACTTTTTGTATTTTTGGTAGAGACGGAGTTTCACCATGTTGGCCAGGCTGGTCTCGAACTCCTGACCTCAAGTGATCCACCCACCTCAGCCTCCCAAAGTGTTGGGATTACAGGCGTGAGCCACCACACCTGGCCAGGACCCATTTCTGAGTGAGGAGCTGGGGCTGAGCAAATGGGAAGCACAGGTACCCCAGGGTGTATTTCTTCCCTGTGCCACCCCCAGATGCTGGCAGGCTCCCTCTGACCTCTGTGTACCTTCTTCTCCAGGAAGGCCCCTCAGGGTGGGTGCTGACCTTCTGTAGGAGCCCTCACTCGGGGGTCTGGGATGTTGACCCATGACATGACTATGGGGTTGCAGAGACTCCTCCAATGCAGAGGACAGTCTGGGGGAGCACCCTGGACTGAGTGGCCTTCCCCGCAGTGCCACGGAAGCCACACTGGAGCCTGAGGTGAAGGAAACACCAGTACTACCGATCCTGTCTTCATTTAACATTTTGGTATGTTATTCATCATAGATTTTTGCATTAATTTTGATTTTTAGAAATACTGTGTGGAAATATTGTTTATCTTGATTCCTGAGTTTTTTGGCTCCCTTAGCTTTTGTGTTTCACTTGCTCACCCTAGTCCTGGTCCTGCCTCCTGGGACAGAGCAGGGAATCTCTATACCCCAGAGCTGACTCTGGCCTCTGGTCCTCTCTCCAGAGGAAGAAGGCGAGAGTGAGCTGGGTGTTCAGGAGAGGACGGGCTGGTGACATGGCCATCTTGGTTTTTCATGGGATCTGCTGCAGTGACCTGGCAGGCATGAGCATGGGCTGGGTTGAGTAGGCCCCCGGGGGCAGGGTCTTTTCCTGCATCTTCCAGCCCACCTCCAGGTGAATCCTCTCACCCTTTGTGGGGTCGGAGGCCCTGCCTTGGAGCATCTGGCTGCCCGGGACTAAAGACACCTCCCTGCTGGGGTGGGGAGAGGCCAAGGGGCGTGGCTGTGGAGTCTGAGGATAGGAGAGGAGGCTATCTGAGCTGGGGACCCCGGCAGCCAGCCCCGGCAGCTGCATGTGTATCCGGGTGGCCGGGGGCCGTGTCGTGTTTGGTGTCTGACTGCAAGCCGTGTTGGCAGGGCCTGGGCTCCTGGGCCTGATGCTCAGCACGCTGTCAGCACTCAGCAAATAATAAATAATAATAATTTCTCCAGCATGTTTGGGAGCTTGAGGAGGGAGGGAACACAGAAAACATGTGTTCTGTCTCATGGTGGGTGCCGGGAAGCTGAAGTCTGCTCTGCGCCTCTCTTTGCCTGGAATTTGGGGGGGAGGCACACCCCCTCCTCCTAGCTGCAGCTTGGGACACAGGGAGGGCAAGCCAGGAGCCGGCGCTTGTGCTGGGAACGCGGGGCTTGGAGAGGGTTGCCTGGGGAGGTGCCCTTGAGCTGTCCTTTAGAAAGAGCCTGGACTGTCCTCAGATGTCCTCTGGGATTTGGATAGTTGGACTTGGACTGAGATCCTGGCTCTGCTCCTTCAGATAAGTCACTTGGCCTCTCTGAGCTCCTCAGTTTTCTCACTTACGAAAATGGGAGGTTACAGCAACTGTTAGAGTGGGTGCAAATGGTTGGCACTGCTGGCGGCGTCGCTTGGGCATCAGTGTAGCTGGTTCTTCATGTGAGGCCTGAGCTTGATCCCATGGAAAAAGACCATGAGGAGCAGGACTGTGTAGGTGACTGACACTAGCACCAGGTCTGGTAGGCGGGGTCAAGGGCAGCGGGTGTGTGGTTCTGCACATCCTTGGTCTGCTACAAGTTGCTCCAATGCAGCTGACACCCATTACTGTTGTTGATTGACTGCGGGACCCAGGAGCTTTCAGAGGGCAGGGGATGGAGGTTGAGTGCTTGATGTCAAAGCCCTCTGGGGACTTGATGGCTCAGTGGGAGTCTCCTGGGTGACTCCTGCACCTGGGGGCTCAGCACCACATCTTGGGCTGCAGCTCCCAGGCTGGGGACGAGATGGGAATGCTGTTGGGCTGACACAGCAAAGGCTTGGGAAGTGCCCCAGCACAGCCCTGATGACCCCATCTCTCCCTAGCCTGCTTCCTCAAGATGTCAGGGAGGGACTGGAGTAGTAGTAGCACAGGTGCCACTTTCTATCCAGTGAGGCTGGGTTTTCCCCACCTGCTCAGCCATGAAGAGCCCCAGGCAGCTCCTAGAGGGCACCTTACTGTGCCCCTGAATCTGGCTCTGTGGCTGCTCTCTGGGTGAGCGAGACCCGGGGAGCAGATGTGCAGAGGTCCTTGAGAGGTGGCCCCTCTTGAGTGCAGAGGCCGTGGGGCCTGTGCAGCCTCCCTGTGAGAGGATTGTCTCCCACAGCCCCCTTTCCAGGGCCCTGTAGCTCCCCTTCTCTCCACTCCTGGGTCTCCAAGTGGGCGTTGCCCGTACTTACCGAGAGCCTCCTGCCTCCTGCCCTGAGGGGCCAGCTCCTCCCGGGTGGGCCAGCGAGGCCTAGATGGTCCCCTTTGCCTGGCTCAGGGAGGTGCCACAGGGGATGGGCCACTTGTCAAATGCTGTTGTTTAATTTTCTTCACGCAGACTCTGCTTGTTCTAACACCCTGCAATGACTCGGCTGTTAACCGAGCACCAGGGACTATAATTATCAGGGGTTGAGAGACAAGAATCTCCTGGTGGTGCAGCAGCTGCAGGCAGGAGCTGCAGCTTGATCTGCCCCCGGAGAGGAGCTGCTGCAGCCTGACTCGTGTCTGAGGAGCCGCTGGGGTTCACACCCTTCACCCCCACATTTGTCTGCAGCTCCACAGGGATTGTGCACTCCTAGGGTCGTGTTCAACCTCTGTTGGTGGGGCAGACATGGGATGTGATTCATATAGAGTGTGGCTGGCATTGTTCCTGAGCATTTGGGAAGGACAGGCCCCTCTTGTAGTTTTGCAGATGTGCAGAGGCTTCCACTGTGAAGGGAAGGGCAGCCCTGACTGCATGGGTGCCCAGGAGGGGGGTTGCAGGGTGCCCACAGCCTGTGAGGGTGCTTTGCTCAGCACAGGTGCAGACTCTTGCATTGAGTCAGGAATCATTTCCCTGGAGTCTAGTAGGACAGACCAGACTCAACAGCCAGGATTTTGGCTACGAAGTTGGGGTCAACTGGTCACATGCTGTGAGTGCTTAAAAAACACCAGTGAAGGCCACCTCCAGATGTATGAACAGACATTCAGTGTCTTGGTTGGTCTAGGGGACTGGGTGCTCTCCTGGGGCTGGTCCCCATTATAAGAGGCACAGGCAGCCTGATGCTGTGAGGATTGGGCACCTCATCATGTTGGGGCAGGGGGCGGGGCGGGTGTGCTCTCAGAGCTGGGGATGGTCTGGGAGGGGTTGCTTACCTGGGTTCAGGTATGGGAAGGACACGTGTGAAGAGGTGGGAGCAGCTGGGCTCAGCTTTGGGGAGGAAGGTTTGGGCTCAGCTGCTGACTGTTGGATGACCCAGAATGGAGAGGGTTGGGTTGTTGGGAACTGACCCCTGGTCATTGGGGATTTTAGCAGGCAGAGGTAGGGTAGCTGCTGTTGACATGTGGAGAGATGATTCCTACCTGAGGAGGGGCTCGGGCAAGATCTCTTACCCTGACTGAAGAGTCTCTAGCTCCGAGGCTAGCCCTGGCTCTGCCACTGACTGGCATCTGCCCTCTGCGTAGGTCTCTCCCCTCTCTGTGTGTCTGTGTTCCTGCCTGGGGCAGGATCTAAGGGCCTGATTCCTCCTGGATTTTTCTTGTGGATCGTATGAGGGGACATGGGGAGCGGGGTGCAGATGGGGGCTCTGGGAGCCTTCTGTACCTATAGGATGCAGCCATAGGATGCAGGCACTGAGCCAGGGTGCTGCAGAGGTGTGGAGGTCGGCATTTATGGCTGGAGCACTTTCTCCTAGGACTTCTGGTTCTCCAGTGAGGCCCTGAGGGCATAGGAATGTGACCATCCCATGCATGTCTGTGCTCTTGGGGCTGGTGTTGGGAATATGGGAGCCATCTGAGGTTGCAGGGCTGGGGGAGGTGAGGCCCTCACTGGAGTCTCCTGGCTCAGCTTCCTTGAGCACTAGCATTGGCTGAGCACACAGTAGGCCTTTCCTCGGTCAGCACATTCAGTGGGGTCTGCCAGAAGCACAGCTCCAGCTGCCAATGGAGTGAGTCTATTTTCTGTGAGCCAAAGATGGGCTTCCTGAAGGTCCGCTGGCCTTCTGGGCTTGCTCCGGGGCAAAGGGTTGGGGTCTGGGGAGGAAGGAGAAATTGGAGCTCACAGGGAGCATCAAAGGGCTGGTGCAAGGTTTATTGGGGCCTTTACTGCCCTAGTTTTCATTATTTACACCCTGTTGGTTCTAGGAGCTCCCGTTAAATGTGTAATAAATATAAAAATATTTTACAGGCCAGTGAAAATTCCACAGCAAAAATAACTCTATAAAGAGGGATTTCGCCCTGCTCTGCCCGCTGCCGAATTCTGTGTGGCATTCCTCTGAGCCTGTTGGCTGGCAGCAGGGCAATGAGGTGGCAGGGTTCCCTCATCATGGCGGGGGGCATGGGCTGGGTGTTTAATTAGCCCCTTTACCAGCCTGTGAACGAGCCGCTCCTCGTAGGCTGAGCCTGCCAGCTCTCCCAGGTGGTAGTGTGTGGGAGTGGGCTGCCGTTGGGCCTGGGTCTCAGGCTGTGGAGGTCTGTGAACCAGTAGTACAGAGGAAGGGCAGAGGCTGGAGCTGCTCTCCTGGCACCTCCTGGCCCTTGCTGGGCAGCCTGAGGTGTGGCCAAGGAGGCGGGAAGGAAGGGTGGCATTGAAAGACATTGCAGAGTAGTGATTTGGAGCAAGGGCTCCAGGGTCAGACTGCCCGGGTTCCAGTCCTGCCTCTACCACTTAGCTGTGTAACCTTGGGTAGATGCCTTGCTCTTTCTGTGCCTGATTCCTCCTTTGTGAAATCCCATCTCACTTGTGAAATCCCATCTCACTTGATTGTTATCAAGCTGCTCCAACCTAGGATGATCCCCCTGCCTTTGGATTCTGGGTCCTTCTCCCACAGGCTTTGGCCCATCCTGTTGGCATCCCCCAGACCCGTAAACTACTACCATTTGGAGCTGGACGATTTTAAGAGACTCTCATACATAACTGGTCTCACCCCTGCTTTCTGTGCCTTTCCTGCTTCTGCTCATCCTGACTCTCTAGGGAAGCCAAGTCGGGACTGGGGAGGACCGGGAATGGAGTGGCAAAGTGTGGAGGCACCATCTTCATCCCTCGTGGGCAAGGTGGGGGAGGGCTGCAGAGTGCCATCCTGCCTGTGGCCACCCCATGCAGACTGGCAGCTTCAGCACAAGCCCTTCAGTGGAGGAATGGGGGTGCTGGTGCAGGGAGGCTGATGTGAAAGCCAGCATCCACCGGCCTCGGCATGTGCCAGGCTCTGTGCTTTCCATACACCAACCCCAGGAGGGGTGCCGGTGTGACTCCCATCTTAGAGATGGGACTGCTGCTGCCAGGGAGGCCTAGCAGGGAAGTGGTGGGAATGGAGGAAGCCAGGGTGGTCTCACCACTGGGCCACCCTGCCCACCTCCAGGTGGGGTGGAGGCTGCTGTGTGCTGGCAGTGCAGCATCAGGGCTGCTCCCAGTGCTCTATCCTCCCTGGCATGGCCAGGCCTCCCCGACCCCTCCTCCCCGGCATGGCCAAGCCTCCCTGACCCCTCCTCCCCGGCACGGCCAGACCTCCCTGACCCCTCCTTGCCGGCATGGCCAGGCCTCCCAGACCCCTCCTCTCTGAGTGCTCAGTCTCTCCTTTGCTTTGCTTTCCTGAAGAAAGTGCCTTGGAAAGCCAGCTGTGAAAGGGATGTTGTTACAGAAATTTCCTTAAATCTGCCGTGAATCTATAGAGATGGTAAATCATTCCTAAATGTTAGTACTTAATTTTAGTCACAGATTTAGCCTCCTGTTAATAAAAAGGAACCCCAGAGTGAAAGTCAAAATGTGTGTTTTGATCAGGGTGCTCTACTGCATTACCTTTTCCTCCCTTAGAGGTGGGGGTGACAGAGGGACCATGCCACGGATGAGGAAACAGAGATGTGGAGGAGGTTATTTGATCACTAACATCGCAGTGGCAAGAATAATGGTTTGCCACAGTCTCCAGTGGATGGAGTGCATTCGTTTTGGTTCTGGGGCTGCCTTGGCTCTCTGAGTGGCCTGGACCACAGGCAACAGGTTGCCAGCCCAAAGAGTTCCCCTCCCTGCCAGCATGGCCAGCAGTGTGGATGCTGATGTTTGGGGCAGTGAGAAGTACTAGCTGTGTGGCCCTGGTAAGTCTCTGCCTCTTGGGCTTGGTGTGCACCACAGCCTGGAGGATCTGATGTGGGTGCCCACCAGGCCCCGACCACTGTGACAGACAGCACAGGTGCAGTTCTGGGACCTCAGCAGGCCTGGGAATGCAGAGAGGGCCTCAAGGCTGCCGGGTTTGGCAGGTACATCAAAGGCGGCATGGGCGAGGGCCTCCAGTAGGGCTTAGGGGCTGAGGGGTCTAAGCCCGCTAAACGTGGGGGTTCTCCCTTCTTTCTCCAGGGGCCCTGCCATTAGTCCAGAAGCCTCTTGCTCAGATTTGCAGTCCAGGCCTGCTGCTCTTCATCCTTGAGGCTGGCAGGTGTGCAGGCCCAGCGTGTTTTAGGGGCTGCAGGGCAGGGAAGGGCAGGGCATATGACTGACTCTATGTCTTCCTGTCCTCCTGGCCTGATCTGCTTCTTCATGGCAGGGCAGGGGTCAGGCTGGAAGAGCCTCCCCCTTGGCAGGCCCTTCTTTGGCTCTTCTGGCCCTCTGAGCTCTTTCCCTTCTGCCAGCACATGCCTTTGGAGCCATCGACCTTGGTATAAAAAACTGTGCTTCTGGCCAGGCACAGTGGCTCACACCTGTAATCCCAGCACTTTGGGAGGCCGAGGCGGGCGAATCACCTGAGGTCAGGAGTTTGAGACTAGCCTGGCCAACATGGTGAAACCCCATCTCTACTAAAAATACAAAAATGAGCCAGGCGTGGTGGCAGGCGCCTGTAATCCCAGCTACTCGGGAGGTTGAGGCAGGAGAATGGCTTGAACCCGGGAGGTGGAGGTTGCAGTCAGCTGAGATCATGCCATTGCACTCCAGCCTGGGGCACAAGCGCGAGACGTCATCTCAAAAAAAGAAAAGAAAAGAAAACAACAACAAAACCCCCCCGCCCCCCCAGAAAAAACCACCACCAACAAAAAAACTGTTTCTATTGCTGTGAGCAAACCAGGGCAGATCCTTGAAGGCTGGGATCTCTGTCTTTCCCTCTAGACATGCGGGCTGAGATTAGGGGTCATTACAGAGCATTGGGATGAAATTGTCCAAATGGAACACCCAGTCCATAGTAACAACAGCCTTTGCCCAACTCCTCTGCCTAGAGCCAGCACACCTCGGCAGAGAGCCCCAGGAGAGGTAGCCGGGTCTCTCTGAGGCTTGCTGCTTAACTTCTTTAGGAGCTGACCACAGGTTTTTCCAGTTGTGGTTTAGGAGGGTCATGGTCCTCCCGAGGGGGCTGGGGGTCTAGGGGATCAGCTTAGGGTGAGAGCCAGCCTCATTGAGTTGTGTGCTCATTGAGTTGTGGCTGCCTCACCCTGCTCAGGCTGTCAGGGGAAATGGCCATGCTGGGCATTGGGACCTCAGCTTTTTAGAGGGGGCTTCCTGTGGCTCAGCCCCCTGTCCAGTGGAGACAGTGACCACATTTTCTTCCCCAACAGTCCAGTTCCCCATTGCTGTTCCTAGGACAAGATTTTGCACCCTCATCCTAGAGGATGCTGGAGTGAGGCTGTGGGCCTGCAGAGTGGAGATTTCCAGGCCAAAGCCAGTGGCTTACTCTGCCCAGATGATCTGGCCCTGGCTGTGGAGAGAACGGCAGTGCGAGTTGTGGTAGCCACCTTCTGGGGCCATGCCCGCCATGCAGAGAAGGCCTGCGTGGGGCAAGAGCGTCACAGGAGCTGGCCGGGCTTCTTCACTTTGCTGGAAGGCCACCATTGTTGCAAGGTGTTACAGACAGAGAGTCAGAATTTCACACAAGTCATGGCTGCTGAATACCTGCCCACCTCCTTTGTCTCTTGTGGGGGCTGCATAGGCGCTCTCAGCTCTGCGTGTTGCTTGCAGAGCCTCTCTGCTTTGAAGATGCAGACTTAGCCTCCCTGGCCCGGGCAGGCAGTCTTTAATCCCTCCTTTGTGTCGTCACTGGTTGGGGTGAGAGTTCATGAAGGAAGAGAGTACGCGGGCTATGTAATTAAGTCGCATGCTTGGCACAGAGACCTGGTTTTAATGCACGTATCTCATTTGCTGGCTTTTCCAGGCCATTGTCCCTAGCCCGGGCCCATGGACTAATTACAAGGTGTGGGGCTCTGCAGTGGTTCTGTGGGCCCTGGCTGGTAGTGCCGAGTTGTGCCTGCTCTCAGGCTCTGTGCTGGCTGTGCTGCAAGGGGACATTGTCCACCTGCTGGAGGTGGCCTCAATGATAGCTCTGCTGTGACCGGGTCATCACTGGGGGAGATGTCTGAATCCTCCCAAGCACTGTCAAGTTGGGCTGGCTTCTGAGATGGGCTGCAGCAACCCGTGGAGAAGAAAAAAAGGCAGGATGGGGAACAGAGCTCCCACCAGGGCTCTGCGGTAGGTGTGAGGAAGTGCATTCCAGGTGGTGGACTCTCTCCGTTGGTCGTGGTGTGGTCATGGTGCAAGAGCACTTCTGTGGAGCTGTTGCTGTCAAACACACCTGCTGAGCATCTCTGTTTGGGGCTTTGTGGTCCTGCCCCTACTCCTGGTCTTTGGACTGTGGAGGGGACTCTGTTGTTCCCCAGAGGCAGATACAGATGTTGCATGTGTGACTTGCCATCAACAGCATATCACGGACGAAGAGCCCACTATGTCCAATCCCCGGTTGTGGTGCATTACAGTAATGAAGTGTGGATCCCCAGCTCTACAGAGGGGTGTGGGTGTGCCACCCACATTCGTCACATGCAGGGAGCCCCACTGCCATGAGCATACCGTACAACAAGAGCAGCTCTGGGGGGCCTGACTTTGGTTCCCAGTGAGTATGTTTGTCACCACGTGCATTGCACTACACGTCGCCTGCCGTTTTACTTGCCTTAGATTTAGGATAGATTTGAGGGGATGGTTTCCATGACTTATTTCTTCAGAAACAGTATCCACCAGGTTTTGAATAATTTTTTTAAAATTTTTCTCAGAGTTGTCCCCAGGAAACAGGAGGTATTCAGGGTTATTTGGCTCCCGAGTATGCCTGGAGTGGAGGAAGCTAGGAAATGCTGCGTGGAAGTGCCAATAACAGCTTTGCCATCAGCGTTTCCTCTCCAGAAAAGTGGTGGGGTAAATAATAGCTAACATTACTGAGAGCCAGACTGTGGCAGCCTCTCCTGGGCCCTTGATGTGTGTTATTTTAATCATCGGTCAACGTCTTGAGGTAGGGACTATTAGGAAACCTATGTATAGGTGAGGAAACTGAGGCAGGGAGAGGGTGACGTGTCTCATATCACACAGCGAGGAGGTGATGGTCCCGGATTGGGAAGGGGGCTGTCAGCTGCCAGACCCTCTCCTGTCTCCACCAGGAAGGGCTGACCAGCATCCTCACTTGCGGCCCCTGGTTCCCCAGAGCCACAGAGGGAGTATGCAGGGGCAGACTCTGGCCACGTTGGCCAGGATAGGTGTTGTGGCTCCAGAGAGGGAAGCCCAAGCAGAGTCCTCTCTACTCTGAATCCACCTGACCACCAGGCCCAGCTTTCCTTCCCCGTCCCCTGTCTACCTGCCTCCAGCAATATCAGGTGCAGCAGGACTCCGAGAAAGCCTTGAGAGTGGAGACTAACTCTGTTTTAAAACCATGAGCCCCCAGGCTCAATCCAACAAGGAGCGGTTGGACCCTACAATGTGCAGAAGGTATTCCTGCCTGTGAAATGGCTGATGAGCTGTCCCCATGCCAGATGACAGGCACTGGCGGTGTTGTGGGGAGGCCCTATGACCTGTCAGTCACACAGTGGGCTGCTGTGTGTGTCTCAGAGAAGAGCTGCCACAGACACAGGGCAGGCCCCACCAGAGAGCCGTGTGAGTTCTGGGTCCCGCATGGGTGAGCACCTCTGCTGAAGCAGGCAGACTCTGTCTGGGATCTGTGGTCTGCGTGGGAACCCTGGCCTCACTGAGCCAGGCACAAGGTCTTTTTCCCGCCATCTGCCCCACAGGACCCAGCCCAGGGCTGCTGTGGAGCCTCAGTAAATGCTTATTCCACATACTTATTTTGGACTTCAGTGAAAAACAAATAGTGGACAATCCCTGCTCTTGCACAGTGGCTAAGTTCTCAGTGGACTTTGATGGGCAGACCCTCTTCATCCTCACAGTGGCCCAGCAAGAGCACCCCACCTCACATGTTCTTGCCAGCCTACCCTGTCCCTCTGGCCTCTGTACCTTTGCACATGTGGTTCCTTCTGCCTGGCCTGCCTAACACCTACTTGGCCTTCAGCTGCTTGCAATAGGATGTCTCTCCTCCAGGGGCTTTCTCTGATCCCCACAAGCCTGGGGTTGGTGGAGTGGTCTCAAGGAAGCAATGATCGCACTGTGCAAAATGGGCTAACAGGCAGTTCTACCTCCCTCAGAGACGAGGACTGTCTTGTCCTTACTGTCATGTTCCTAGCATGTCATATGATAATAATGAGTGACAACAATAATAATGATGACAATAAGCACTCAGCCTGTGCCAGGCACTGTGCACAGCATTTTTCCGATGCTTACCTATTTACTTCTCATATCAGCCCTGTGAGGCAGCTACTCTTCTTATTGCCATCTGGCATGTAGGACACAGGCATAAAGTGTCTAGCTCGGGCAGTCTGTCGGGGCTGCTCTTAACGCTAGGCCAGACCACATCTCCGGGGTGCTCCGGAGTATGTGATCTGTATCTAGTCATTTTGTCTTTTTGTCTCCCTCTTCACATGAGGGCCAAGGGTAAAGGATGAGGGGCTTGGCTAAGGGCATGTGACTGGTAGGAACAGCAGGGGTCTCCAGACCACATTAGGCCACAAGCTCTTTGAAGGCAGGGACTTGGACCAGTTTGTCCTTCTGTGTGTCACTGGCTTTTGGCTTGGAGCCTGGGGCATAGAAGGTGCTCATTCCCTGTGAATGGCATCCAGGAGTTTTTGATTTCCTGGCAGTGACATCCCTAAATCTCACACCAGGAATCCCTGCAAAGAGGTGTTTGGGTTGATGGCTGTCAGAGGTGGCCTTGGCAGGCAGGGACAGCAGTCTGGGGGTGTGAGGCAGAGGGAGGACCACCATCGGATACACCCATGATCCTGTCTCTGGCCTCCTGGAGGTGACTCTGCCCCTCAGATGGGGCCCTGAGTTCACCTTGGTCTGAGAGCAGTCCCGTCTGGGAACACCTGCAGGGATCTGGGGCTGGAGACTTCCTTGCAGTCCCCTACAGGAAAGGAGGTGCCTGTCTCAGAAGGTTAGGCTTTGTTTTCCCTGCAGCCTGGTGTGAGCTCCTCTTCGGCTGGGAGGCCCCTCCCATTGTGAGCAAACATGGGCTCTGTAGGAGGTAGCATGGTGGTATGGCCTTTTGTTGGGCACACCTGGCTCAAACATCTTGCGGGCTGGGAGTGACTCTGTCAGTCCCTCCTCTCTGCATAGCAGCACGGAGTCGTTCCGAACATTCTCGTTTGGGCTCTGACAGCTGTGTCAGCTGCTGGCCTCACTCACAGGCAAAAGGCACGTCGAAAGTAAGGTTTAAACCTGTTACTTGCTGCCGCCTTCCTGCCTGGCTGGGTCCTGCTGCCCTGGCCCCAGCTGCACGTCTGTCCTCTGCCTGCCTTAGTGCCAACATCCAAGGCCCAGCTCACCATGTGTTTCCCCATAGCCCCTAGACATAAAATAACACCCCGTACTACGCGCACTTTCCTCCAGAACCCTTTATAAATAGTCGTTAAAGAATTAGAATCACCGGGTTAAGTCAGTAATACCAGATGCCCTGGGTGGCAGGGAGAGGCACACTGACCACAGCGAGCTTGGACCGCCTCATCATTTGTGCCAAGGTCAGCAGCAAGCCAGAAAAAGGGCAGATCAAAGGTTGCTGTCATTGGCCCTTGAGCCTAGAATTGAGAAATCCATAACTGAGCTGTTCAATGAAATTATTTTCAATAATTCTCTTTTGTGCTAATAAGTCACGTCGTCTTCTGAAAACTCAAGCCTTGTTCACCTTAGGCTTGTTATTAAAATAATAATTGGAGGTATCGTCTCCTCTTTGTAAACTAGCAGCACAATGGCTGTTAAATAGAAAAGAGAACTGTAATTTATTTTAAGATTCAGGGATTTTGTATTTGCAAATAGGCAGCAATTATGAAATGAATACTGTAATTATAACCACTCTGGAAAGATGAATGAGGTGGTAACTAGCTGAGATGTGTTTTCTGGTTAGAAAATATATTATCTCAGTTCTGAGCAAAATCTGCTGGGCTTCCTGTCCCTGGGTTTTTGGGCGCTGAATCAGAGAGTGATTAAAAGCCTGGGAAAGCTCCCTCTCCCCCTGATATGCTGAGGGAGCAATGCTGCCCTTTCTCAGATGAGCAGGGTGTTCTTTCAGAAGTCAGGCCGGGTGAGGGGCTCAGCAGGAAGACTTATAGCCAAAGCCAGAGAGGGGAAGTTGTCCACTCTGCTCTCTTCTTTTGTCACCAGTGACAGGGCTGTGTGGCCTGTCCCCGGCCGCGTCGAGCTGGCTGAGCTGTGTCCTCGAGCTGTGCAGAGCTTCCCCTCACTTGGTGTCTCCCCTGGGCTCTGCCAGATCAGACCCCTTGCTGGAGTTTCATGCCCTGGAAAGCATGACCCTTCCTCCTTATTTCCCTTTTGGGGAATAATCTGGAACCCATGATTAGATCCCTCAAAATCAATTATCTTTATCTGGTGATGTGTTTTTCCAAGAAACACTTCTAATGTTTGACTTTCTGCAGGGCATCCTTAGAAACATCTCAAGACTTGCTGGATGTTTGAAGGTCTCTCTGGATTCCGGGCAGGTGGTCTGATGCTCGAAGGTTTCCCACAGCTGGATGGGAGGGAATTCAGGTATGCTGAACATTGACATCTGACTTGTCTGGAGGAACTCAGAGACAGAAAATAGGACCTAGTGTTACAATTCACAGGTCTCTTTACTCAGCGTGGACCCAACCTCAGGATCCTGTGGCTCTTTTAATAGATATCTCAGTTGGAGCCAAGGTTTAAATATTTGAGAAAAATGAGACTCAACACAAGTGTGAAGTGAAAAGGACATTGCTACCTTGATTAAGAAACAAATCAGCAAAAGTAAAATTCCTTAGTAGACAGTCAGCTCCTTGAGGTGAGGATGCGTCTGCTCTGTTCATTGCTGCTTCCCCAGCTCCTGGAACAGTATCTGGCTCAGAGAGTCGGTGGATAAACAGGAAAAAACCTCAATAATAACTGGGTTTGCTTGAAATCTTTCCTGTTGGAATGATAAATGCATCCTGGATTTGTGGTTAGGGCCCAAGCTCTCCTGGAAAACCCTTTTTCTTTGGAGAAAGCAAAAGGACCTGTGCTCCCCAGGTAGACCTCCCAGTTCTGTTGCCTGGGAGGTTGCGGAAGCAATCCTGCTGATTTTTCAGGGTGCTGATTTAGTGAGGATCATGTTGTGGGTTGTTCTTCCATACTTCCCAGTCTCTTTGAGTAGTATTGGCATCAGTGGTCTAATGTGAACATTAGCTGGGGTTTCTGCGTTAGTCATGTATGTCTAAATGTGTCTGTATTTGTTTATGTACACAAATAGCGAAGATCAATATATTCTGAAAATTTAAAGCATACTTTTTTTTTTTGAGAGACGGAGTCTTGCTCTGTTGCCCAGGCTGGAGTGCAGTGACGTGATCTCGGCTCACTGAAGCATACATTTTGAGAGTACCATAACAGGGTATGTTGTACTGTTTGCTCATCTGAGATCATGTCAGATATGCAACTAAGTGCATGTCGGTCATTTTCAGGGATGCAAATGGGGTTTGTGTGTTTTCCACTGATGTGTTAAGCCAGAGCACTGGATGCAAGGCAGCCAGGTCTCTTGAATACAGAATAGGACTGTGTGTGTGTGTGCATTTGAACCCTTCTTGGTCCATGGAACTTGTGCTCTGAGGCTGCAAATCAGTATGTCTGTATTTCCTCTTTAAATTGGACTTCTAGAGAAGAATTCCTATCTGGGGGTTAAATAACTGACTTGGCATTGATTGGGACAGACCTGGTCTTCTGTGGGTGTGACTGACCCTAGGCATGGACATGGGAGTCTCTGAGAGGCTTTGGATGAGCCTCCTCCACCCTCACACTGACCAGCTGCTGACCCTGGGTTCTTAGGGTCTCACTGCCCCATGAGTCCTGGTAGCAGAGATCAAGGTCCCCAAGCTTTTTCCTTCTTTGCAATTCTCACTCTGGGCTGGCGTGAGTGCTCCCAGTGAGGGGCCTGTAGACCCATGGCTGTCTCCTCTCCAGGGCAGATGTACTGCCAGAGCAGAGGAGTGGTTTCTGAACACCCAAGCTGTGGCTGGGCTGAATGGTGAGAATAAACACACACACATCCTCTCAGTCACCCGGCTCTTTTCTTCTCCATGGGAGTGCTCAGGGTTTCAGCATCGCTAATATGCCTATTGTGGGCCCGATAAATGGGAAAGAGGCATTAACAGGCTGCAAGGCCTCACGGTGACAGAAGCTGCCTGCAGAATGCACTGCGGGTTCGGACTGGGGTGAGTCACCGCCAGCCTGGGAAATGCACTGGTGATGATGGATGGCTGGGGTGCTCGGATGCGCCCCTGACAGTATTTGCACAAACAGGGAACTCAAACGAATGGGTTTTTTGAAGAGCTTATATAAGTCAGTTGGCAATGCACAGATACCCAGCTGTGTGGCATGACAGGACAGGGCTTTGCGTTCCTGTTCAGAAACAGGTGACTTTCAGAACCAGTTTGCCTGTGTCAGGACTTGAAATGGTTTGCTCTGCATTTCTGTTGTCATAACCCCCCTTTTCTCTTTGCCTTTCTCTTTATAAAAACTTTCTTTGCAAAGGGATTCTCATAACTGGAACAGTAGGGCTACTGTTGCTTCCAGCAGCTGCCCAAGGGGTTTGCTTTTCTTTGGGACTCTGACTTCCTTGAAAGATGCATCAGGGAGGGAGCGGCAGGTGTGTGTGGCTGGGCGCTCTGAGAGGTGGTGGGGGGAAGGGGCAGGAGTTGGGGGACGTTGCTGGAAATGAACTTTACCACATTTCTGGGGTCATCTCCGGTGTCTATCCTGGCTGTGGAGTGTAGAATGGACACAGAATAACCTCACATCCACATAGCACTTTGCCAGTCCCTGGCAAGTAGTAGGCATCTCATTTGCTCCTTCCATCAGCCCTGCTGCAAGGTAGGCAGGGCAGGGGTTGTTTTCATTTATAAAGATAACAGAGTCAGACAGGGGTTGGTCTTTGCAAGGTCCCCCAGCAGGCCAGAGCGGGGCAGACCTGGAACACTGATACAATGCATTTCAGTCCCATTCCTTGCTGCCACGGTCCCAGCCTGCTCTAGCCCTCTGTCCTACTGGCTTCCTGGAGGTGCAAGGGGCTGGTACGTAGGGCCTTCTGAAATGTGGAGCCTATAGTTTGAGACCACATCAAAGTGTGGACCACACGCCATTGTTGAAGCTAGGGCACCAGTCCCTTACTCCCCTGGTGCTGTGGGACTAGCTGGTACTGATCCAAACCTGCTCGCATTGCACCATTGATTCTTTCGATCACTATTGAGATTAAGAAAATCATTAGCTACAGAGGCAGCCTCTTGTCCAAGATTTTGTTCTAGATTTATCATTTATTTATAAGAAAAAAGTTTTTACTTATTATAAAGTAGTACATGGTTATTGTGGAAAGGCAGAAAATATGAAGAAAAAATATTCTAATGATCTCACCATCTTTGTATGTAAAACAAAGTGGGATCATGCTAATTATTTTTTTTTTTTAGATGGAGTCTTGCTCTATCACCCAGGCAGTGGCGCGATCTTGGCTCACTGCAGCCTCTGCCTCCCAGGTTCAAGCAATTCTTCTGCCTCAGCTTCCCGAGTAGCTGGGATTACAGGCACATGCCATCATTCCCAGCTAATTTTTGTGTTTTTAGTAGAGACAGGGTTTCACCATGTTGGCCAGGCTGCTCTTGAACTCATGACCTTAGGTGATCCACCTTTGAACTCCTGACCTCAGATGATTTCACCAGCCTCAGCCTCCCAAAGTGCTGGGATTACAGGCGTGAGGCACTGTGCCCAGCAAATTATGTAACATTTTTATAACTCCAATTTTTCGTCTTATTTTATTGTGAATGCCTGTGACTGTCACTGAATAGTCCTAAACAACATCATCTCTAGGGCTGCAGACCATCTTCTCATTGGTTGGAATCTAGGCTGCTTGTAACTTCTGTTTTCCTCAACACTGGCAGTGAACAACCTCATGGCCAAATCTGCTCACATTTATTCTTTAACAAATATTTGTTGGGTGTGAGGCATGTTTTCCATGGGATAAATTCCTGCAGGTGGATTTGGTGGGCTAAATCATGTGTTTTTAAAGTTACTAAATTCATGGTAAAAAGTTTCAACAGTACAGAAAGGAATATAGTGAGAACTTGAAGACTTCTCCATCCTCTACTCTCTAAAATAACCACTGCTAATTTCTTAGGTATCCTTTCAGAAGTTGTGCATGTGTGCACGCATGCATGTATGTGTGTACCTTTTAAAGACAAATTGATTCATAACTTTCATAACAGTATGAACAATGATTTTTCTATTTAATAAGGTGTCCTGGGCAACTTCCCACATTAGCATGGCAGCTTCATGACATAGCTGTACCAGTCTCTTATCAAAGGACTCTTTAAAAAAAAAAAACAAAGCATTTTTTTTTTTTGAGTTGGAATCTCACTCGGTGTAGTGGTACGATCTCGGCTCATGGCAACCTCCGCCTCCTGGGTTTAAAGGATTCTCTTGCCTCAGCCTCCCGAGTAGCTGGGACTACAGGTGCATGCCACCATGCCTGGCTAATTTGTGTATTTTTAGTAGAGATGGGGTTTCGCCATGTTGGTCAGGCTGGTCTCGAACTCCTGACCTCAGGTGATCCGCTCACCTCGGCCTCCCAAAGTGCCGGGATTACAGGCGTGAGCCACCGTGCCTGGCCACAAAGCATTTTTTTTTAAATGCTTCAGTGAACGTCCTTATGTCTTGGTGTAGTTGCACAGCAGAACTGGAGAAATGCTAGGAGCAGAATTGTTGAGTTGGAGAGTTATGTCCATTTACAGTTTTTATAGCCATTGCTAAATCAGTGTGCATGTTTTATACTCTCATATATGTCAGCAAATTATTTTACAGGAAGGCTATATCTACCCCCTTACCAGCAGTCTAAGAATGTCTTTTTCCCCACATCTTTCACTACCACCATGGATTATAAATTTTAAAATGTCTATTTATTAGGTAAAAAAGAAGGAATTTGGTTTTTGGGTATTAATTTGCATTTCTTCTGTTATTAGCATGAGGTCCTCCCTGCAGCTGAGATAGTGCTTCCTAGCAAACACCTTGCAGTGAGCTTGGTCCCAAGCCTTCTGACTAGCCTCGTCTCCCCTGGGAGATTGCCTTGTGTAACCCAAGGAAGTGTCCCCACTTCTGATACTTGCTTGTGGTTTGCTTTTGCTTCTGGAATATGATTCTGGTAAAAGCCTGCTGACTTTCTGGTAAGGGACCTCCTGGCGTTGTCTTTTTATTCAGTGTTATCATCCTTTCAACTTGGTGGCTGCTCCACTGACCCCCACACCCTCCTGACTTCTCAGTCCTCTGGTGCCTGAGGTCATAAGATGTAGTTAGCTCTGGCTGTGTTTGAAGGAGGGTGGAGATGGAGCTGCCCTGCCAGAAGGCAAGCCTTCGACCTCTTTCTGAAAAGTAGATGAGGACTTGTTGAGTCCTTACCATGCACCAGGCACTATGCTAGCTACTTCACATATATCTCTCCAGGAATCCTCCCAGCGGGTCTGGAATGAGGGCCACATTACCCCAGCTTGCACAGGTTCAGAGTGGTTGAGGAACTTTTCCAGAGTCACAGAGCCAGCTGGTGGCAGAGCTCAGAGCTAGCTGATTTCAAGGCCTGTTCTCCTTCTGCCGTTTCATGCTGCTGAAGACAGGCAGACCCTCAACTCACACCTCTTAGGAGTCTGGAAACCCACCACCAGAGAAGATCTGTTAATCAAGATTGAAAGGGTGCTTCACACCTGGTGCAGGCTGCAAGGACACCTTCAGGGCACCAGAGAACTCCCCACTTAACAGCAATGGTGACTATCATCCCAGCCTCACTAGGTCCAGGCTAGCTAGGTCTCTCTGCAGTTCCCAGCCAAGGATCCCAAAATGAGCCTCTGGGGCACAATCATATCATACCAGGGAGAGTCCTGTTTCCCATGGGGCAGATCCTGCAGGGCCAGACGTGCCCACCAGCAAGCGTGGCCAAGGCTTCTAGCTCAGGAAGCAGGCAGAGGACCTACTCACAGGCTTTCAGCTTTCTGGAATGGTCCCTCCCTAGCCTGGGGTTGGTGGGGCCACACCTCCTCATGTGTCCTCTGGGTGACATTTTATTTTTTAAAATGAAAACATGTTGGAATTAGTTATTTTAGTATTTATTTTCTTAAATTTCTGAAACTTTATTTTTTTCTGCTGATAGTCACTGTAAAAAGTCCAAATAACATAGTGCCTAATATAGTTAAGTGCTCAATAAATATTTGGAGAACAATGTATTAGTCTGTTTTCACACTGCTATAAAGAAATACCTGAGACTGGGTAACTTATAAAGAAAAGAGGCTACATTGGCTCATGGTTATGCAGGCTGACAGGAAGCATGGTGCTGGCCATTCGCTCGGCTTCTGAGGAGGGCTCAGGAAACTTACAATCATGGCAGAAGGGGAAAGGGAAGCAGGCTCATCTTCCATGGTCAGAGCAGGAGGAAGAGAGAGATGGGGGAGGTGCCATACACTTTTACACAAGTCATCTACCTCTATTTTCTACTTCCCAGAGAAAAGCAATTTCAATCCTTCTAGCTGATTTTTAAGAGTATTTACTTTTATAACTCTATAAAACATGTTTGTATTGTTTCTTTTAAATTGTTCAGTGTTGAGGCTGGGCACAGTGACTCATGCCTGTAATCCCAGCACTTTGGGAGGCCGAGGTGGGCGGATCACCTAAGGTCAGGAGTTTGAGACCAGCCTGACCAACATGGTGAAATCCCATCTCTACTAAAAATACAAAAAAAAAAAAATTTTTTTTCAGTTTTGAGCATTATCTATTGACTTCTCACTGTGGGAGATTAGCCTCCGGCTTTCTTTTATACTCCTAACCCACATGCTCCATCCCATGCCCTCATGATACTACTCCCCTGTGCTCCCCAAAGAGTTCTGTGTTTTGATAAATCAGTTATTTGGGCTATGTCATATTAGACTATGAGCATTTTCTTTTGGCTACACAATGTTTTGTTCCCCCACAGTTAATAATTATTGTTATGTGCTTAGTTTTCTGTGTATTTGTCATTATTTTGTTTGCACACTGTTCTATGGTTGTATAAATCTCCTCTCAATGTATTTAGATGCATTAGGTATTTACTAGGTTAATGTTTCTGAGAAAAATCTCTCCTGGAACATTCAGACTTGCTCTGGTCTGGGCTGGTTGCCCTCTATGCTGGGTGTACATATGTATTCCTGAGATGTTCCTTCACCATTATCCTGGGAATTAGTTTTATTTATCTTCCAAGTAGGATTTCCTGTCTCTTGAATCCCATGCTTTCCTGCTTGGTTTACTCCCTCATTTGTCAGAGCATACTCCCCGTGGATTCCCAAGAAAGAATGTGTTGCGGGTAATGTTTTTAAAGGCACTTACATGTTATAAACTCTTTACTTTCCTATCACACTTAATTTGATAGTTTGGCTGGGTATAGAATTCCAATTTGGAAGTAATTTTCCTTAAGAATTTTGAAGGTTTTCTCCATTACCTACTAGCTTTTGATGTGGGTGTTGAAAATTCTCATGCCATTTTGATTCCTGATCTTTTGTGTGAAACCTGTCATTATTTTCTCTCTAGAGGCTTTTAGGACCTTTTTTTTTTGGACCCATATTAGTCCGTTTTCACCCTGCTATAAAGAACTGCAAGAGACTGAGTAATTTATAAAGAAAGAAGGTTTAATTGACTCACAGTTCCACATGGCTGGGGAGGCCTCAGGAAACTTACAATCATGGCAGAAGGCGAAGGAGAAGCAAGTACCTTCTTCACTAGGTGGTAGAAGAGAGGAGAGCTCGTGATGGAGGATCTGCCAAACACTTATAAAACCATCAGAACTCACTATTACAAGAACAGCATGGGGGAAACCACCCCCATGATCCAGTCACCTCCCATCAGGTCCCTCCCTTGACGTGTGGGGATTACAATTCAAGATGAGATTTGGGTGAGGATACAGAGCCAAATCATATCAGTTCCCAATGTTCTGAAACTGACATTTGGTATGATTTTGATATAATTCTATTTTGTTTCATTGCTAGGCACTCAGTGGGCTATTCAGTTGGGAAACTCATGTCCTTTAGTTTTAGGAAATCTACTAGAATTATGTATCTATCTATCTTCCTATCCTTTCTATTTTCTGCCTCCCTTTTTGAACTCTTATATGGCAGATTGTAAAAACAACCTGTTCCTTGTCTCCATGCCCATTGCCATGTAACTTTGTGGCCTCTCCTACTCTGACTCTGGGCTCAGCCATATGTCTTGCTTTGGGCCAAGGGGATGTTGGTAATCAATACAAGTAGAGGACTGAAAGCCACTGAAAGTGACAGCGCTTGCTTGCTCTTGCCTGCCCCCATTGCCATGAGAAGAACATGCCCAGGTTAGTCCACTGGTTCCAGGAAGGTATGAGAGACAGGTGGAGCAGCCAACATAAGCAGACATCTGGATACATGAGCAATAAATGCTTGTTGTTGTAAGCCACTGTGATATTGTTGTTATTAAGAATTTTTGTGGCAATAATTGATATATCTGATTGTTTGGATATTGGACTTCTTAGCATAGTCCTCTAATTTTCTTTTTACTGTTCTTTCTGGGAGAGTCTTTCAACACTATCTTTTATCCCTCTTACTGAGTTTTTCATTTCTGCTATCATATTTTTAATTTCCAAGAACTCTTTTTGTTCTCTGAATGATATTGTTGCCTTGTAGCATCCTATCTTGTTTCATGGAAGCAAGATCATTTCTCATTGCATTCACTATTATTCTTTAAAGTTTTGTCTTCTTGCATTGAATCTTTCCTCCAAATAGCTTTGTTATTCTGTTTTCTTTGTTCTCTGTCTTTCATATTAGATAATTTCTTCTAATGTCTCGTATTTCTTTTTTAATTAATTAATTAATTAATTAATTTTTTTATTATTATACTTTAAGTTTTAGGGTACATGTGCACATTGTGCAGGTTAGTTACATATGTATACATGTGCCATGCTGGTGTGCTGCACCCACTAACTCGTCGTCTAGCATTAGGTATATCTCCCACTGCTATCCCTCCCCCCTCCCCCCACCCCACAACAGTCCCCAGAGTGTGATGTTCCCCTTCCTGTGTCCATGTGATCTCATTGTTCAATTCCCACCTATGAGTGAGAACATGCAGTGTTTGGTTTTTTGTTCTTGCGATAGTTTACTGAGAATGATGATTTCCAATTTCATCCATGTCCCTACAAAGGACATGAACTCATCATTTTTTATGGCTGCATAGTATTCCATCGTGTATATGTGCCACATTTTCTTAATCCAGTCTATTATTGTTGGACATTTGGGTTGGTTCCAAGTCTTTGCTATTGTGAATAATGCCGCAATAAACATACGTGTGCATGTGTCTTTATAGCAGCATGATTTATAGTCCTTTGGGTATATACCCAGTAATGGGATGGCTGGGTCAAATGGTATTTCTAGTTCTAGATCCCTGAGGAATCGCCACACTGACTTCCACAATGGTTGAACTAGTTTACAGTCCCACCAACAGTGTAAAAGTGTTCCTATTTCTCCACATCCTCTCCAGCACCTGTTGTTTCCTGACTTTTTAATGATTGCCATTCTAACTGGTGTGAGATGGTGTCTCATATTTCTTGCCTGTGCATTCATATTCACTAACAAACTGGTTGGAACACTGTGTTTGTGTTGTTCTCAGAACAGCAATCTCTTTGGGGGAACTTCTAACTCTTTTTTCTAGGACTGGCTGGAGGACTCAGAGAAGCCCCCTCCCATTCTGCAGATTTAAGGACATTCACCTAGCTGCCAGCCTTATGTGAATCTGATGGGGGAAAAAGTCAAGGGGGCCTTGACATTCAGAATGTAAACTTTCACTCACTTCCTCTGTTTTCAGTATGGTACTTTACCTCTCATCTGTCCTTGGTGTCCCCCAAACCAGAGTCCTTCTGTTTAACTCTTCCCAGAAAATCCTCCAGTCTTCTATCAACAGGGAGGGGGGCAGTCACTTGGCTGCAGGGAGTTGGAGAGGGTACCTGTACCTCTAAAGGCTGATGATAAGGGCTTTCAGCTGGCCCTCCTGCTCTCAACCCCTCCTCCCACAGGTCTCTGGTGCCTCTAATTCCTAAGGCTTTGTATAATTCTATGGCAAATGTCAGGTGGCTTTTTGGCTTTCTTCACTGCTGACTTAGGATTTAGTTTACTTAGGTCTGTTAAGTCAGTTCCCCTCATCCATCTGCTTTCCAGTTTCCAACATTTTGTTGCTATGGTTTTCTCTTATGTTCTTCCTATCCTTGTGGATTTAGGCCTTTTGGGGGTACATAGTGCTTTACTTTAATGGGATGTCTTTATAACTTCTTTGATAGTACATGGTCATTATAAAAATCAAAACCATCCAGAGCAAGTGAACTTCCCTCATAATATGCCCTCTCCATAGCTACTCTTAAGTATTTATCCTTCCAGATAGTTTTGCCTTTGTGAATTATGTGCATGTGTATGCTGAAATAAATACTCACATATATAAACACACACACTTTGCAAATATACATGAGATCACATTATACTACAATGTTCTGTAACCAGTCTTTTCCCCCAACACCAAGTCTTGGATGTCTTTCAATGGTATTTAAGGAGCTACTACTTTCTTTTGAATAAGGAGCAGAATGTTCTGTCATACCATAACTTACATGCCTAGTCTCTTATTAATGAACATTTAGGATACTTTTGACTTTTTGCTACTCTGAATATGAGTGTACCCACATCTTTGCAAACCTGTCCTTTTGTCTCCTTAGGCATTTTCTTGAAGTGGGATTGCTGGATGGGCATGCATGGCTAGGATAGTGTCAGATTGCTCTCGAGAGAGGTGGGCCAGCGTGTACTCCATTCCTCGGTGAGTGAGAGGGCTTTTCTCCTTTCCTGCTCCTGCCTTTACTGCTCTTTTTAGTTGTTGCCAGTTAGTTGGGTGAAATGGTATCTGATGGTGCTTTGACTTGCCTTTCTTTGAATAGCAGGGCTAAGCCTTTTTCTGTGTGTCCGTGGCCAGTGTGACGCCCCTATGAACTATTGGCTTTCTGTGCAGCTTTTTCTCTTTCAGAAGGGAGGCCTCAGACCCCACTTCATCCCTGGCTTTGCTGCCTGGGTGTCATGGGCCTCTGGGGTCCAGAGGCTGTGTGGATAGTGGGCAGAGGCATGGGGTGAGGGTGGGGTAGTCCAGAGAGCAGTGTGTGCCACCCTCCCAGATTTCTCTGATTCCTTGGAGCAAAGTCGCTTAATTGGGAGTCAGCACAGCCTTCTCCCCCATTAGCACTGGCCTGCAGTGACAGGGCCCGAGGGCAGTGTGGCCGTCTTAGGTGGCTCCACACATGGCTCCATCAGTGCCTGAAGCCCGGTTGGTAGTTCTGGCATTGGCCTGAGTTTTGGCATTCACAAGGGTTTGCATTCCATGAAGGCAGTTGCCTTAAAAAAAAAAAAACTTTGCAAAATTGTGAAATATAACACATATAGAAAATGTTCAGTTTAACAAATTATTATAAAGTAAACACCATGCAACCACCACCCTGGGAGACAGTTGACTTTTAATAATACCGTGGCAAGTGGAGCTGGCACTTTGCCCTTGACTGTTGGGCTGATGTTACCCTCCAGCCCACCCTAGGGTCTCTGGCTGGGGAGGGGCATCCCTGAGTCATGGGAGGACCACTCAGCTGTGGGGGCTCTAGGTAGGGGGCTGGGGTCTGGTCCGTGGGGAGGGGGCATTGAGTCTGTGACTTGTGCTTTACCTCTCAGCCCTACTTCCCTGACTTGTGCCCTGATAGACTCAGGGAATAGTCAGACCTAAGGAATTTGGGTGGAACCTGAAGGAGCAGGAGAAGCCCAGAAATCCAGAGCAGGAAGCTCTGGGGCAGGCCAGGTTGGTTGGTTTGGGTTTGGGTCAGACACAAGGCATTGACCCCCAGAGGCAAGGCCATGTTGTGTGAGCACAGCCTCCTCCTCCTCTAGGAGTGTCCTCTGTGCAGAAGATTTTCCTAGTAGGTTGGACGGGGCTGTGGGCAGCTGAGGGGAGACTGGACCTGCCTGCGCTGTGTGCTCCTGACTCTGGGCTGGGGCCCGGCTGGAGAACCTTCCTGTCTCATGGTTCACCTCCCTTTCCTGCACCAGCCCCGTGGTGCATCCCCAGAGGGGATGTCTTCCCCCAGTGACCAGCCCCGGGGAGGGAATGTCCCGGGGCATTGAGGGCCATCCCCTACACACAGTGGACAGGCCTCAGCCCTCACACTGCTTGCCCACCTCCACTTCCTGCCCCGTCAGTGGCTCCTTCACTTGTTCAGCCCCCACACAGCTTCCTGCTGTCAACCAGGCATGGGGTAGCGGTGAGGAGCAGGGCAGAGTCCAATGCCTGCCCTCAGGGAGCTCACAGTCCAGTAGAAAGTTATCTGAGGATGGGATGGGCTCTCTGGTACTGGGTGGTGCAGTGAGGGATATGGAGGGATGAGCAGGGTGGCATGCGGGGCTGGGCACGGAGTAGTGTGGTCAGGGAGGCATCCTGCATGAAAGCAGACCTGAAGCATGAAGGCTGCGGGCTAGGCCAAGGGGCTGGGAAGAGTGACTGTGGCAGGGGAAGAGCATGTGCAGAGGCCTCATGATGAGGGGGTGCAGGGAAGGTCAGCGTGGCTGGAGAAGAGAGTGGAAGGAGGAGGAGTGAGAGCTGGGTGGGGCAGGTGAGAGGGGCTGGAGCTGCAGCCCCCATGAGCTACCCAGGGGACTGTACCTGGAGGGGGCTTTGGTTATAGGCACATTGGGTCAGATTTGCATTTGAAGATCACCGTGGCCACTGTGTGGAAGAAGGGTCTAGAAGGGGGAACTGGTTCAGTCACTCTTGCTGGGATCCTGGTGGGAGCAGTGGCGGGGCATGAAGAGAACCAGGGTAGGAGGGGCAGGACTTGCCAATGGGATGGATGCTAAAGGAGAGGGAGGAGGAGGGGCTTGCATGAGGGCAGAGCCACTCCAGAGTTGGAGGTGCTGGTGGAGGAGCTGGTCTGGAAGGGAGACAAATGAGTTCCATTTGGATGAGCCATGTTTGAGGTTCATCCAGTAGGAGGTGAGGAGTGGGCCTTTGGGTGGGGCTCAGTAGAGAGGTCTGGACAGAGCAGTAGGAGTCACCATCGTGGGAGTCACCCCTATCTGCTTGCCTACCTCTGGCTCTTCCCCCTAAGCTGTTGCTCTTGAGTCACCTGGACCAGCCCCACCTGGGCAAAGGGTGGTCCTGCCCAGGAGGCTGCCACGGCTCACCTGTGTCTACCTGTGGGGCGTGTGCACATGTGTGTAGTAGATGCTCTTGCATAGCTCCAGCTGAAGTTAGGTTGAAGGGGCTGGAGGTAGAGTAGGCAAGAGCAAGCAGAAGCAAGGAGGGACTTGCCCCGGAAAGATGAATTTTGCTGCATGGGGTTAGGCTCATCTCATGGATGCTGGCAGATCCTGGGCACTGGCTGAGTGGAGGAGGGTTGTCCCAGCCCCTAGGCTCTGCCCCATGACTGAATTGTTTGACAAACTCACTTCTCTCAGGGATGGTGTTCTGACCATCAGCCTGAGGGCTGCCTCATTAGACCAGTATCCCTCGGGGGACTAGAACTTTGGAGTACAAGCTGAAATTCAAGGCGCACCAAACCCAATTTAAGCTATTTAGGTGTGGGTGGTGTTCTAGGACCTTACAGGGTATGGGGCAGCCTAACTCTCCCCCTTTTCGGCCCCTGTTCCTGCCAGTCTGTGGACAATGTGGACTTGTGGACTTGGCTTTAGCTTTTGGCAGAGAGGGAGGCTCAATGCATCCATTTGCTGTTCAGAGGAACAAAAATTGACCATGTTAAGCCATATTCTGTTGAGTCCCTTGGATAGGGCTTTGGGCTAAGATTTTAGATGCCTTTTTCCTTTAACCCCCAGCAGTGCCTGGCTAGGAGAGTCCACTCTGACAGTGAGGACCCAGCATGCAAGGGGAGTTGTAGAGGGATCAGTCATCTTGGTCCAGAACCTTATGCTGGGGCACCAGCCACAGCGCCTGAATTGGCCAGGAGCATGGTGCAGGCCAGGTGAGAGAGCATGGCTGTCTCAGGAGCCTCGCTCCAGGGTCAGGTTTGCTTAGCAATCAATCATTGCTTCCAGCTGGTAGCATCAGGCAAGGCTTCATGAAGGAGGTGGCCTATGGGGTAAGGCTTAGAATATGAGGAAGTGATTTGGTCCTGCAAAGTTGGGGTGGAGAAGACTTCCAGGGGGATAGTCTTGAGCAACTTTAAGAAGACAGGAAAGTGAGGACTTGTAGAAGGGACCAGGGGATGTTCAGATGATGTGCAGAAGTGAAATAGGAGACTCAGTCTGAAAAAGCAGGTAGGGGCTGGGTGTTGGAGGGATAGAAGAACTCCTTCTGGGGATGGAGAACTCTTATCAGTATTGAGAAGTGAGGTGTGTTGCTAGTTTTTTTTTGCTTTTATTATTATTTTTAATTGACATAATAATTATACATATTTATGGGGTACAGTATGATATTTTGATATACACATACAATAAGTAACGAATCAGGGCAATTAGCATATTTATCACGTCGAACGTGTATCATTTCTTTGCATTGGGAACAAAGTCTCCTCTTCTAGCTATTGGAAAATATGCAATAAATTGTTATTAATTATAGTCACCTTATGGTGCTTAGAACATGGGAACTTATTCCTCCTGTGTAGCTGTAATTTTGTATCTATTCATCAACCTCTATCTCCTGCTCCCCCACCTCCCAGCCTCTAATAACCACTATTCTACTCTCTACTTCTAGGGAATCAGCGTTTTTAGCTTCTCCATACGAATGCGAACATGTGGTATTTGTCTTTCCTAGCCTGGCTTATTTCACTTAACATAATGTCCTCCAAGCTTATCCATGTCGCTTTGAATGACAGGATTTCATTCTCTTTTATGACTGGAAAGTATTCCATTGTGGATATATATCACATTTTCCCTGTGTCCATTGATGGACACTTAGGTTGATTCCATATCTTGGTTATTGTGAATAATGCTGCAATAAACATGGAGATGCAAGTATGTCTTTGATACACTGATCTTTCTCCCTTTGGATATATTCCCAGAAGAGGGATTGTTGGAGCATACGGTAGTTCTATTTTTAGTTTTTTGAGGAATTGCCATACTGTCGTCCATAACGGCTGTACTAATTTATATTCCCACCAACAATGTATAAGAATTCCCCCTTCTCCACATCCTTGCCAACACTTGTTATCTTTTGTCTTTTGGATAATAGCCATTCTAATTGGGGTGAGTTGATATCTCATTGTGGTTTTGATTTGTATTTCCCTGATGGCTAGTGATGTTGAGCAGTTTTTCATATACCTGTTGGACATATGTAGAAGACCTGAAAAGCACAGTCAATAAAAGTAAAAATACACAAATAGGATTATATAAAACTAAAAAGCTTCTGCACCACAAACGAGGCAATCAACAAAGTAAAGGGACAATCAGAAGAATGGAAGAAAATATTTGCAATCTATTTGATATGGTTTGGCTGTGTCCCCACCCAAATATCATCTCGAATTGTAGTTCCCATAATCCCCATGTGTAGTGGGAGGGACCTGGTGGGAGGTAATTGAATCATGGGGGTGGTTACCTTCATGCTTTTCTCCTGATAGTGAGTTCTCACGAGATCTGATGCTTTTATAAGGGGCTTTTTCCCCTTTGCTCGGCACTTCTCCTTGATGCTGCCATGTGAAGAAGGATGTGTTTGCTTCCCCTTCTGCCATGATTGTAAGTTTCCTGAGGCCTCTCCAGCCATGCTGAACTGTGAGTCAATTAAACTTCTTTCCTTTATAAATTACCCAGTCTTGGGTATGTCTCTGTTAGCAGCATGAGAAGAGACTAATACGCTATTCATCTGACAAAGGATTAATATCCAGAATATACAAGGAACTCAAAGAACCAACTAATCCAATTAAAAACTGGCAAAATACCAGAACAGACATCTCTCAAAAGAGGACACACAAATGGCCAACAGGTGTGTTGCTATAGTTGCTGTCAATGTTAAAAAAAAGTTGAAGAAAGATGATAAGGTCCCATAAGTGAGATGGTTTGGATGGGGGAGAGGTGGCTGTGGGGAGTCAGGCAGAGATGTCCTGGTGTTGAGGACAGTGGTATGGAGGGCCACCCAGCACCTGGTGACCCCTGGGTTCTTGGTAGTTGCAGGTGGAACTGAATTGTGCTAGCTGTTAAGTACTCAGTGACTTCAAATGAGCCAGCAGAGTGTTGAAGGCCATAGGGTCTCCTGAGAAGAAAGGAGGAGGCCTCCCTGTCTGTCCACTGTGCTCAGGCTGGGGTTGGAGCTATCACAGTATACTTCATTTACTTTGGTATCATTTGACATTCTTACAAAAATACATACTACTAATTAAAATGATAAATGTTTTGCTCTAATTCAAAACAAAAAAGAAGACAGGGTGTCTGAAGTACCTGGGTGGTGATGGGCTGTGTAGGGCTGAGCTCCAGGAAACAGCTTTGAATTGTAGTGGGTCAGGACTATCTGGTTGCAGTGGGCAATGAGATGTCTTCAGAAAACTGCAGCACCCAGTCACCGCCTGGTTGGAAAAGGTATGTCAGGTTATAATACAAGACAAACTGTCATTACAGATTAAAACACATCTGCCATCCAACGGTAACAGTCATTTCTTGGAACATTTGCTAATCTTTTAAAATTCTACCAATGTGAAATAAATCAACTGCTTGAGACTGGCTTGCTTTAAGGTTGTTTATTCATTCATATATTCATTTAGCTAATATCTATTGATATTAACCTCTGCAAAACATACATCAGAAGGCAATGGATAGAAGGCAGGTCCTGAGAAGATGTGAGTCAGAAACAGTGCACTTTTCACCCCTATGTGTTTTCAGATCCTGTAGTTCCTGGGGGTATAAAAAGCAGCTTGAAATGCTGGTTTATTATTATGTTTATTATTGTCAGATTAATGTGAAAAGCACTAAAAAGTGCAATTATAAAGGAAAGTCATAGGCATGTGGCATTTTGTGGGGCTCCCACAGGCTACATGTTTGGATTCATGTATATAGAGGAGGAGGTAGGATGTGGGAACAAAGATGTGAGGTGGGAGGGACAGGGGAAGAGACCAGCATGTATTGTCCTAGGGCAGTGGGTTTCATTGATGCCATTGTAAAATCCTGTGCTGGTTAAGCCTGAAGGTTGAGGGCCCACCCCCAAGATTCACACCTAGAAGCCTGGACTGGAGCCCCACAGTTTTACCCAGCCACCCACCCCAGGTGGTTCTCAGGAGTAGTGGGATCCATGGAGAAGTCAGCCCAGTCTTGCATTTTCTGAAGATGCCAAGTGGGGAATGGGTCCTGTCTGTTTCAATCACAGTGGATCCTTGCCCTTGGGAGGATAGAGATTTCCTGCCGCTTTGTATGTTCCCACTGCCAAATACCAGAGGCCTGGGAAATAAAGACAGTCTTGTGAGGCCCAGACAGCAGCCACGGACATGGCCATGGTGCAGGCTGTACAGGGTCATGGTGAAGCCTGTGCAGGCTTCCTGGAGGAGGAGGCCTTGAAGGGTTGGGAAAACCCTGTGAGCAGGAAGGCACAAGGCTCTATTCTGAGTCCCAGATGGGCCCCATGCTGCTGCCTTTGGAATCTGCTTTGGGGTGCGCAGGATCTGTGTTACCCATTCTAGACCTTGACCAAAGCGCCCAGTGGAAGGTCTGATACCCCATAACAGGATAAATGCTGACAGGAGAGTTGGAGGGGGTTTGAGCAATATTTTTTCCAACCATCTCCCTTAACAAATGGGTAAACCAGAGTGCAGACAGGAGATGGCCCATGGAGACGTGAAGATGGGCTGTGCAGTCAGACAGAATGGGACCCCCTCCACCTCTGCCATCCCAGCTGGATGACCGTAAACAGACCACGTGGCCTCTCTGTGCCTCATTCTGCTCATCTGTAAGATGGGGAGAATAATGCCCACAACTTAGGGTTGTTATGAGGATTTCACATGACTTTTCTTGGAGCCTGGCACCCAGCAGGCACTACTGTTGTGGATGTCCAGGCTGCACCTGGGTCAGTGGTGGCCAGACTGGGACAGGCTCCCTGACCTGCAGCCCAGAGTTCTGGTCTGTGCCTACTGTCATGGGGGCCCTCTGATGCTCTGCAGCCTGGTCAGGGCCTTGCTCCTGTGGTGACGGCTGGGATTGGGATATGGGGCAGTGAGCAGTCTCTGTTTGCTAGCTTTGTATATTGCTTAATAAGGAAAACACGGCTTGTCCTGGCAAACAGTGGATCCAGCCATATATGGGGAAAAGGAGTAACTTGGATACAGTCAGGGATGCAATTCTGAGCTCTTCTTATTTAAAACAAAATCAAAGGCAATATGGAGTTGCCACGTTTGCGTGTCCAGTTTGAGTATGGAGGAATTTCTGTTTATAAATGGGTAACATCTAGCAGTGTGAGCTTTAGAAATAGCTGTGAACTACTTGGGTAGCAAATCCTTTCTCCACTTGAAAGAACGTGGCCTAGAGGAAGGGTCCCAGTGGATGGAGAGAAAGTGACAGTTTTGCAGCTGTGTCGAGTGGATTGAGGCCTTCTCTTACCTGGCTGGCCCCAGGCTGAGCACCAGGCCCTGTGGGCTGGGACAGGCCAGAGCTGGCAGCTGCTAATCAATTCCAAATGGGGGGCCTCCTGCCTCTCTGCAGTGGGCGCAGCTGACCATACACCCTCTCCTTCCTCACCCGGTCTGCTTTGTCGTGTCTGCATCACTCCCATTCACTAGCCGTCACGTACTCATTGGCTCACTAATTAATTCAAGCACCTACTGAGCGCTCACTGTGAAAAGGAGGCCCCTGAGTTCCTTCATCTCCCCTCTCCTCCTCCCTGGGGGCCTCACTGCCTCAGGCTGCTCCTTGCCCTGGGCTCTGTCCTTGGTCCTTTTCTTTTCTCCCTCTTCTCATGCTTCCATCTTGGCTGCAGTTTCTTTTCTTTTTTAAAAAAATTGTAACTAGTTTAAATTTATTTATTTATTTATTTATTTTATTTTATTTCAATAGGTTTTTGGGGAACAGGTGGTGTTTGGTTACATGAATAAGTTCTTTAGTGGTGATTTCTGAGATTGTGGTGCACCCATCACCCGAGCAGTGTACACTGTACCCTGTGTGTAGCGTTTTTTTTTTTTTTTTTTTTTTTTTTAAGATGCAGTTTCACTCTTGTTGCCCAGACCTGAGTGCGATGGCACAATCTCGGCTCATTGCAACCTCCACCTCCCGGGTTCAAGCGATTTTCCTGCCTCAGCCTCCTGAGTAGCTGGGATTACAGGTATGCGCCACCATGCCTGGCTAATTTTGTATTTTCAGTAGAGACGGAGTTTCTCCATGTTGGTCAGGCTGGTCTCTAACTCCCGACCTCTGGTGATCCACCTGCTTTGGCTCCCAAAGTGCTGGGATTACAGGTGTGAACCACTGTGCCCAGGCCCCAGTGTGTAGTATTTTATCCTTCACCCCGCTCCCACCCTTTCCCTCAAGTCCCTAAAGTCCATTGTATCATTCTTATGCCTTTGCATCCTCATAGCTTAGCTCCCACTTAGGAATGAGAACATACAATGTTTGGTTTCTCATTCCCCAGTTACTTCACTTAGAATAATGGTCTCCAATTCCATCCAGGTTGCTGCAAATGCCATTATTTTGTTCCTTTTTAAGGCTGAGTAGTATTCCATGGTGTGTGTGTGTGTGTGTGTGTGTGTGTGTGTGTGTATCTATCACATTTTCTTTATCCACTTGTTGATTGATGGGCATTTGGGCTGCTTCCTTATTTTTGCAATTGTGAATTGTGCTGCTATAAACATGTGTATCTTTTTTGTATAATGACTTCTTTTCCTCTGGGTAGACACCTAGGAGTGGTATTGCTGGATCAAATGATAGATCTACTTTTAGTTTTTTAAGGAATCTCCACACTGTTTCCCGTAATGGTTGTATTAGTTTACATTCCCACCAACAGTGTAAAAGTGTTTTCTTTTCCCCACATCCCCACCAACATCTATTATTTTTTGGTTTTTTGATTATGGCTATTCTTGCAGGAGTCAGATGGTATCGCATTGTTGTTTTGATTTGCATTTCCCTGATCATTAGTGATGTTGAGCATTTTTTCATATGTTTGTTGTTGGCTGCAACTTCTAGCATAGCAATTAAGAAGGGCCAATCTGCCTGGGTCCATTCTCTCTCGTGCCCTAGCTGTGTGACCTTAAGCAAGTTGTTTAACCTGTGTGTGACTCAGTTTCCTCACCTGTAAACCTTTAAGGTGGTTATGAGCACTGACTGAGTTAATCTACACGAAGCTCCTAGATCAGTGCCCAACAGGCAGCCAGCACTCAGAAAGCCCAGGCCACTGTTGCTCTTTGCTGATCATTCCCTGTTCACTTGCTAGACCAGAGCTCTCTCCTGAGCTCCAGAGACAGACTACCAGCTACCTGCTGGGCATCCTTTCTTTACTCAGTCAGTTCAGGCTGAGTGCCTACTGTGTACTCTCATGGGCATGGCATTCAGCTCAGGGATAGGACGTTGAGGGAGACACAGTCCAGGGGATAAGATGTCTGAGGACACGTGACCCAGCAGGACAGGGTGTGTCCTGCCCAGTAGTGGATGCTCCCAAGGCCCATGCTCATGCTGCAGTCTTTGTCCACACACCTTTCCCCAGGTCTGCTGCCCCTCCCATGGAAAGCTCCCTTTTGGGGCCAATTAGGCTAAGGGCATGGGGAAGAAAAAGAAAGTCCTGGGTTTCCAGCCCAGACAGAGGATGCTGCCACCCCTTCTGCTTCTGAAGTATTTCTTGATTGTTTGTCCATGGCCCCTGCCTGGGTCTGGCCTCCTGCTGCTCACCCACCCATGTGGTCTCCCTGCCAAGCCTCTTCTCTTCCTCTCACTCATGCCCTGCCTTTACCCGGCCAAAGTCAGGCCAGCCGTTGTAAAGCTCTTCGGAGCTTTCTAGCACCTGCCTCCAGGGTTAAGTGAGGGTCTTCCCTGTAGCCTCACCCTCCTCTGCTTGGGGCTGGTGTGTGCTCTGGATCCCTGGCAGGTTTGGAAGGGGCCCTGCTCTCCTGGGAGATGAGGTGTTGAGACCTGCTGTGGGTGGTTGTCCTCTGGTTGCCCCATGTCACTGCCTGGAGATGGCCCTAAACACCAGACCTGTGACTGTTGACATCGCCTCCCTCATGTTTGCTGAGAGCCCAGCCCCATGGAGTGCTGGGGTAACTGTGTGCTGCTTAGCTGGGGGCAGGCCTGGCAGGTGCACAGGTTGCCACAAGAGTGTGGGGCTGAGTGACACACTGTGGTCCAGTCCTGGAATTCCTCAGTGAAAGCAGAATTGGTAAACAATGATCCCTTCAAGCTTCTGGCCGTTCCCCAGGTCTGCTACCTCTCCCATGCTCTGTCTTGTCATTGCCTCTGCTCTGGCCAGAACAGGCTTAGCCGCTTCTTGGCAGGGACCTCTTCTCGGACTTGTCCTATGGTTGTTTCTTCCCCGCATTCCTAAATGGAATGTGCCTGTTCCCCAGATTGGACCTTCAGACCTTCCTGAAACTGTCTCCATCTCCCTGGCCCAGGAAACCACTCTGACCCCAGCCAGCTGAAGGCCAAAGTGAGCGCTGGCCCCTCCCCTCCCTCAGTGGGAGTCCTTGCTTTACACTACTTCTGGAGGGCAGGGCTCTTCCCTTCTTTCTCTTCTCAGGGATGAACAAGCTCAGAGCTGGCACACAACAGGTTGTTGGCCCCCGAGCCTTCTTCCCCATGTGACTGCCTCCTGGGCTTTCATTGTAACTTTTGTTTGAACACAGATTTCTGTTGCTTAGGCCTGATTAGAGAAGGCCTGAGAATCCCTGGCTAGTGAATCTGACCTCCTAAACTCCCTTGCCAGATTCTTCTATGTCCTGGGTTCCTTCTTGATTTCTCCCTGACCTCCACTGTAGTCCCTTAGTGCCACAGGCCAGGTGACCCGTGTCCTTTGTCAGTGGTGGATCCCAAGCCGAAGCCTGGATTCAGGTGACCTGAAGATGTCAGGCATGGCCAGTGCAGCAGGTGTGTCCTGTGTGTGTCTCAGCCAGAGTGTGGATCGTGGCCTGAGGGGCTGCCTGGGGGTTGGCTTGGCTCCTAAGTCACTGCATCTTCACCCAGTTGCTGAGCCCTCAGTGCTTACCTGTTCATCTGAGGGTAGGGGGGTCTTCCTGAGATGTTGGGGCACAGCCATAGTACCCACCCTTGCCTCCTCACTCTGGAGAGGACAGGCAACCAGGGTGGGATTCCCAAGCCCCCCTCCCTCCATCCTAGAGCGTGGAGGTCATCTCCTGTGGCGTGTGCAGCCTCTTTTCTGGATTGGGTCCCCAGGGCTCAGTGGAGGCCACTCTGTGTCCCCCACTTGTCACAGTGTGGGCAATGTTGAGCCTTTCCATTGTTTTCCAAGCATTGTGCTCAGACTTGCTCTCCTGGGCCCCTCCTACTCAGGATTCCATCTTGCTGCTGCTCTCGTGGCATTTGCTGATGGGGCTGTGGTCCTCCCAGTTCTCTGCCCCATCCTTAGACAGTAGTGGTTGAGAGCACAGGGTTTGGAGTTATGGAGTCTGGATTTGAATCCCAATTTCCAGTTGTGTGACCTTGGGTACGCAACTTGACTTCTTAAAGCCCAAGTTTCCTCATCTGTTAAGTAGGGATACTGACTAACAAATCGTGCATGAAGAGTACTGTGCTTGACACAGAGCGGGTGCTCAGTAACAGGCATCTGGGATAATGATGGGGATGGTGGTTCCCTTGCCCCACCCATCTCCTCTTTGGGGCCTGCCACCCAGGTTGCCTTTTATGTGTTCAGAGCATCTGGTGAGAGGGAGCTCCTTTTGGGAGCCAAGTTCAGAATGTGAAATCGGTGTAAAGTGGTAATGGGGTCCAGGAGGGATCAGAGGAATCTATTAGGAGGAGCCTGGGGTGATTTAGAGTCAGGTGTCCAGGCGCCTACGGGCAGCTCAGGTGTTTCTCGTACCAGTGGGCAGAACTACTGAGGTGGGTGGGGACCTCCCCAGATATGTGAGAACCAGAGTTGACTTTTATTTTTTAGCCATTCAAAAACCACTGTTTTTCAAATCAGCAAGAACAAAACAAATAATCACATTAAAATGTGGGCAAATGGTATGAATGCACATTTCTCAAAAAAAGATGTACAAATGGCCAAAAAACATGAAAATATGCTCCACATCACTAACCATCAGGGAAATGCAAATTAAAATCACAGTGAGATACCACCTTACCCCAGCCAGAATGGTTATTATTAAAAAGTCAAAAGGCAATAGATGCTAGCGTGGATGTGGTGAAAAGGGAGTGCTTACGCACTGCCGGCGGGTATGTAAATTAGTACAGCCTCTGTGGAAAACAGTACGGAGATTTCTCAAAGAACTAAAAGTAGATCTACCATTCAATCCAGCAATCCTACTACTAGGTATCTACCCAAAGGAAAATAAGTCATTATATTGAAAAAACACCTGTGTATGTATGTTTATTGCAGCAGAATTCACAATTGCAAAGATACGGAATTAACCTAAGTACCCATCGACCAATGAGTGGATAAAGAAAATGCGATATATATACACCATGGAATACTACTCAGCCATGAAAAAGAAGAAAATAATGTCTTTTGCAGCAACTTGGATGGAACTGGAGGCCATTATTGTAAATGAAGTAACTCAGAATGAAAAATCAAATACTGTATGTTCTTACTTATAAGTAGGAGCTAATCTATGGGTACACAAAGTCATATAGAGTGGTATAATTGACGCTGAAGCTTCAGAAGGGGAGACAGTTGGGGGAGTGAGGGATAAAAAACTACGTGCTGGGTACAGTGTACACTACCTGGGTGGCAAGTGCACTAAAATCTCAGACTTTACCACTATATAATTCACTATATAACCAAAAACCACGTGTACTCCTAAAGCTGTTGAAATAAGATAATAATAATACCAAATGACTTTCCATGTTCTTGCTAATAAAAAAAAAAACTCCTCTGCTTTTTGGACCTACTCTGTACCAGACACTTACTAACTCTGAATTTATAATGGTAAACTAAAAAGACACAACCAAAGGGAAACTATTCCTTGCTGTAGATTTTTCCTGGGTTAGGGAAGTAAAGTGAGAGTTAATATTATTTTTAAAAAATGATATCTGCTTACTTAAAATTTCTCAGACTATACATAAAAGTACAAAGGAAGGAAAAAAATATAAGGAATTTAAACAAAATGGAAATTCCACTACCAGAAATGTTGACATTTTGCTGAAAATCCGATGAACATGCACCCGTATATAGTGTATTATGCTGTTTGTCATTTTTTTCCCCCATGAACATGCACCTGTATATAGTGTATTATGCTGTTTGCAATTTTTTTCCCTACACCACCTATATGGTAGATTGTCCATATTCATTAAGATCATATTTTATAGGTATTTTATACCTTGAACATATTTTTCTGATTAGGAAGGTAGTGCACAGCCATTGTAAAATGTTCAGATATACAGTATCTTTCCCCTTCTCCAAGGATAACTCGTTCCAAGGCCCCCAGTGGATGCCTGATACTGTGGATTGTACCAAACCCTATATACGTTGTGTTTTTTCCTATATATACATATCTATGATAGTTCAGTTTATAAATGAGGCACAGTAAGAGATTAACACCAATAACTAATAATAAAATAGAACAATTATAACAATAAGCCAGCATCACTACTCTTGTGTATTGGAGACCTTGTGAAGTAAAACAGAGGTTGCTTGAACACAAGCACTGCGCCACCACAGCAGTCGATCTATGTGACTCCTAAGTGACTAGCAGGCAGGTAGCATCTACAGCATGGATTTGCTGGACAAAGGAACAGTTCACTTCCTGGGTGGGAAGGGGCAGGATGTCTCAAGGTTTTATCATGCTACTCAGAGTAGTGTGCAATTTAAAACTTACGAACTGTTGTTTTCTTTGTTTTGAGACAGGGTCTCGCTCTGTTGCCCAGGCTGGAGCGCAGTGGCACTGTGGTCTCGGCCCCTGCTACCTCCACCACCTGGGTTCAAGGGATTCTCGTGCTTCGGCCTCCTGAGTAGCTGGGATTACAGACATGCGCCACCATGCCTGGCTAATTTTTGTATTTTTAGTAGAGATGGGGTTTCGCCGTGTTTCCCAGGCTAGTCTCAAACACCTGGCCTCAAGTGATCTGCCTGCCTCACACTCCCAAAGTGCTGGGATTACAATCATGAATTGTTTATTTCTGGAATTTTCCATTTAATGTTTCCAGAGTATGGCTGACTGTGGATAATGGAAACCGCAGAAAGTAAAACTGCTGATAAGGAGGGGCTACCGTAGACGTGTAGAATGGGAACAGTGACCATCTCTGTCATCTCAGCCTCAGAAGTAGAATGGCTCGTTTGCAGAGTTACAGTGTTCCACGGATATCATAATTTACTCGGCTAGCCTTCCCTTCATGTCTGTTTAGGTTGTTGTTTCCAATTTTCTTTATTATAAGCACACTTCAATGAATATATTTGTCACAATATCTCTTTGCAGGGGCAGAGGGTTGCATGTTTATCATTCTGCTACATAGTACCAACTTGGCTCCTACACAGGGTACCGACTACAAAGAATGCCTGTTTCTGACCAATCTGGGCTTTGTTAATCTTTCTATTCTTTGCCAGTGTGGTAGTAGAAAATGATATCTTGTATCTGTTTCCGTTTATCTGATGGTTGGTAACCACTGGTATTTCTTATTTTATGAATTACTTGTTCACGTCTGTTGTCAGGCCCTGAGCCGGGCTCTTCCCACTCCCCCTGAGTGATCCCTCTCCCCACCTTCCAGGGCACGTGGGAGAGGAGGCTTAAAGAATACCAGTTGGGGCCAGGCATGGCAGCTCACTCCTGTAATCCCAGCACTTTGGGAGACTGAGGCCAGGAGTTCAAGACCAGCCTGGGCAACATAGTGACACTTCATCTCTCCAGAAAAAAAAAAAAAAGGAAGAAAAAAAGGAATACTAGCTGGAAGGTAATTGGCCCTCACTTCAGATCACTGAACTCTGAGCCCAGGAGGAACAGAGGCTTGCCCCAAACCACAGGTATGGTTAGAGGAGAGCCAGGTCTGTGACTCTTAGCCCACTGACCTCACATCCCCAAACCAGGGTCAACACAGAACTGACCTCTTGGCATGGTGATGGGATTATGTGTGCTCAGTCTCAGAGCTGTTACACAAGATTCCACTGCAGACACGGCTGACTGGCGGTCTCCCTTGTAGAAATAAGCAGGTCAGGCAGGTGCCCAGGTGAGCTCTTGCCCCACTGCTGAGCAGATGGGAATTGTGTGATTCCTTTGGGTCTTAGAGTTGTAGAATACACTGGTCCTTAAAGATCACAAAGTCCAATGCTGCCACATTTAGTTGAAGAAGCTGATGCTCCAAGATGGGAGAGAACTTTCCCAAAGTCCCCTGCCACGTGGACAGCAATGCCAACTTTCCTACATGCTGTAATGAGCTTGGGCGCACTCTAAGAGCCATACCCTGCAACGAAGCCTGTTGAGTAAGCACTGCAGCCAGGACAGCTCTTGGCTGCCACGGACAGTGGTACAGAGGTGTTAGGTAACGCCAAAGCCTAATCTCCTGGAACTCTGGGGTGGCCCTGAGGATAGGCCTTGCTAAACTGCTGTGGGAAGGTGTTGGGGTGGTGGTATACTCTGGCTCCTTCTCTGGGCCTTTCCTGTTCTATGGTCTTCATGGTTGACACCATGGGTGTTTTCCAAGAGCATGATAAGGATCACTGTCGAGATTGGCACCTCCTGACTGCACTTTCAGTGCCCCAAGTACTGCCCACAGGCTGGTTCCCATGAGAGAAGCAGCCCAGCGTCCCATTATTTGCATAATCACCTTGGCCAGTGATGCTGTGTGTGTGTGTATGTATGTGTGTGTGTGTGTGTGTGTGCATGTACATGTACATGCACACCTATATACATGTGCATAGAGCTGTTGGTCTTTGGGACCCCAGCCTACTCTCTGGGCCAAATTGTAGAATCACTTGGCCGGGTCTGTGGGTGCAGCTTTCCATCATTAGCCTGTCTTCGCTGTAGGCCTCGCTTTGGTGCTTTTCCCTTGGTCCTTCTGCACAGCGGCACTGACATCTCCCTTTTTTCCACAGATGGAAATTCTGGCTGATCTTGAAGGCTCAGCTCAAATGTTCCTCTGGCTCTTTTTCGAAGTCTTCTCTACCTGGCCTCGTCCAAAGCTCAGGTGCCCTCCCTCTTCTGAATGCTGATCTCTTTCTTGTGTGTCGTTCACATGGTCCTTAAGCACAGGATGCCTTTGAACGCCCTTCTCCTGAACTTTCCCTTACACCTTATATTGTTATAATGTTCCATGAGATGGAATTTGTTGATGCAATGAGGCGATGAACTCAGATTTCCCATATTTGTGTGTTCTCAGCAGTGTGTGTTACATAGTAGGCCCTCATGAAATGTTGGTGGCCTGGTTGATTTGGAGTTAGCCAACACATAAACACGAACTGAAATGCTTTCAGGTCCAAGTGGGCTTTAGGTTCCTGCCTGCACATGCTGGCCCCCTTTCAAAGGGGTGAAGAGAGAGCCGCAGCGATGATGGGATAGAGGGGATCACTGAGGACTAGGGATTAACAGGGTAACACGGAGCTGGTGTTAAAAACCTGGTAGTGCAGGTTTTTGTTCTCTTGTGTAGTGGGAAAAAGGTGCACAGGCAGTGAAGAGGGAGAGGGGCACTCCCAGGCAGAGCAAGGTTAGGATAACTTGGCTGCTCCCTTCACCGGGAAGCTCTCCTGGAGAAGGAGCAGTGAGGGTTTCGAGCTAGGCAGTGGCATGTAGTTTATTCTCAAGGACTCTCTTTGGGCTCAAATCTTCCTCTTTTCCGGTCCTGTGAGCCCTCAGAAGATTGTACCGGGTGTAGGGGATACTTAACCTGGATCCTAGAGGGATGCTAATTGCTAATGCTGACCCAAGGTCTGTTTTTGAGAGAGAAGCATATTGTGCCTGCTGTTCATTGCTTGCTTGTTCACTCTGCGTTGAGGCTGGTGATGTGATCTGATCTGCTAAAAAGCTCTAATGGGGCTTACCTTCTTACAAGGCTGGAGCAGTTGGTGACTGTCTCTGGCATGGATGAGAGGTCTAACGTTGTGGTTTCTGCCATCCAGGATAACACCCAGGATCCTAAGGCTAGCATGCCGTGACCTCCTTCCCCAGGCTCCCCAGGCTGCTCTGGGTTCTCTGTTCTGTAGAACTTCTTATGGCCCTGCTGAACCTCTTGCATTTTCCAGACTCACTGCCTGTCTCACACTGCTATGCTTTTGCTGATGCTAAGTCCTCTGATTGGACCCACCCTGTCTTCTTCACCTGTCATCATGGGACTATGCCCCAGTTATCCTATTAGACTCCTGAGTAGACTCCTGTAGGAGAAACAGCATGGGCTTTGGAGTCAGCTAGATGTGGGTTCAAATCCTGACTTGACCACTTGTTTACAATGCACTTAAGAGCATTGACCTTACAGAGCTGTTGGGAGGGCTAAACCGAGGGAGACTGTGGATGTTGCCTGCTCAGGGTGTGCCTGCAGCTTCTTCTCTCCTTTCTTAGCTTCTACCACCATTCTTAGTGCTAGGCCCAGAGACGCCTTATTCCTCTGCTTATTTTTCTCAGTGGAGCCCTTTCACCCCACAAATGTTTATTGAACAATGACAGTGTGCCAGGTACTGGACACTGGGAATAATTTTTGTTTGGGTGTCTGCTAGCAAGGAGTTGTGGAGGAACACGGTGCTGTGAGAGCCCTAGTGGGTGGAGAGATCTCAGCTTGTCAGGGATCAGGGAAGGCTCCCTGGAGAAAGTGGCATTTGAGCTGAGCTCTGGAGGATCTGTGGGAGGTAATTTGGGGAAAGTGGGAGGGAAGAGCACTTCATGCAGAGGCAGCAGCAGGGTGAGTGGCACCCAGTCAGCATGAGCCATGGCAAAGTCTTGACCTGAGAGGGCCAGGAGGCATTCAGTGCCAAAGCAGGACAAGATCACATGTGCATTTGAAAAAGTGGACAATGGATGGACAAGGGCCAGAGAGGAAGCTGGAAGACCAGTGAGGAGGGGCACTTGTCCCAGGGAGGGACTTGGCAGGTTGGGATGGAGGCCGTGGAGAGAACTTTGGGGGTTCAGGAGGCCAAGGTGACAAGGCGTGGTGATGGGTGGGATGTGGCAGTCAGGGAGAGGGAGGAAAACGACGACTCCCAGGTTTCCAGCTGATGTGACTGGATGGGTGGGTGGAGAGCTGTGGGAAGATCAGCCCTCAGCTCATCTCCCTGCACATCTGTGAGGGGTGGGCCCTCAGACTCTCGTCCTTCCCTTGAGTGCCCAGGAGGATTCTGGAAGATGTATTCCTGGTTGATGTTGGAAGACTAACCCTGGGTCCCCTGTCGCTCTGCAGACTTGACTGTGGGTCAGACTTGACCTCGGGGTCGTGTTGGGGGGCTGGCCTCTGGCCTATCTGGAGGAGGCCCAGCTTCCCTCCAGGGGTCCATGTGGGGGCTGGTGTGCTGGCCTCCTTGGTCTCAGGCAGAGCTGCCTGTGTGTCGGGCTCTCACCGCCTCACCGAGGCAGACGTGGGTCGGCCTTCCTACCGGCTGTGTTGTATCCAGCAGGAAACATTTGGAATATGTGAGTGTAAGTGGCCGCAGGAGAGAAATCTACAATTTCTCCCATTATCGGGAAAGAGCTAGACTACCAGAGGCTACCAGATGTTCTGTGTCTTATAATGTATGTTTTATGGCAAATGAAAATATATATAAAATCTGTACCCAGAGAGCTCCCTGCTCACTTAAAGGGGACTGGATTCTTCTTTTATTCTTACCCTCTTCAAATTTTAGGCAAGAATTCCCTTCCGGGCAATGAACTTATCTGCCAAGTTGGGGCCCAGAGGGAACCCTTATGGGGGACTCATAAACCCCGTCTTTTGAGGAAATCTTGGGGCTGAGGCCACATTCAGCCCCACATGTTTACACAATAGTCTCTCTCAGCTCCGAGGGGCCATTAGAGTTAATTGGGTGAATAATCTGTGTTTAAAAAGTCCCTAAATACATATTTGCATAATCCACACTTTGCCCAAGCCTGTGAAAACCTATTTGTGGGATCTGGAGTGGGTCCTGGGCTTAGAGTCTTCCCCTTGTGCTTCCAGAGCAGCTTCTCCTCTTGGTGACTATCCTTTGGTAGGGAGGAGGACAGGCAGGCTCATCTTCTGGCTGATGCTATGGCAGTGCCTGTGTTAGCCACCTTAGCTATTTTTTTTTTTTTTCGGAGACAGAGTCTCACTGTCACCCAGGCTAGAGTGCAGTGGCGCAGTCTCGGCTCACTGCAACCTCCACTTTCCGGGTTCAAGAGATTCTCCTGCCCCAGCTTCCCGAGTAGCTAGGACTACAGGCACATGCCACTATGCCTGGCTAATTTTTTTGTATTTTTAGTAGAGACGAAGTTTCACCGTGTTAGCCAGGATGGTCTCGATCTCCTGACCTCATGATCCGCCTGCCTCGGACTCCCAAAGTGCTGGGATTACAGGCATGAGCCACCGTGCCCAGCCCACCTTAGCTATTCTTGAGCCTTTCACAGATATGTTTTGTGGCTCGCTGGTCCTGGGAGATACTACGTGGGAAAAGGGTTCCATAGTCTAATATGTTTGGAAAATACTGTATCTTATCTACTGTCTTGGAGAATCCTCATGCACATTATTATATCAAAGGCTGTGAGAAGTCCTTCAGTAAAGAAACTGATTTAACTTTCTCTTATCTAGCTTCCTTCAAATATATTTGAATCTAAGCATGCCCCTCCTGTATGCCTGATGACCATCTACAGAACTATGGCAATCTGTAGAAAACATGTTGGGACACCAACAATGCCACTTCCTTTTTCACAGGGGACACTTTGTGTTTTGGCCACCTGCCCAAACAGTGCCTGGGAGGACTCTGGAAGACTTGTTCTTGGTTGAGTTTGGAAAATTAGCCCCAGTCTCCTGTATTTGTGTTTGCTGCCCTTAAGTGAGGCCATAGCGTAGAGTCAGGTAGGATGGACAGGCACAATTCCCCACAACGCTTTTCACACCACTACAGCCCAGTCTTGGTTCTTGGAGCAGGAAAGGGACAAGGCATTTGAACTAGACACACATGGATGGTTGCATGAAGCCCCAGAATTCCTGGTCAGGGAGTTCTTACAGACCCCGGTCCTGGGCTTCATTGGTTGTTGGAATCCCCTCTGCAACATGGTATCTGTGGGTCCATGCCACAGGGGTCCACTGGCCTGAAGTTATGGCACTAGGAAGAAGGCATCTGAAGGCAGCCTCAGGCCAGAGCCTGCTGGGAGCAAAAGCCGAGCTCTCCCAGTCATGTTGAGCTGCTACTTTGAGTAGTCCTGCACATCAGTCTTCACCAGGTTCTCAAAATTGACTGACTGCACATGAGAATCAGCTGGAGAGATAAAAAAATCCCGATGCTCAGACAGCACCCCAGACGTATTCAATCAGAATGGGGTGGGGATGGGAAGCTCAGGCATGGGTAGTTTGTCAAGCTTCCCAGGTGATTGCAATGCACAGCCATGGTGAGCAGTTGCACCAGAGCCACGTCGGGAGAGTAGGTGTTGTAGGAAGTGGAGGTGAGCAGGAATTCATGGCTCTACCCTGGGCCCAAGCACAACTGCATCTATTTGCCCTTGAGAAGCAAACAAACCCATGGTCCTGCTTGGGCAACCCTTGGCAGGGTTGTGGCAAATCCCTTGGGTAAGGAAGTGGGAGCATCCTGCTGTGTTCAGATCAGAGATGAGGAGGACTGCCAACATTCTTGAGCATCTACTGTGTGCCAGGCACTGTGCCACACATGGCCTCATTTAACCCTCACATTCCCTCACGAGCTAAGATTTCCATTAGAGGTGTCGAAACTAAGGCACAGAGAGGTTATGGAATGTACCCAAAGTCACAGCAATATTCTTAAGTGATAGAGCAGTGAATTGAATCCGGGATGTCAGAGGTGAAGAGCTCTCCATGTGGTACTGGTGAAGGGCTTGTTGTTCATTTGGGCGGAGTCATTTGTGGGAGGATATGGCTGGGGTCAGCAGAAGAGGTTTCTGTGTGTGTGTGTGTGTGTGTGTGTGTGTGTGTGTGTGTGTGTTCACTGAATTTCAGGGTTGGAAGTGTTTTTCTGTGGGCTGAGGGGAAGGAGATGGGACTAAGGAGAAATAGAATCAGTCGGGTATTGGAGCCAGCTCTCACATGCAGATTATGCATATTTCTTCCCATCTCTGAGTTCAGTGGCATCTCGTTGGAAGCTTGAAACCAGCCAAGTGGGAGTACTTACACCACAGAAATTGGCAAACACTACAAATCAGGTGTTTATTTATTTTCTCAGAAAGCTGGCTGTTAAACATTTACCAGCATGCCACTGGAGGGAACCCAAATCCTAGGCCCAGCTCCTTTGGATTAAGGAAAGGGGGAGAAGATTGGGCCCAGAAAGAGAAAATTGAACAAGAAGCTGTTTGTACAATGGAGTAAATAGTTGCATCAAGGGAAATGAAACAAGAGAGGGGAATGAGCTTCTGTGACTTGGGGCAAGACAAGAGGAGCATGATTAGTGCTCAGTAAATGTTTATTTGTCTTAAAATTGGGATTATTGAAAAAACAGCAGATTTAGCTGCAGTAGAGACTGAGATAGAGATGAGGAAAAGGCAGGGGCCATTTGTTAAAGATCTGCAGACTGCCATGGAAGTTTTGCCACACCATGGCTAGGAGATGAGCTCAGAGAATCAAGTTGCAGCTTGCAGGTCTGTGGCCAGAAAGCGATGTGTAAGTCCACTTCCTGAGGCTGCCTTATGGAGGTGGGAGTGGACAGAGGCTCCAGCAGTGAGAGGGTTAAACCAGAATAACAAGGGGGTGATTTATCTCAGCCCCAACATTCCCTTGCTCATGGCTCTGACTGGCCCTGCTAATGCTCCCGGGTTGCAAATTTACCTATTTGTCAAGTCCCTCTCCACAGCCTGGCTCTCTCTGGCTGCTTGTGTGGTTTATTAAAGAGGCCTTTGCTACCTGTCATTTCAAACAGCCTCCTTTATCCAAAACAGAATAATAGAGATATCTCCCTCCAGGGACGCAGGATGCAAATGCCCGAGGACAGGTTGCCAATTTGCTGCGTGTATTAGGGGAAGGAAGCTGTCAAGGGAAACGGCCGGGATCCAGGCTCTTCTAACAAGCTCATTTCTGGGTTGAGGGGAGACCTGGGCTGCACGAGTTTAGATTACGTGGGCACGCGCCTCCGCTTTCCTATGGACAGATGTCAGCAGCAATCGAAACAAAATTGGCTTTCTTCCTTTTCCCCTTCCCCCGCTCGTCCTCAGTAGCAAGGCCCTGCCAATAACTGTCAAGAAGCCATCCAGCTGCCGAGGTCGCCTTGCCCGCACCGCAGCGTGCCCTGCTCTGCAGTGGGTTGGGCCCTGGTTTACAGTCTGTGGAAGTATGTCCTGGCTGGCGCAACCTTGTTTGCTGGGGGCTGAGGGGAGAGGGGTTGTTTCCTCCTCCCCTAGAGAGAGTTAATCAAAGAGGGAATTCTGTCCTGGTGGCACCTGGGAAAGATGTTCCTCCTGGCCCTCATCATAGGGGGATGCGAGGGCCTCCTTCCTGCCAGGAATCTTCCCACGACAGACTTTGGTTTGACTCTTGTTCACCTTACAAAAGAGCACTGCCCTGGCTCTGGGGCCGGTGACCTGCCTCCAGGATGGCTGGGCAGCGAGAGGACTCAGGCACAGAGAGAAGGGTCTGACATACCCACCAGACGATCGCTTTATCTCCTCTGCTCCTCACAGAAACCCTGTGCAGCCCGACCCCACTAATTTCAGAAAAGGAAGTTGCGACCCAGGGGCCTACTGGAAGCTGGTTAAGTGCCAGGCTCACAACTGGAACCCAGGACAGGACTGTTTCATTTCCTGCAGAAGATCAAGGCCTCTCTGGCCACCCTTGAGGGTCCTGCGGGGTCTCCTGACCGTAGGAAGGTGGTCTTGGTTGGGTATGCACGTGGGACCTTCTGGGTCCCTAAGAGCTCTCATGACCCACAGGTTCCCTGCTCCCCACCATGTCCTCAACTCCACTCCACTCCTGATGCTGCCTCAAGACTGAGGTCCCCAGGCAGGGCAGCGAGTGCCCAGAAGTGTTCCATGAGTGTGGCAGGGGTTTGTCCTGGAGCTGGGCAGAGGTGATCTCAGAGCTTGGAGACACCTGCTGGGGCTCATGCTGCAGCTGGGGGGCCAGGGCTGGGCCAAGGAGGGCAGAGCCATGTGGGAGACTAGCTTAGCTCAGGGTCTTCCTTGACTGGGAGCCAGACAATGCTTTGGACTCTTTAAAATGAGCCTCAGAGTGGGGTTCAGGGCCCTGTGGGGCAGGCTGAGCATCTGTCTTTGTCAGGGAGGCCCCTCTGAGCCAGGAGCACCACAGGGTTGGCTGTTGCTTTTGAAGGTTTGATTTCTCTCCAGTCCTCTTACTGCACCTTGTTTTTGGCAGATGCTCAATGAATTCTTATTGCTAGACTGCCTTACTCCTTCCTCTTCCCTGGTGGTGTTCTCACCTGTTTGGGGCCTCTTTGAGCCACCTACCAACACTGATGGCAGGTCCAGCACTGCACATGCCTAGCCTCCACTTTCGTCGCAGGTGTCCTAATTTTCTTGCTCACCTGTTGCAGCTTCTTCTCTCCCAGCTCCTCTCCCCGACACTGATGGCTTAGCCAGCCCAACCCACCTCCCCTGTTAACATCCCCGTTTTACAGATGAGAAAACCAATCCTCAGAAAGGTTAAGATCAGAGCAGGATTTAAGCTCAGGCAGTCTGATCTCAAACAGGAGTATTTCTCTTTCTGGTAGGGCTACATGTTGGGGGTGACAGAGGTTGGGCTTAGGGGTGAGGACTCTGTCAGCCTGAAGGTCCTGCCAACCTTGAGAGTCTTCATCATTTGGCTGTTCTGGGTGTCAACTCGTCTGTGAAGAGAGTCCAGGATGCTCCCATGTAACCCACAGCTCAGAGTGCCTGGCAGGGAGAGGATAGGCTGGAGAAGGAAGGCCTGCCAAGCAGGAGTAAGGGGGCCCCCATTCTCTGGGGCTGGCTTTGCTGCTCTGGCCCGGCCCCATAGGGCTGCTGTGCTGGGGCTGCCCATTGATGGTGCTCCAATGCGGGAGGCCAGGCAGGGGCACTGCATCGGGCTGGCCAGCCATAAGTAGGCCAACCTGACATGGTCCATCTGCACTCCATGGCAGGGTAGCTGTCCGACCGCCAGCCCAGAGGCAGTCGATGGGGAGGCCAGAGGCCTCGGAGTCCAGCTGAGGTTCGCAAGGCCATGTGCATCTACCCAGAGTTCCTTCCATGGGCAGCGCATACTCCCTGGAACGCACCATCAGAAAGGCAGCTTCTAGGGTGAGGGAAAACCAGCCCAGGAAGGAAAGATGGAATACTGGTGGGGCCCCACACCCAGATGCCATCAGTGTGCTTGGGGTTATACCACAACTTGAAATGGACCTGGGGTAAGTATGTCACTGCTTCTCTCTGAGCCCCAGTTTTCTCATCTGGTGACTGACATGTAAGCAACTGCCAACGCTTATTGAGTAAAGAACAAATCTGTAAAGTGAGAGTTACCGTAGTTCCTATGTCAGAGGCTTGGGGGGAATTGAATGAGATGAAGGATGGAAAGCACCTGGTATGCAGTAAGTGCTCAGTAAGTGCAGGTGGCCCTTCTTTCTGTAGATGGGGCTGTAGTCCCCTTTCCCCTTTCACAATGCGTCTTGCTTGTTCTAGCTTCCTCTCTATCACCTGGGCCTCTGCGGCTCACTCTAGAATACAGACTGTAATTTCTCTGGAGGAGATTCCCTAGAGCAAAACTCAGGGACGTCTTTAAATAGACGTGAGAATGCCAGTGCTGGAGAGGCCGGCAGAGGCAGCATGGAATGGGCGTAGACTGAGGAGCCAGACAGACCCAAGTCTCATCTCAGCTCTGTCAGCTGCCAGCTTTGTGGCCTTGGGGTGCCCACCTCCCCTCTCTGAGCAGGCTCAACAGTTCCTGCTCCTTGGGGCTCTTGTAAAGTTGAAATGAGTCTTTGTCGAGTGAAAAGCTGTGAGTATATTTGTTAACATATGTGCAACCGTATTGGGAAAAGCTGCATCATTTATGATCTTTTCCAGTCTTCTTATTTTGCTGAGGGGGCATCTGGGACCCTGAAAGGGATGGGGCTGGCCTGTGGTCCCACAAGAAAGGAGCGAGAGAGACGTGGGGCTTGGATTGTGAGGCAGCCTTTTCTTCCCACGTGCTCTCCCTGCCTCTACTTTCTGCAAGCACCAGGAGGTAGAAGACAAGGGTATATCCACAGCTATTAGCACCCCCAGGGTCTGATGTCCGGCCCTTGCCAGTGGCGACTGCGTCCTCTTTGTCTGAACGACCTAGTCTTTGAGCCAGGGCCTACATCGAGGTCCTTCCAGACACCCTAGAGGCAAATGCAAACCTCTCCCTCATCCTGCTGCTTTCTTTAGGGCTGAGAAAGCCTGGGCCAGCAGATGCCCTGTCAGAGCCTAGGGAACCAGGCTTGGCTTGGGCAGACGGCATCTTGGAAGGGCTTGTGCATTTAGGGAAAACCAGCCCCAAATAACTCCCAGATTCAGTCCTGAGCTATGCAGGTGAAGGCAGGTAGGAAATTACAGCCACTTGAGGCTTTCTCTCCCAGCGACTTGATTAAAGCTGAGGAGTGTTAGAGCTGAAATAGCTGGGAAAAGTGCCCTTTGATATGTTCATTTGGTTTTAATTTGAGGGGACACAGGGCAGCACCAGCTTATTTTATTTCTGCTTCCTTTTAGCGGCTTTCACTTGGCTCCTATCCCCCCATTTCCACCCCCTCCCCTGCTGGAATTTGTGAATTTCAAGGTCAGCTGAAAGTCAAGCTTTACCATGTTGGTGATGAAATGCAAGCAGATGTGGCTGGTTTGGCGGATGGTGGCCACACCCTGAGAACTGTGCTCAGTCCTGTGGGTGATGCCTGGCAAAATTAACAAAGTCTGATCGCTTACAACCCTGGGTTTCCATCTCGGAGATTCAGATTTCAAAGCAAGTGCCAATCAGCATGTGTTTATCTAGGGGAGTTGAGAAGTGATGCTGGCTGGGGAAGGTGTGGCTGCCTCATCTTGGCATGCCAGCTATTGAGAGCAGTCGGAATGGGTGCCCGCACTTGGGTTTGGCCTCTGTCATGTGGTGTTGGCTTTGCTGGGGATGTTGTCTGCTGGTCCTTCTTGCTAGGGAGAGGGACTGGTGGATTTTCCAATGCTAGTTTCATATCACATGCCCATCGAGTTGCCCTCTTCTCCTTTGCAGCGGGTTAAGCCATTGGTGAATGCTTGCCACGTGACGAGCGCTGTGTTGGCAGTGACCTCAGGGAGAAGGTCAATTTTCAGCTCGGCTTCCTGGCATCACCCACACCCCTCTGTGACTCAGAAAGTGGCCCAGCCGGCTGCCTCCAGCACTCTGGTAGACCTGTTGGGTGGTGCAGGGGGAGAGCTTTCTGATGCCCCAGTTTCTTCTGGCACTTCATCAGATGCCTCCCCTTGGGCTTTGTACAAGGTCTCACAATGCCCCCTGACTTGGGTCTTGGTTCTGCTGATGGACTGTGGCAGTTTTGTCTAAGGTACATGTGGGAATCCACCCTCCTGGCAATGTGCTGGGATTGACTTACTAGGAAAGCAGGGAGACCCAGCAGCCTTAGGTTTCTTTCTCTGTGTTCACCAGTTCTTCCCAGTCCAGCATCCTGTACTCTCTGCCTTCCAAAACCTAAGCACAGGGCAGAGCAGATGCCTGCTTGGCCCAAGAAGGGGATGAGCTTGGGAGCCCATGCTGTGTTGGAAACCCAGCTCTCTCTCTAGTCAGCTCTGGGCCCTTGGCCAACTCCCTTCGCCTCTCTAAGCCTCAGTTTCTTTGTCTGTAAGAGGGGATAATGGTGCCCACCTCACTGAGTTGCTGTGAGGATTAAAGGAAACGGTGCATGTAAAGGGCCTGGCACAGTGCCTGGCGCATGGTGCTCAGTAATGTTCGCTATTATAGCTATCGTCCAAATCCTGGGAGAGCAGTCCGAGAAACAGTGTGGGCAGGGACCTACCCAGCTCCCCTGTGGCCTTCGGGGTTTCGTAACTGCAGAGCCCAATTACCTGGTGTGCCCCTCAGCTGAGGAGCTCAGCCTCCTCCTCAAGGTCCTTGCCCCAGCTCATCAGGGAGCAGAGACAGATGTGGCTGGGGAGTGAGACTGAAATCACTGCCTTTTTGAGTGGCAGTGTGCTACAGAGAAGTGACATTTAAAAAAATGTTCCTTAAATTGAGGAGTTGTCCAAAATGGAGCTGGTTTTCACAGCACAGTCATTTTTGGATAAGAAAGCCTAAAATGAGAAATTTCTGAATGCAGAACAAAGCAGAAGAGCCTGCCACAACAGCACATGTGAGTCAGCCCGAATCCCCTCACAAACAGCCTGCCTTGTTAAAATCAGTCCCTTGGTGCGGGGGGGATTAGCGCTCTGCAAACTTCCCATCCCAGGCCTGCCTGCATTTTTACTTTCCCTGCTGCACGGTTCTTGCTGATCTTCTTCCTTACACACCCAGGGGATTTCCCCACACATAATGGGGGCCACTCCCATTGCTAAAATGATGGAGAGTTTTTTCTTTGCTCTGGCAGGAAAAGAGTAACTTCTGCTGGAAATACAGAGAGGCAGAGACATTAGCTGCAACAACTCCCCCTGCTTTGTTCCCTGGGTGTTTTGGGAAGGACCGCAAAGAGCTGAGTGAGGGTGCCTTGGTGGGGAGGGTCAGGTCCCTCTAGGTAACTGTGTAGAACTCCCAAGGGTCATTTTTGTTCTTCCTCATCCTCCAGGAAGTGCTACCTGCTTTACGTACTCTGTAGCATTTTTTTTTTTTTTTTTTTGAGACGGAGTCTCGTTCTTTCGCCCAGGCTGAAGTGCAGTGGCACCATCTCGGCTCACTGCAAGCTCCGCCTCCCGGGTTCACGCCATTCTCCTGCCTCAGCCTCCTGAGTAGCTGGGACTACAGGCACCTGCCACCATGCGCAGCTAATTTTTTGTATTTTTAGTAGAGATGGGGTTTCACCGTGCTAGCTAGGATGGTCTCGATCTCCTGACCTCGTGATCTGCCTGCCTTGGCCTCCCAACTCTTTAGGAATTTGTGAGAGTTGATGGGCAGAGTTGGAGCTGCCACTCTGGGGCTCAGAGTATCAGGGCCCTCCTATTGCATAACTCTGGGGACACTTTGCATGTGGCACCCCTGGGTGTGTGCAGTCTGAGGAGCTGGTTGGGGTTGGAGGAGACATCTATAGGATCTGCTGTCTGCCCACTGTCCAGGTCACCACCTGCTGGTATGGCTCATGGGCTCCAAGAAGTATGTCTAAGATAGAGCAGGGAGGCCACACCCAGGAGCAGGTTCCTGTCCCTCCACCCTAGTCCAGCCCCGTGCCCGCCTCTGCCCCTGCCCCATGGTGCTTTGGGCTAGCTGGAATAAGTCTGGCCAGCCAGCTGGCCTGAGTTCTGGAGCCCAAGACCTTGCTCGCCCTGTTGGCTGGGCCCCCTCAAGCTTGGGCCGCTCATTATTTCTCCACTGGCGGGGGAGTGGGAAGACCAATTATCAGGGCCTCACCGCCACGCACTGCCTTTGGATGCATTTTCTCAAATGGCGAAACCCTCTTTGGGGAGAGGCAATTTGTTGGGGAGCTCAGGGCAGTGTAATTTATGGGCCCCCTCTTGCCTGGCTAGGAGTGAGGTGGCTGTGGCTTAATTTAATTAGCTGGATTGAAGCCGAGCAGATCACCAGAATGGGCCTGGAATTCTGGTTTGAAAGGCATATTTCTCTTCAGAGCAAAGCATGGCTGAAGAGGAAAAGGTCTAAAGTTACTTCATTCATTTGGATCCTTTGGTTAGAGATGTCTTCCAGCTTGAAATAGAAACCCACTTATTTTTCTTAAGAATCCAGCCCACCAGCTACAGTATTCTGTTCATGCATTTAATAGCAATAATTGAACGGAGCTCAAATTATCATAACCTAATGCTCTCCAAGTCAGATCCAACTGTGTCACATTTTTCCTATGGGGAAGTGAGTATATTTGGCAGGGCAGAGAGAAGCCGCCAGGCTCATGCACTGCAATGTCCTGTTGATTGAGTTTTAGTGGGTGCAGCCACGAGGCTGGGGACCTTGAGGGGCTGTGAGAAGGGGGCCAGACAGCAGGTGCTCCCTAGCTGTGATCCATAGCTCTCAGCTGGGCATGGCTGTCTGGATTGTAAAAGGACACTCAGGGCAAGAGTGAAAGCTAGAGCTGGAAATGGGCACCAAGTGCTAATACTTTTGATAGCAGTAACAGTCATAGTGATCATTAGGGCAGCCCCCTTAATTTACAGTTGAGCTTCTGAGAGGCTGTAAGATGGCTTATGACAGGCCCTGGATCCAGATTTTTAGCCTTCTCAGACAACAGAGGGAAGGCTCCAGGGCTGCCATTCATAGACAGACTCTGGAGGGGACCGGGAGACCTCTACCATCAGCCAGCTGATCTTAGGTAAGCTTCTCTGAGGCTCAGTTTTCACATCTGTAAAACTGGGATTCTGCTCCCCTGTTTCTCCCCCCAGAGTTGGTTTGTGACACCAGAGAGAGAATTAATGCAGGGGAGAGGGCCCCCCGCAGATTGCTGCCAGGGTGTCAGGATCATCAGCCCAGGGGACACTCACCTGTGAGGGGAAGCTGCTGGCCTCAACCCCAGCATCATTTTGAGCTTCTCAAAATGGCCAGCGTGATCAGGATCACCAGAACTGGGGCTTCTGACTCGGGGTAGCCTAGATTTGAGCTCTGGGGCTTTCCCCAGATATGACCATTGTGTGGATCTTGTGTGGCAGAGCTGAGCATATTGTGTTTCTGAGCTATTCCCCAGTGGTTCTTGTTCTCCCCAGCTCGTGGAGGCAAACCTTCAGGTGAGTCACCTGTGAGAGGCATTGGGCTATGTGAAGGGAGGACAAGCACTTTTCCAGCCAATGTGCCCCAAATAGGAATTCATTCCCGGGGCCTTATGTAAGCTCACCCTCTCTCTCTTTTCTTTTTTCTTTCTCTCTTCCTTTTTCTTTCTGGAGTTCCAGGCAAAATTGCCGGAAAATCCATGCTAGGTTTGGTGATGGTGCTGGGGCTTCCATGTGGGGTGCTGGTGACGGTGTCAGGGCTTGTGGTGGCAGGTGCTGGGCACACAGTGGACACCATCATCCTCACAGGGCTGGGCTTGGAAGCTCAGGGTGTTTGCCCAACGCCATCAGAGAAGCTGGGTCTAGTCTATTGTTAGCAGATAAAGCAATGACAAAGGCAGCGAAAGTGTTCTGGGGGGTCATTTTGATCTGTCTCCCCCAAGGGGATTGCTTGGTTATCCTTTTGTTATTTAACAAAGCAAATGGGGCCTCTGCTCTTCAATCACAAACTGTAATGTTGACTACTTCAAAAAAGCAGAGGGAATATTATTCCAATATTTATCTTAGCACAAAACTAACATTTCAGGGCCTGTACCCATAATTCAAATGTTGATGGGGAACACATTGTGTGAATGTGGTGCAAATATAAACAAGGGGAAATTGCTTATATTTAATAGGGAAACATGAAGTAAACATTTTTGAATAAAATGGCAAAGACTTGGTTCTACTAGTTGCAGTTTCTCAGTTGAACGTATTTAACTGGCATTGCTTAGGAGTTATCACGTGGTCTGAGGGTTCAGCAAGGGTTAAGGTTAAGTTCTTATTATCAAGATGCCTCTCTGAGCCCAAGTCCTTGATTTCACGTCCCTGACGTGCTGGGCACTGGCTGGTCTAGAAGCTAGTCTGTGGCTCTGGGAAATTCAGTGTGGTTCCTTTCTCTCTCTCTCTTTTTTCATATTTTCTTCTACTCAAATGCTCATTAGTGGCAGGAGCCCCTATAAAGGCACATGGGAAGGGAAAAGAGGCCCCTTGTTAAGGGCAGTTGCCTTCCAGCTGCTTTATAAGAGGCTCACCCAACCCAAAGTCTATGTGACTCCCTGAGGGATCCCCCCTTGGAAAAGGGAGGTGTGGGCCCCCGTGGTCTAGCTGTAGGAATTCGTATGCAGTGGAAACCTCCACTGCTGGTGGCATCTTGCCTCATGCGAGGAGGGCCTGCAGGCCTTATGTAAACACTCAGGTGCCTGTCTGTACAAATGTGGGGCCTCGACACCGGCAGGCTCTGTTTCTGTTACTACTTCAGGGTGTGGACGTGTGGGCACTCGCAGTTCTTTCTGGCGTCCTCCAGCCTGTGTATCTCCCATTGGGGAAGTGGTTCTGGGAGTGTTACTTGCACCGCCCACAGCCCCGTTCCCCTGGCATGATTTGTTGGGTGATGAGCCTATGGTGGGTGGAGATGGGGTCTCTGTGATGCTGCAGGCTGATTCCTGGGACTTCAGTTTCAGTTCCTAAATGTGTCTTTATTGTAAGGAGATGGCCCTTGTGACTTCTCCAAGTGGAAAAAGGACACTTTAGGTTTGTCCCCATGGCTCTGTTCATGATCACCATCTTGTTTCCCAAACTTTCATTTGCTCATTGGCTCTGTTTAGTTTTTTGTTTTGTTTTGTTTGAGACGGAGTCTCGCTCTCTCGCCCAGGCAGGAGTGCAGTGGCGTGATCTCGGCTCACTGCAAGCTCCACCTCCTGGGTTCACGCCATTCTTCTACCTCAGCCTCCTGAGTAGCTGGGACTACAGGTGCCCGCCACCATGCCCGGCTAATTTTTTGTATTTTTTTTAGTAGAGATGGGGTTTCACCATGTTAGCCAGGATGGTCTCAATCTGCTGACCTCGTGATCCGCCCGCCTCAGCCTCCCAAAGTGTTGGGATTACAGGCGTGAGCCACCACGCCTAGCCGGCTCTGTTTAGTATTTTCAAGGGCTTCCAGAGATAAAGGAACCACATAAGCCTTGATGTCTCCTTTTCCAGGGGACAGAGATAAAGCAATACTCACTGAGAGGAAGTTCATGGGGTGGGAGGGGCCTGAAATCTCGTTGGTTCAATTCAGGAAACACTGACCAGGCACCAGCTGTGTGCCTAGAGCTGTGTGATGTGCTGGGGTGGGGGCAGGGGCAGTGGTGGGCCCAGCATAGAAAGAGGTGAAGTTAGGTCAGCTGTGGTTTCTAAGATGTCACATGAGGAGGACAGAAGTTAGGATCTTACTTTGAAAATGCAGAGGCCATTTGTTGTAGGGGCTCTACTCTGGGGGCTAGTGGTAATAATAATTAAGCTGAAAAATGAAAAAAATATAAAGCTAACACAGTGCTTAGAAACATGCCAGAAAGGGTTCCAGGTGCTCTGTGGTATTAACTCACTTAACCCTCACAAAAAACCTGTGAGGTCAATAGTATTAGACACATTTTACTGAGGTCGGGGGTAACCTCTTGTTCAGGGTCACACAGTTAGGCCAGTGGAGCTGGGTTCTGACCCCAGACAGTCCGACTCGAGGGGTATGGGCCTTTAACCACTGTATTAGTGTAAAGAAGACCCCAGTACTGAACCTATTCCTTCTGCAGCCTTTTCCCTGGGACCTTGGTGTTGTGCTGAAGACTCTGAACTGGATGTTTTCCTTCTGTGCCCAGGGATGAGCATGATAGTGTTTGGGGCTGAGAGAAGAGAGCAGGTTGGGATATGACCTGCCACTCTCCAAACCCGGGGCTGAGCAGGCTTTCATCTCAGGCAGGGTCTGGGATACAGAGCCGTGGGCCGCACAGCTGCTGCCTGCTGTCTAAGGAAAGTGTGGCACCCGCTCTTCCCAGCCAAGGCCAAAAGCCTCATCCTAAGGTGGGAGGCAGAGCTGGGGCAAGAGTTAAGTGACTGAACTGAGGCCACTCTGTGCCCTCCTCCTGTCTTTTGCAGGAGCCACTCTGCAGGAAGTAGGTGCCATTGAACCCTTCTCCCAAGCTAATTCTGCTAATTCTGTTCTCCTTCAGCAAGCTTTCAGAGTCGGGTTCTGATTTTGCACCCCTGCTGTGACCATTTTGTATTCCTGTCTTAAATGCTGGCAGACAATCTGGCTGACTTGTGTCCGAGAAGCAGTTGGCCGTGCTGGGATTGTGACCCCAGTGTGTGGTGTATTACCCCAGTGAGGAGTAGATGGACCCGGCCTGGGACAGGAAGGAGGAGAGAGGCTACAGGGGTGTGTGATGGAGGAAGACGTGGTGGTGATGGAATGAGACACCAGTTTTGAGCATTTTCTACTTTGAGGCATCACCCAGAAAACCTCCAGATCATAGGAAGAGTGTGGTTTGGGGACATTTGGTTAAAGCAGATTGATTCCTCCCCGTTGGGGAACGTACAGGTTGGGGTGTGGCTGTTGGGAGAGTTCTAGTGGGGCAGGGAGATGGAGTCCTGGCGAGAACTGCTGCCTGGAGAGCTTGGGAAACGAGGCTTGCTGGGAGAAGGCAGTTGTTGAATCTGAAGAATAAAGCAACACACAAGGACATCGGTGTGTCTGGAAATGTGATAAATGTAGAGCTGTATATGTAACATCATTTGCCTTTTTTTCTTACAACTTAATTATATTCTTCCTCTTCTCAACAGGGTTTTGGTCTTCTCTAGGAATAGCACAGGGACGTGTCACATGTCTGGTAGCCATCTGGTACCCAGGGAATGACTTGAGGGGACCCCTGTGTGATTTCTGAGCCACGAGGCAATAGAGAAGGAAAAAGGAGTATCTGGTAAAAGCTCCCATTATTTGTTTCCATCGGTTGCCAGTTGGTGCTGATGACGCATGTAGTGGGTGCCCTTGTGTGTGATGAGACACCCGTGTCTCAGCTGTGGAGGTGGAAAGGTCAGCTTGGGTGATGTGGTGACTGGCCTTCAAGGCTTGAAAAATCACCCGGACAGAGGACAGGCAGAGGCAGCTCATTTTAGGTGTCCTTCAAGAGAAATAAAAACAATGCTTGGCTTATCCATAGAATCATTTCCTGATGCCATGGAAACAGCCAGAGGGCAGGGCATGTGGTGGCGAGACCTCCTCTCGGGGAGGTGTTAGGGCAGGGCTGAGGGGTAGCCCTGTCCCCTCTATCCCCTCTGTCTCCTCTGTCTCCTTTGTCTCTGTCCTGCACTCAGCCTCTGTACTGCCAATCCCCTTCAAGGCCCCAGCAAAGGGCAGAGCATACCGGGCTGTGTTGCATTAGCACCTTGATTTCTCACTTTGTCTTTGAGCTGCTGGGCCAAGCGCCCGTTGTCTCTGCTTCCTGGCTCTTTTCTCCTTCTGGACTGGTCCTCCCAGGGCCAGAGTGATGATGGGACCTGTGATGGCTCCAGGCTTTTCAGGGCCACCCTCTGTCACCTGGCCTTCTTCTCACCAAGGCAGGGTTTTCTGGACTGTGGTTTGTGTACTATCAATAGTACCCCCAATGACTCTGGGAGGTCCTATGGGGAACTTTTTTTGAAGTTAATAGTTATGGTTGTGTTTGATGCCTATTAGAAAATGTTAACCAACACGTGAGACCGTGTTTTCTCAGGTATTGGAGCCAAGGATGAGACCCCAGGTCTGTAGAGGCAGCAGAGGACGCTGGCAAGAGCAGGGCTCCGGGGCCAGACGGCCTGCTTCAAATCCTGGCTCTGCCACTTATGGACTGTGAGGCCTTGGGCTTACTTCCTCTTCTTGTCTAACTTGGGGATAGTAATAGCTCCTACCTCCTAGGGCTCTTGTGAGAATTGAGTTAATGCATGTGAGGCATTTACAAAGTGCTTGGCATATAATCAGGACTCAGTTGGTGTTAGCTGTTGTTATTACTGTCATTAAAAGTATTTAAAGAAAAACATTGAACAAATCATAGCGCAGGCTGGGCGTGGTGGCTCATGCCTGTAATCCCAGCAGTTTGGGAGGGTGAGGCAGCCAGATAACTTGAGGCCAGGAGTTCAAGACCAGCCTGGCCAACATGGTGAAAGCCCATCTCTACTAAAAATACAAAAATTAGTCAGGTGTGGTGGTGGACACCTGTTATCCCAGCTACTTGGGAGGCTGAGGCAAGAGAATCATCTGAATCCAGAAGGCGGAGGTTGCAGCAAGCTGAGATTGCACCACTGCACTCCAGCCTCGGCGACAGGGTGAGACTCTGTCTCAAAAAGAAAAAAAAGCATAGTGCACGTGGCCAAGCCCACAGTCAATGTTCTTTCTGCGTAGACAATCCGGCTGTACATATGACCCCAGTGTGACCCCTGCCACTTGCTGTCTATGTATCCTTGGGAAAGATAATCTTAGCTGGCTCCTCAGTTTTGTCTATAATGGGGAATGTAATGCTTAACTTGTTGAGTTGCAAGGTTAACTGAGGCCCAGCTGGGATAGTAACTGGCACATAGGAGGCACTCAGTGGTAGCTATTGTGATGTTATTGGCATTGTTGGTACTGCCACAACCACCCTGTGAGCTCCTGAGGGACTGGACCACGTGTAGTCATCCTTGGTGCTAAACAGGCCCAGAACGGATCTGCTTGGAGCCGAGAGGCCCACCTTTGCAAGGGAATTGGTGCCTTCCAAGAAGGTACAAGGCAGATGGGGGATCCTGCCCAGGGAGGTCAGGTTGCTTTAGGGAGAGACACCTGAGGTGGGGCCAGGAGAAAGATGGTGTTGGGACTTCAGGCTGCCTGGAGCCTGGAACCCCTGTTCTGAGGAACGTGTGAGAAGAGAGGGGCAAGGTGGGTATTTGAGTCTGCGTTACCCTGCTTAACCCTAGTGGGCCACAAAGGCTCCAGCCTGCCCTCCCAGGGCCTAGTGATGTGATTTGTGAATTGAGGTTAATGTCTGCAGGGCCTGAAGGGTGCCCTTGCCACCATGCCCTGGGCCCCACAGCTGAGCTCTTTGTTCCCAGTGGGAACTGGGCTGACACCCACAGGTAGAATCCTCTGTGAGGCTGGCAGCATGGCTAGCCAGGCCTGCTTTTGGAGAAGACAACTGAAAGGAGAAAGGAGAGGCTTCTGGAAGCCTCATGTGGGAAAACCTACCAGGTCTTACCCTACCCTGATGGAGTTGGGGCGGCGGGGGCGCAGGGTTGTTGGGGATGCTTGCAGAGGCAGCAGCACTACCATGTCCTAGGGCCGGTGGGCATGGGGCTCTAATGTCCTGAGAGGATTAGAAGGGCTCTTTCAAGCATCCTGGAGCCCCCTTGCAGGCGAAGAAAGTGAGGGTTCTGAGCTCTGGCCTCGTGTCCCTTGATGGAAGAGGTCTTCATTTGGCTGCGTGCAGAGGATTAGAATGGGGAGTGAGGCCATGGTTTTCTAGTCGTGGGCTCTGGAGGTCTGTTGAGGCCATGGCTGCTTTTCTGGTATTTTTGCCCTTGTATTTTGCTTTTGTGGAAGAGCTTCATTTTAGACCCCAGGCTCTTTCTCTGTTGTCTTCAGTTGGTGTGTCCTCAGTTTTATTCTATAGCTATGTGTGGGGATAGGCAGAGAGTGGCCATTTCTACAGGGGAATAATAGTAATCGAAAGATATTCTTGCGGCTGGGCACAGTGGCTCACGCCTGTAATCCCAACACTTTGGGAGGCCGAGGTGAGCAGATCACTTGAGGTCAGGAGTTCGAGACCAGCCTGATCAACATGGTGAAACCCTGTCTCTATTAAAAGTACAAAATTAGCCGGGTATGGTGGCACATGCCTGTAATCCCAGCTACTTGGGAGGCTGAGGCAGAAGAATTGCTTGAACCTGGGAGATGGAGGTTGCAGTGAGATGAGATCACGCCATTGCACCCCAGGCTGGGCAACAATAGCAAAGCTCTGTCTCAAAAAAAAAAAAAAAAAAAAAATATATATATATATATACATGCCATTTACTGTGCATGTCTCTGTGCTTTGCATGTATTGCCTATAAGCCCCAGGAGGTAGGTGTTATCTCCATTTTACATATAAGGAAATTGAGTTTCATAAACCCTCAGTGACTATTATTACTACTTGTTGTGATTATTTAAAGGAAAATGTTACACAACTTAGTAAATGGACTAAAACTCAGGACTTCCGGCCTCTGAAGTCCATGCTTTTAATCTCTTCTAGTAGCCTTTATTTTCTCTTGTTTTTCATCATACCATGGTACAAAAAGGTAAGAGAGGATTTCATTGCCTGCCTCTCCTGGACCTCATGGCCTGTAGAGTGAGGATGGTGCGTTGAGATGAGGCACTGACTCCTCCACTCTGGTCAGCGGCCATGGGCCCTTTGCTGTCCTTATAGACAATGCAAAGTGTGTCCAACTGCTTGGGGCTCTGCTGAGGTTTGTGTGAGAAGCATTTGTGATTCTGGAAAACTTTCCCTTTCCCAGGATGACCCCAGTGATGATGATGCTCTACCCAGGAGCTTGGCTTGGGTCTGTCCAGAAGGGCTGCTGCTGTGGCTGTGGGCATACAGAGCCCTGTCTCTGGCCCAGCAGGTGTGTGGCCTGCAGCACCTCCCCTGCACCCCAGACATCCTGTGTGTCTGTCCTTTTGATGCCAACTTTGGGGTCCCATGCAGCCATCAAGTCAGAAGGCGGTTGTGCTGTCACAGGGTGACAAGGAGATTTTCGTTCTCCTTCCTCTCTGCTTAGCCTCATTTTGCTGTGCAAGCCTGAACCTTAGGTCTCTGTTGCTTTCTCTGTTGCATAGGGATGGAAATTCCTGCCAAGTCTGTGACACAGTGTTGCTTTGAGGACTGCTGAGGTTTGTCAGTGCTAAATCTAAAAGGGCATCGTGGTTGCCTTTAGACACCACCTGAGAAGGCTTCCCTGATCCCCCTCCTCGTGGCTTAGAGGCAGTGTATCCACAATTCACTTATACTTACTCTATTACAGTCATCATCACACTGCAGTAAAACCACCAACATGTGAGATTGTGGCCCCACAATCAGAGAGCTCTTGGGGCAGAGTCTGTGCCTTGATCACCATTAATGGCATAAAGCTGATAATTACTCAGTAAATATTTGTTGTATCAGTAGATGATTGGATGAATCCATTTCCAACCCAGAGAATTTGCTGGATGTGCTTGTTAGGTCTTATCCTATCTTTCAATCAGCAAAAGATTCTTTCAAATAGAGGGTTGGGAATGTTGAGGAATTGGACGTGATGTTTCCTTAGTAGCTCTATCTGAATAGTCCTTAGATAGATCAGGTGTGGCTTGATCCAGCACCCAAACTTTCTCCATGACAGGGTTTAATTTTCCCCATTCCTTGGTTCCCTTAAGTAGAGTTAGTTCTGTTCTCAGTCCCCATATGGTTAAAAGATGGCTGCCGCAGCTCTATCCCTACATCCTATCTTACTTGATCCAGTGGGATAGGTTGAGAATCTCTATCCTAGCATTCCTAGTAGAGGACTGTGGCTCACTCTGATTGGATTGGCATGGTCATGTGCCCTCCTCTGAACTAATTACTTGGCCAGGGGAATGCCATGTACTGATTGGCCTAGATGTGGGACTTGTGCTTCAAGTGTATTGAGATGTGGGAGAGATGGATTCTCCAACAAAATTAGAGCTTTTGCTAGAAGGGAAGATGGATATGGGGAGAAATATAAGTATATTCATCATAGATAGCAATGTATATTTTAGAAAATCTGCCCATCAGTGCATCAATTCTAGGTTCCTTCAGGCTGAAAGGATATTTTCCTCTTTGCTTGTCTACCTGAGCTCCCACGGACCCATATGTGTAGTCTCGTAGTATGTATCTAGCTGCAGCCATATTGCCCCACAGATGCCAGCTTCCTGGCTTGACTGGGATTGGCTGTTGGCACTGGGCTCTGCAGTGCTGTCTGGCTTAAACAGCTCTGAATCTGCATGTGAGATTCATGGGTTGTCAATTTCGGGGTCATTTGTTCCAGATGTCCAGATGAGAAAACCAAGGCCCAGAGAGGTGAAGGCACAGCCAGTTGGTGTCAGAGCCAGGATCAGAACCAGGTGTCCTGGCCACTGCCTGAGCTCTCTTCCTTATACCTTCCCCGACTCCCTGATACCATTTCTACTTTGCGAAGACATGTTAGAGCCATAGACAAAGACAGGAGATATATGCAGGAGGATAGAGGACTCATGATGGGAGCTCCAGTAGCAGAATGAAACCCTGTGGGACCATTCTGTCTCCAAGGGCGACCCTGAGCCTTCCTGCCCTCAGGTGCCCAGCTCAGCCTCTGCAGCAGACCTCTGGTTTCTAGAAAGTCATCAGTTATTTTGACCAGCCTTTTCTCTTCTGTGAACTGAGTGATTAGGGTCTCTAAGAGCAACCATTATCTGCACATCTTGGGAATGCGTGTTTTTCACACATGCAGCCCTTCCAGAAAGATTTAGCCTGGGGATGAAGCAGACGGGTTCTACACTGAGGGCAGATACCAATCATTTTTACAATTGTTTGCAACAGGAGAGGAAACATGAGCTTAACAGTTCTGTTGTGGATGGATTTGGGGGAGAAACACGAATGAATTGTCAACAGGATGGCTTCTGCTTTTATCCTGGGATTTGCTGCCGTTCCCTGCGATCCGGCTGCTCTGTGCAGAGCCCCAGGATTTACAGACATTCTTTGCAGGTGGGGGCTCATTGTGCGGTGCAGCCTCGGGCTGGGCCGGCATCTGTGGAAGAGAATCTGTCAGGTGTGTCGAGGAAGGGAGCACACTCCTTAGGGTGGAATTTGGAGCAGCCCCCTGTACTACTTCCACTTGGGGGAGGTACCCGAGCAAGGGGCTCAGACCTTAGCGGGCACATACTGGCTTCCTGAGTTGGTGTAAGCCTCCCTAGCTCAAAAGCCCTAGAGAGCAGTAACTGAGAGGAACAGCCTTTTCAGACTCCTGCCAGGAAAAAAAAAATCATGCTCAGAAATCCATTTGTGGGGAGTTTGAAGTTTGAAGCCCTCCAGCTGCAGACGGGCAGCTTGGGTGGTCGGGCGGGGTGGGGTGGGTGTCCTCGAGTGGAAGGAGAGTGTCGCGTGGGACAGCTAGGGAGTGTGACTAGGAGAGTAGCAGTTTATTTCATAGCAACAGTGGAGTTGGCATTTGACAGACCTAGGTTCAAGTCTTGGCTCTGGCCTGAGCCAACTGCAAGATCTTAGGCAAGTGACTTAGCCTCTCCAAATCTGTTTACTTATCTGTAAAATGGAGACAATAATACCTCATTGGTTGTGAAGAAGATTAAATGAGACTATGTATGTAAAGCTCTTGGCACAGTGCTTGATACAATTAGTGGAAGTGGGGGTTACTGATATTATTATACCAAAGAGATCCCAAAGAAACACAATCCGTGCAAAACAGCGTGTTCTCTATGCAAATGCAGCCTCCAGACAAGTTCCTAGCCCTACTTCTAAGCAGATGGCCACCTTCAAGCCTCTGTTTATGGAAATTCTGGAGCCATCATGGATTAATGTTGGCGCAGACAATAACATTTCAAAATAATTTGCCACTTTTTAACTGTCTGGCAGATCTGGGTGGAAAAGGACCCTGGATCTATGGTGCATGCTTCTTGGTTCAGGAGAAGAAGGCAGATTGGTAGCTGGTTACATATACCTGAGTAGTAAAAGATGGCACAGGCTGAAAGACCATAGGGAAAAGCAGAAATTGGGGCCCAGAATGGTTTCCCATACCCTACCCCAATAATAATTAGAAAAGGCAGCCAAGGGGAGGAAAATCATTGAGGGCCATCCTTGGGTTTGTATGAGCCTTTGCCATTTCTGTATTCTTGACATGGTTGCTGCCCCTCAGCTGACAGTTCTACCCCCATTTTACAGAGAAGAGATGGCTAAATCGTTTATTCCAGGTTTCACGGCTAGGAAGAAACAGAGCTGAGGCTCAAATTCAGGCCTGTGTCCTGCCCTTTCCAAATACACTCTTTCAGAAACATGCCATGTCCAGGAATGCCAGGTGGATGGAGGGGTGTCCACATGTTAACATTCAGGCATCGAGAGGCTAAGAGATCTCAGTTGGGCATAGTGACCTGGGCGTTCTTAGAAGATGAAGAAAAGTGCCTGGCAGTTCGGGGTCCCACATGGCTTGGGCATTGCAGGGCCCTGTGTGTCTGTTAGTGCCTGTGGCCCCTACTGCAGCAGGCAGTACTCGAGAGGAGGCGCAATTGCTCTAGGAGACCTTTTCCAGCCAATCTCATTCCCACATTCCCTTGGCTGCACCCTGCCCCACCTTAGGTGGATGAGACGCTGGTGGTCTTTTGTGGTGATGGGGTGCAGGGGTGTTGGGGGAATTCAGGGAGTTGGGATGTGGAGAAGCCGCCTTGGATGAGCACACTGGGGTGGTGGCAAGCTCCTTTCCCGCTTAGTGGCTCCTCTTGGCCACCACATGGGGGCATGTCCCACTGTTACCACTCTCTCTATTTTGGCAGCCTCCGCTTCATGGTACCTATTATGGTTGCAATATTGCTGTCGTTGTCTGGCTGTTTGGTTAACAGTAGTTCCCACACTAGAATGTGAGTGCCATGAGGCCAGGGCTTGCATTCAGTACTATACCCTTAGAACCTAACACCATGCTTGGTACTCCTTGTTTAATTTATTCTTTCATTTTCTTGATGTTCATATACTGAGTGCTGCTTGTTTTGTTTTTGTTTCATGCTGGGTGCTGTTAGGAATGGGGTGCAGCGGTGAGCCCTGCATTCACATCCCCACTCTTTTGGAGTTTAGTCTAGTGGTATCCTGGGAGCTCAGGTGTGCTGGCTGAGTGAGTGAGTGGTTCTGTAAGTGGTCCAGGAGGCCGCCTGGTCAGGACATGGTCACTGAGGCGGAGCCTCTGTTAGCTTTTCTGGGCAGTGGGCGGCGGGACTCCAGGGCTCCCCTCCTGAAGGTGTTCAGGACCAGTGCTCTGTTTCCCTCTGATGAAGGGGGCTGGCGGGGAGCCCAGGGCTCACCAGTCCGACCTGTTGGGGTTTCAGATTTGTTCCATCTGAGCAGTCAATTAATTAGTAACTGGAGCTACCATCATCCCTGGCTCTTGTGTGAGTTGCTGGGTGCCCCTCTTTCTTCCTTTCCAGTTGCTCAAATTGAGCAGCCTGATTCTGTGATATCATTTGAAATGTGGCCAAGAAGCAATTAATGTGCTGTTTGCTGACAAAGATTTGTCGCGGCTGCAGGGGCTGGGGATGGGAAGGCCTGCACAGGATTGAGGAGATGAGAGAGCAAACAAAGGTGGGGGAGGAGGTGCTGCTACTGGTCTTTGCAAGGGTGCCAAGCCCAGGCGGGAGTGGTTCTCCTTTCCTTGAACCTTCTCTCACCCTTCCCTGCCCAGACCCGAGTGCTGCCTGCAGGGAAGGGCCTGGGGGATGGAATGGAATGGGTTTCCTGTGGCCTCTTACGATGACAATTCTGATGGCAGCTGCCAGTTACTGAGCCCTTATCTTGTACGGAGTGTGCTGGGGTCATCCCATTCGATCCTTACAGCAACCCTGAGGGAGATGTGTCATAGGCCCATTTTATAGGCAAGGGCACTAGAAATGACAGGACTGGCCCCAGGTGACCCAGTCAGTGGTGGGGTGGGATCTGAGAGACTGGAAAAGCCTGCCTGTTCAGGCAGGTGCCTAGCAGGGATGGGAAGGGTCAGCCCCTGGGCCCCTGGTCAGGTCATGGTGACTTGTGTGGGATGAGGGGCTTGATAAATGGCAGCATTGTGTAATTGATGGCTGCCTCTAGAGGCTGGTTAATAAGAACCAGGTGGGGTGGTGCTGACCCAACCCAGTAGATGGAGCAGAGGCCCTGGACAGAATGAGGGGCTGTGGTACGCCTGTCCCCACCCTGCGTGGTTGACGCCCTGGTGGGGCCCGGGGAGTCTTTCAAAAGCCGCTGCAGAGGGAGCTTGTCTGATCCAAAGAGGGGGTGCCCATCCTCTATCTCAGTGGCTTGGGCACCTTGTGCTCTGCTTTTCATCTTTCTCAATGGCTTTTCGGGCCAGCCTGTGAGGAGTCCTGCCTGCCCTGACTGTTGACTCATCCTGGGTGGAATTATGTACAGAAATTAGTCAACAGAGGCCATTCCCGGGACCACAGGCAGCTGGCTGCAGGCATTGCGCAGGCGCCGTGCTTGCTGGGAGTGTCTTTTCGGACACAGAGCATGGGCTTCGTGGGTGCACTTCCAGGGCTGGGATTTCTGCTCATTGCAGAGCCACATAGTTGGAGGCTGATGGCCTGGCCCATTGCCCCATGCCTAGTCCCATAGAACCTGGGTGGGACAGTGAGCTCTGGTCTCTTCCAGCATGCCAGGGAGAAGTGGAGACCCTTGGACTGGAAGTGCTGGCCCCTCCTCACTCAGCCCCTTTCCAAGTACCTCATTGCCAAGCACAGTGTGGGGAACTGAGGATTCGGGGAAAATAGCACATGGGTAAGTTGTCAGGGATCTTGGGTTAGGGGTGGGAATAATCTAACATAAATTGATGTAGGCAGGAGAAGCACTGTCCCATAAGCAGATCTGTGTGTTGATTTCCTTAAAGTAACACAGACATATGGTGAAACTGTCACAGAGTAGATATTACAAAAGGGTATGTGGTGATGAGTGCACCCCCCACCTGTTTCCAGCCACCAGTGTCCCTTCCCAGAGGCAACCACTGTCACTGGTACATCAGCTGTGCCCTCCCAGAGGTGTGCTCATTCAAGCACTTAGGGGTCAGTGCTTAAGCGTATATTCCATGCACCCAGACTTTTGCTTTTGTGTACATGCTGAGCTGTCCTGTTATTTCCTTTCAACATTTGGTATATCTTGGCATTCATTTCATATCGTCTTATACAGAGCCACCACATTCCTGTTAACAGCTGTATATTAGTCCATTGTATAGATGGACCATACAAGGTTTTTTTTTTTTTTTGAGATGGAGTCTCGCTCTGTCCCCCAGGCTAGAGTGTAGTGGCCCAATCTTGGCTCACTGCAACCTCCACCTCCCGGGTTCAAGTGATTCTCCTGCCTCAGCCTCCCAAGTAGTTGGGACTACAGGTGCATGCCACCACGCCTGGCTAATTTTTTGTATTTTTAGTAGATAGGGGGTTTTACCATATTAGCTAGGGTGGTCTCGATCTCCTGACCTCATGATCCTCCCACCCTGGCCTCCATATGAGTTTTTGACCAGTGCCCTATTGATGGGCTTTTTGGCTGCTTTCTGTCTTTTGCTATAATAAATAATGCTGCTTGCTGCAGCAAATGTCTCAGTAACCATATGCACCTGGGAGAGATTCCTAGAGGTGGAAATGCTGGTCAAAGTGTATATGCACATTTAAATTGGTTTGATTCTATCCTATTGCCCTGCCAGGAGACTGAGGTGATTTCCTCCCTCACCAACGAGGTACGAGTGGCTTGTTTCCCCATATCTTCACCTACACAAAGTGCTATCAGACTCGTGGATCTTTGCCAATCTGATAGATGACAAATGGTATCTCATTGTGGTTTTGTTTTGCATTGATTTGGTTGTGTGTGGCTCAGTGCAGCTTGCGTGGTGAACACATGTGCCGTCCCCGAGGCGGGTTCAGAAGGAGTGCTGTGTGACTGGCTTGCAAGGCAGGTCGGCACTCTCCAGAGGGCTCTCACCAGTACACATGCACTCAGTGACATGTGCTGAGCGACAGGAAGGGGCAAGGAGACCAAAGGCTGGGTGAGGAGAAGCTACTGCCTGGAGTGCTGGGGAGGACGTGGCTGTGATTTCACTTGTCCATGGTGACAGAGAAACAGAGTAGCCCCCAGACCAAGGGAAGAAAGTGAGGCAGCCTTCTCCCTGCCGTGCCTGGAGGGGAGTCCCACCTGCAGCCAGGGGGATAGATGCTGCATTGTGTCTCAGAGCGTTCTCACCCTTGGGACTCCAGCTAGGGCAGCTGCTTGTGGAACACGACTCCTTTCTGAGTTGTTGGGCTCCAGGCCTGGGCATCCTCGCAGCCCACAGCGTTCTGTGCTGCAGTGCCTACAGGGTGGTACACCTCCTTGGTGTCAGCCCGATGTATGGACCTGCTCTCCCTGTTCCTGGCCTAGTGAGCCATCTCATTAAGAGCTGTCTGTTCTCTATGCTCTGCCTCCTTCCCTTTGTTCCCCATGCCCCAGTGCAAGGGCAGCCCCTCAGCACATCACCCGAGGCTCCTCTCTGACTTCCCTGGCTGCAGTCTCCCCCCAGCTCATCCTTCTTAACCACTACAGCTGCCTTGGCTAATTCCTTGCCCCTTCATGGCAGTTCTGGGTATTGCCCCTCCTGTCTAGCAGGAGAACAAAGGCCAGTAACCGTCACTTCTGTGAGTGGCCCCTGCCTCCTGCTCTGGTCTCCAAATCCAGTCTCCCTCCATATCTACCTACTCACCCTCCCCCAGACCTTTTGGCCTCTGTGGCCTTTGTTCAAGCCACTCACCTAGACTGGGATCTTTCTCCTCTCTCATTTTCCTCTCCACTGGAGACTGAGGTCACGGGCTCTGTGACGGAGCCATTCTCCAGTGACAGATTTGCTCTCTGCCTAGGGATTGCTCTGGGATCAATGTCCACAGTTCCTGGAACTAGTAGAGGTGGTGGTTGTTGCAACAATAATGGCCAATGTGTGTGGTGAGTGGCAGCGGTGAGACTCAGTCATGGGTCTGCCTGAGCACTGGTGCTTTTGGATGCTGGAGATCCAACCTCCCTCTGGAGCAAGGGTTGCCTCCCTACCTCACTCATCAGCTTTGTATGTCTTGCCTGCTGTTGCAGCCACAGCTCTTGGCATATACCCAGCACATGTGTGCACTCAGTAACTGGTGAGTGAATGGACAAGGGGATGATGAGAGCATCGAAGGTTCTGAGCAGGAGAGTGACAGATCAGAGAGAGTCACTGGTCCTGGGTGAGGAGGAACTAGAAATGAGGAATCCATTTCAAAGGCAGTGAGAGAGTCTGAGGGGAGGAGGGCCTGGGTCAGGGAGGACAGTGGGGGTAGGAAGGAGGGGCCCACTCCACCTGATGCCTCCCGGGCCTCTCTGTCCAAGTGCCAGGCACAGTTCTGTCCCAGGCTGGGCCTTCCTGAAGGCAGGGCTGCTGCTTCCCATTGGTGTGTCCTTCTGTAAAGCAGCTCACACAGGCTAGCAGACAGCAGGTGCTCAGGGGATGCTGGCCCAGAGCTGACCTGGGCCGTGAATCCTGTTGAGAACTGGGTGGAAAGGCATTCCCAGTGGGCACTCTGTCATCCTTCCCTCTCTTCAATCACAGGTGAGAGCCAGATAGAGAAAGACAAAGATGGTGGCTCTGTAGTTTGGATGCTCCTCCCATATGGTGGGCATGGAAAGTTGTTTAGTCTGTCTAATATGATGATGATGCCGATTACCATGAGCATCACTGAAGGTACTGTGTGTACAGAGCCTAGCCTGCAGTCTGGGTGTGGGGAGTGCTTAGCTAATAGAAGCTTTGTGATGGTGATGGTAGAAGTCATGCTGACAAAGGACAAATCAGAGTGAGGACAAGGCTCTGGATCAGCCCCCAGAGCACCTGCTCTGCCCAGCCCTTTTGGGGTTGCTGTGTGACCTCCAGCACCCAGCCACATTAGCAAAAGGCCTGCTGTGCTGCAGCTCTCTGTGACCTCTCCGTGGACAGGGTTGGCAGGACATGGTCAGATGATTCTTCTTGTGCCCTCCTGGCCTACCCAAATGGGCAAGCATATCACTGACTTACCTGCCCCTCCAGACTTTGACCCAGTCCCCAGCTGCTCTGGCTATTGGTGGACAGGCCGGCCTGAGGCTGGCATGTGGAAGGGAAGATTGCTCTTGGCCTAAGCTGGTGCCTTGAGTGTTAAGACATTCTTGGGACCTGGTGTTTGGCCAGGAGTTGCACTCAGGCCCATGGGGCTGATGTCATCGAGTGTGAGTCCTGCCACTAGGCATGGGGTGATGAGCGGGAAGGAAGGTCTTGAGAAGCCAGGCAGCCATTGTTGCCTGGCTTATCTGGATTAGGCCCTTCGTGTGGAGGGAAGAAAGGAATCTACCTTGTCACAACTGGGCACCAGGCTAGAAACACAGTTGGTGTTCCTGGCAATCCCCAGCACTCTCCAAAGCTTATTTGTTGCTTTTCCGAGACACGTCCAGGTGCTCTCTGTTATGATAACCAGTGGTGACACAGAGTTAGCTTGAAATGGGATAAACAAACAGACTAAAAATAACTGGATTTGGGGTGGCTTGGCACCAAATCTAGCGTGCAGGCTGTCACTGCTCAGCCAAAGGGTGAATATAGGCATCAAAGGCCTCCCACCCCTGGAGCCATGGGGGAGCTGGGGTTGGGAGTGGCTGAGCCCCTCTTCTCTGGGCCCCACTTCCCACCACCCATGCAGCTATGAGGATGGAGGTGCCAGATGGTGCCTGGAGCCCGGAGGAGGGGTGTGGTGGGCCCGGATGTGAGCGAGGCATTTTATGTCTGTTTGGAGGAAGCTGGGCCAATGTTTGGACATCTTTATGGTTTTGGAAGTTTCTTGGCCTCACCCAGAGAAGCCATGGTTGCATCAGAATTTGAGGTCCTTTCCTCATGGCCCCAGAGGGAGAGAAGAGCAAAAAGAGCAAGTCAGCGCCTTTGAGGAAGGATGGGGAAATGGGACAGCTTTCTAATCCCAGGCTGCTGCTTTGTGGCACCTTGTGCCTCATGAAAGAATTGAGATGATGTCCAATTCAGGCCAATCCAGGCAAGGGGGAGAGGCTGGAGGACACGAATCTGATATGTGTAGAACTTCCAAAGTAGGGCATTCATGATTGGGTATGCATCACAGCAAAAGACCTGGTCGAAGGCCATGCTCACAGTGGGGAAGAATGGGGAGATACGCTTGGTGTGCGGCTCCACTTACACTCCCATTTCCAAACTGAGTCTTGGCTTCCATCAGAGGCATCAGCACCTGTCATGATGAGGGTATTCTTTCAGATCATAGGCCTGCCTTCCCATTGACTCCAAGAGCCCATTCAACCAACAAATGTCCTGCCTACCAAATGTCTTGGTTTCCTCCTGGCCGTGTGGTAGGATTCTACTTCTCTGTCACCTTGATGTTAAGTGTGGCCATGTGACTGGTGTGGGCCAACACAGCATGAACAGACATGTGTCACTTCCACTCAGGTCTGAGCTCAGCATCACCTCTCAGAGAGCCTGGTCCTGACCACCCAGTATAAAGCGCTCCCACTCTGATGTCACGTGGTCGCGTTCCCATATTTTGCCTTCATAGCACTGGTGTGTGCACTTGTTTACTGTCTGTCTCCCCTCTAGACACTCAGCTCTGTGACAGCCAGGACCCCAGTCACCAGGTTCAAAGCCGCACAGGTAGTGTGTCCAGCAGCACTGCCCAGTGATGGGAGACCCGTAAGCACTTGATGATTACTTGGATTGGAAGGTGTGAGGATGCAGAGAGATTTTACCGCAGTGACGTAAGGGTGGAAACTTTAAAACATACTTGTTTGGTGCTGACAATGGAGTAGGAACTTAATAAATACTTGTTGAGTGAATGAGCTCTGGCAGGGAGGGGGTGATGCCAATTCAGAACGTGGGAGAAGACCACATGCTGCCCATAGGCAAGAGCTGCGGTGCCCCTGCTTTCTCTCTGCCACCAGCTAGCTGTGTAAGTGCAAGGACCAGAAAAGCTACCATGACTAGGGTGGTGACTGGGACTATCCCCTCCACCCCATCTCAATTTAGCTGGCACGAGGGACCAGAGAGCTGACAGAGGAGGTATGACAGGCTGGACAAGCCTCCCAGGTTGTGAAGCAGAGCCCTGTCACAGTTCTGGTGGGTGAGAGAGATTGAGTGTGTGTGTTTGTGTGTGTGTGTGTGTGTGTGTGTGTGAGTGAATGAATGAGGGAGCAAGTGAATGAATGAATGCTGGCCACCACCACAGCTAGTAAGCTTCACCCCTGGAGGACCCCTGGCTGATCAGGAGCCTTGGAGAAGGGTTAGGGGCCCGGAGCGGTGACTCAGTGGTGCAGAGGTGTGGTGAGCGGGAGGAGGGACAGGGGATCCCAGGCCTGTCCCTGCCCAGCCCCGATCTTGGTTCTCAGAGTCCCCCCACAGCCCTGGGCCTGGCTGCATACCTGCTCTTCCCTTTGCCACGTGGTGACTTGTTTCTCTCACTCAGGTCCACCCCCAATGTGGCTGCCTCTGTGAAGCCACCTTTGACCCCTGGGAGTCAGTGGCTCCCTCCTCTGCTCCCGCAGGGGTTGGTCACTGTATGTGGGAGTGCTTATCTTGCCAACCTGTGTTACCTCCTCACTCATGTCCTCCCCGCCAGACAGTTGGGGCAGGGCCCTTATCTGTCTTCCCTCTGTCTCCTCACTCACCGCCCGGCACGTGGCCCCTACCCTGTCAATGATTATGGAGCGATAAGGGACACGGCATCTTCAGGGAGCTGAAGGGCTCTCGGCTGGAAGAGGAAGCTGCAGACTGTGTGGCCTCAGGGGCAGGACGCAGGCTGCCTCGCGGAAGCTCTATGCAGACCGATGCCAGCTCATGGGGAGGAGGAACCTCTGCCTATCAGAGTGTCCATCCATAGGCCTGGCCACCTTGGGGCCACCTCCCATCTCTCCTCTGTCAGCTCTCTGGTCCCTCGTTCCAGCTAGCACACCTCCCATCTCTGGGGGTGTGTTAGCAGGGGTGGCTTGACCCCAGCCCTTCCATTCCAGAAACAAAGGGCAGGTGTAGGTTTTTCCAGTTAGTTGTTAGAGTCTTTTTGGGACCCTGCAGACTGGCGTCTAGAGCAGCTGTGACCTGAGGTGGCTGCCAAAGGGCTCCAGGTGTTTGCCAGATGACAGGGGTGTGGTCTGAAGGTCCAGCCCTGACGGGTGCCTGTGCCCTGACACACGAGGCCTCACCTCATTGAAAATTGGGGCTAGGCAGCTTTGTCAAACTGCCCAGAGCACTGGAGATTGGAGAGGAAGGGTGCCCAACCCACACAGGGTGTGACAGTGCTTGTTCTCTGTCCTCTGCAGCAGGTTGGGCAACCTGGGCAGGGCCATGCCATGCCATGTCCTGGCCCTGCACCCTTTAGAAGATCCACTCTCCCGTGCCCTGGTGGGGTTTCCTCAGGGAAGTGGCCACCCTATTCTCCCCACTGAGCTGGGGGTCCCCCTGGCAAATGGATGACCAGCTGCAGTCCTGCCCCGGCTCTGGGTTTCTGAGTGGTCACTAGGGCAGGAGAGGAAGAGTGTCCCAACACAGCAGGCGGCTGGCACAGGATAGCATCCCTGTGGCTCAGTGCCACCACACGTCCCACGCCCCAGGCTCTGTGAAGGCTGCTGCACTTGACTCTTGGGACTCAGTTCTGCTGTGGCTTCAGGACAGGCTTCTCCCGTCTTGCTGTGCTGCTGTACTGTTGTCCCCTGCCTGATTCACTCTGGGTTAACTGTTGGGTGGCTGCATCCTGACCTGCTACACCCAGCTCAGCCCTTGTCAGCATTGTCAGGCTGGGGCCAGCATTGTTGGTGGCCCCCAAATTCCTGCAAAGCCTTTCCATCTCAACATGCCATGTGCAATGGAATGCTGCTTGCACATGGCCCTTACACGTGCCAGGGTCTACCCACACGCACTGCGGCCAGGTGATGCCTGCACCTGCCTGACCTGTGTATGCATGGGGTGCCAATCCCACCTTTAACCTCCTCCCACCAGCCTAGACACCCCTGCCTCCTAAATATGCTCCTTTCTTTTCACCTGTGCATCTTTTACGCTCTCTCCTGGCCTGTTCACAGGTAACTCTTGCTGTGCATGACTTCCTCTGGCAGAGCGACCCTGTGATGTTGATCTAGGATGTCTGCCAAATGAAGGCACAATCGCCATCTTCCCTCCACTGACAGCAGGAGCAGTGCTGCTTTGTCCCCAGGCCCGTCATGCTGCTCAGCCCATGGCCAAACATGCAGTGGAGGGCCAGTCTGTCCACTCTGGGTCAGATGGACCTGCCTGATGCTGCAGGAGATGAGATACAGATGGGCCGAAGTGTCTCCCTTGGGACACACTGCACACTGGTGTGGCTCCTTGGTGACCTTGCTCTACCTCTGTTGCATCAGCTGCTGCATGGGGTTAGTGGGTCTGGCTCACTGCCCTGATTGCCGGGGTGTGGTGAGCTGGAGGAACGTCAGAGCTGGCTATTGAGGTGGATGACACGGTCTTGGCAGAGCGGGAAATGGGTGGGAGGGGGGTGGCGCTCGACTCAACAAGAAAGATGGGCCAGAAGTAACCGAGATTATTGAAAGGGGAGCCAGAAGGGACTTGGCACTGTGACCAGCATATGACGTGGCATGAGTCTCTTGCCCTATCTGGATATTACAGTTGTTCTGGACAAAATGTGGCTTCCTTCCTCAGATCCTGCATCTGGGGTAGGTCTGTTTTGGGGGCTGAGCTGGGTCACACTTGCAGCACCACCTGAGTCAAGCTTAGCTCCTTCACTTGTGCAGAGCACCTGCTGTGTGCTGGTCATTGAGCAGGACAGGCATGGGCCTGGCCCTTACAGATCACCAGGGAAGGGACTGGGGGTCCTACAGACTCGCCCTGAGCGGAGGCAGGAGGACTTGGTGGCAGTGGTAGAGGTGGGAGGAGTATAATCTACCTCTGGGATAAGCCCCCCAGAAATCATTCCAGATAATACAGTGGCAGCAGCAAAGCCCTAGGCATGCCATCAGCTCCCATGAGGCATCCTGAGTTTTTGGGTCTTGCAGGCACCTCACAATTCAGTAAGCCTAGTTGTGCTGTGATGCAGGATAGCACCTCATCTACACCATAATAGTACACTATTATAGTAGATATCTGTTCTAGCCATACTGTGCTCACATGCGTAAACTCATATGACCCTAATCCTCACTCTGGAGTAGCACCCCTACCCCCTCCCCCGCCCACAACACTACTTTGGCCCTGGTCTCATTGTCTTCATTATCTCAGATTTAAGTTCATTCATTCATTCCATGTTTTGTGTGTGTTTCCTCCCTCTAGGATGGAAGCACTGTGGTGGCATGGATCTTGACAATCAGTGTGGTATCTCCTGTGTCCAGAACATGCATGGCACAGGGTAGGAACTCACCAGGTGTTTGTTCAATAATCGAATGAATGAATAAAATGCAAGTTGGACTTTTGCAACAGTCTGGTGAATTAAGTGCTTCTGTTATCCCATGTTCCAGAGCAGGAAAATAGGGCTCAGTGAGACGAAGTGATGGGCTCATGTTAGCTGGTAGGTCCCAGGGCTGGGATTGGCACCCCATGCATACATAGGTCAGGTGGGTGCAGGTATCACCTGGTCGCAGCGCGTGTGGGTAGACCCTGGCATGTGTAAGGGCCGTGTGCGAGCAGCACTCATTTTATTGCATGTGGCATGTCGAGATGGAAAGGCTTTGCAGGAATTTTGCTTTATAGGCACATAAAGGCCTTTATTACCCATAATGTGGACATGGGTCCAAAGAGGATTCGATTCTGCTTTCTACCAAGGGGTTTGTCAGAGGCCCCTGTGGAGGCTGGAGCTCCGGGCCCTGCTCTGAGGAGGCTTGACCCCAGAGAGGAAGAACTGGCTGCCGTCAGGGCCTGGGGTAGCTTGGGATAGGGCAGGATGGGGTGGCAGCGTCCCTGGAGTGAAATGCAGGTTTAAGCAGCCTCAGTGGGAAATGTGACGTTATGTAGCTCATTAAACACTACAGAAGCAGGGAGGAGAGCTGCTTCTAATTATCAGGATGAAAATTAATGGAATAAAATCTCTAGCCAGGCTGCCCAGTGGTGGAGTAGGCAGGGATTTTCCGTGGCCGGGAGATGTTTGGGGCAGTCATACTGGAAGGAAGGGAGAAAGCACCTAACTGTTTGCAAATGATGGGCTGGGGCTCCAGAAGGGGTCCTTGCTAATTCTCACAGCATTTCCCCCTTGACTTAGAATCAGGAGGGAATGAGCCTGAGTGGGAAGCTGGACAAGGCTTGGTTTGCAGAGACTTGAGTCAGGAGATGGCTGCTCTGGTGTCCTCGCCAGCCTCAGGGCTGGAGGGGACATTGGATTTGTCATCCTGCAGAGGTGGATGTGAGCCTTTCAGTTCCTTGAGGCTGCCAGTGAGCTTCAGACCTGGGGATAAAGCTGAGATGGAACTTGAGGGGCTTTTGAACATTTGCCTGAAAACCTTGCCCTCAGGTGATTCAGCGAAGCTCAGGTGCTGTGTCTGTAAATGGGCAGCCCAAACTTGCCTTGACTCCTGTTTTTTCCATAGGTCCTGAGGACAGGCGGGGTACCTTGGTTGTGCAGATCATAGTGATTGTTTTACCAACCTTCTAGCACTACTACTCCTGATAAGGGTGGCACAGGCCTGGAGCTGAGAGCCACGGGCTGAATCCTGGCCCTCTAGGTGAATCAGAGCCTGTTGCTTAAATGAAGGAGCAGGTCTGGTTCGTGTCTGCCCTCCTCTCAGCTCAGACATGCACTGCAGGTCTCATGTTGGAAAATATTGCTCAAATGCTGCCTGGCACCATCTGGCACCATCCAGAGCTCAAGAGAGTGGATCATTTGGCCAGGCAGGAAGTCTGCTATCAGGTGATCTGACCTGGATTAGGATAGTAAATACTCAATACATGTTAATTATTGATAACAACCTAAGAGATGGATACTATATTATCTCTATCTTATTGATAAAGAAAGTCAGGCTCAGAGAGGTGAGGTGACTTGCCCAAAGACATATAGCCTAGAGGCAGTGTACTGTAACTCAGCAGTGTGACTCACTTCCAAGCCCAAGTACTGCATTCTGTTGCCTTCTTGATGGGTGAAGCAGCCATCTGAGCCTAGAGTTCCTTCTAGGACCCTCAAGCCTTCCTTGCAGCATATCTGGACTTCTCCCATCATTGTCAGGAAATGGAGAGGATAGCTTCATTTGGCCAGTGAAGAAACTAAAAGGCTGAGTGGCTTGTAGGGCTCACATTGTGCATGAATTGGCACTTGTCTATAGAAAATGGTGCCAGGACAATGGGTGTATTTTGGTTGAAGTAGTTGGAGCCCTTGGATGCTAGTGGTTCATTACAGGGGCCATTTCTGAGTTCCCTTGGTCTTGGGAAACTGGTTTTCCTGTGCCTGGAACCCAAGAAGACATTTGTGGTTCCCTGGGCTAGGAGCTCCCTTGGTGGAGGCTGCCTCATGGATGGACCACCCATGGTGTTGGGTGGCAGGGTCTCATGGGTCAATGCATACAGCCCAGGACAGAGTGAACAGTGGGATGTGCAGGGCTCGACTGGCCAAGCTGAACTGTTTTCTTGGGTTGTGTTATATTTATTTCCACTAATCTACTCCTCTTGCCTGTTTATACAACACAGAGATCTAATAACATGTATCTGAGGCCAGAGTAAATGAGGAACTTTTTGCAAAGAAGCATAAAAGGAAAGAGATCTTGGAATACCTAGCTAATCTGAGTTGCTGTCTCTGCTCTGAAGCCCTGCCTTTGAAAGCTCTATTTCTCCTCCCATCCTCTGCGGAAGCCAGATGAGACTTCTTGACATTAAGCAAATGCTGGTATACTGACTTTGGTGTGGGGTTTGTACATGTGCCTGTTGAGAGCTGGATCCTTCCCGTGGGTGGATGCTGGCATGGTGGCTCTTCCATCTAAGGATCCATCTGGAAAAGTGGCCGATTTCATCACTTACGTGCCAGGACCTCGGATGCCGAGGCAGGGGAATGCTGCAATCTAAACATTTACATTCTAAAAAAATGGGAAATCATCTGCTTCGATATAAATTAGCCAGGGCCTGACGGGTTTATTACATCCTGGAATGCTTTCATGAGGCTTTCAGAGGGGTCCATGGTGCAGGCGCAGGTCTCCAGCTGGGATTGCCTGTGGCATGCTCCTGGGGGGACCCACTTGGAAAACACAGGCAGGGGGCCAACTCCTCCTCAACTTCCCATGGGCTTGTGATGGATTAGAGTGTGAAATGGGAACAAGGACATACAATGCGGGACCCTAGGACAGTGAAGCACCCTGAATGACGAGCTTCTTGAAGCTGATGGGGAGAGGTCGGTCAGGGAAGAGAGGTGGGAGGAGCCAGGCGCAGAGGCCCAATCAGAGGCTGTGGATGGAAAGTGGAACAGGAGGAATATGCTCTGGGATTTCACAATAACAGGGTATGTGATGTGACTCATTGAGTGGGAAGAGGGCAAAGGAGTGTAGCAAGAAATGTTGAGGAGGGAAGAGTCGTACATCCTCTGGAGGAGTTTTCAGACAAGACTTGGTGTGAGCCCCTGGGGTCAGGGGCTGGATTTGAACTCTGTTGGGTCCCCAGAGTGGACTGAGCCACCTTCTCTGCAAAGTCCCTAGGACTGGGCCGATGTTCCAAGGAAAGCTGAGTCCTACGCTCAGGAAGTTTGAGATCTCAGTGAATAGGCAGGAAAAATACACAAACATAAACATACATGCCTAACTGTAACAAGTGGTGAACTCATTTATTTTCCCTCCCTTTGTCGTATCTTATATGCACTCACATTTCTCTGTAGGTTTACACAGATATATGTAGAACAGATGCCGAATAACTGATTTTGGAGGAATTTGATTTGATGCTAATGATGAGTGATCTGGGATATCAGCTATTTTTCACTTGTTTGGAGCAAGAACCCTGCTTTGCACAAGGGGTATTATTTTGGGGGATTTTATTCAGAACAGTGGTTTTCAAACTAGCATGCCTTAGAACCACCTGCAGGGCCTGTTAAAGCAGATCACTGGTCCCCACCCACCCTTGGAGTTTCTGCTTCATTAGGTCTGGGGTGGGTCATGAAAATTTGCATTTCTAACAAGTCCTAGGTGACTCTGCCGTCCAGGGACCACACTTTGAGGACAACTGATCAAGAAAGAGAGAAGTGCATGGGCTTTGGTGGGAATCCTTTACACAACTTTGCTGGGTCTGAGAACTTGTGATTCATGCCTTTCAGAGGATGAAAGAGGATTCACGATATCCACGGAACCACTTCCTTGTTTTGAGAAGGAAGCTGGTGCCTCCTATAATATGGGCAGAGCCGGCTTGCTGCCACATGAAGCAGTGCCTGGCTTTGTGGATTTGCAGATTCATTCAGCAGGCATCCGCCAGCATCCACTCTGGGTCCAGCCCTGGGTATGACGTGTCTTCAGCATTGGGGAAGACGCTCAGGCGGAATGGTTCCAGCACCAGTGACTCTAACAAGGGTGGGGGTAGGGTACTTCCTTGTGCCCAGCTGGGCTGCCTGCTGTGGGGGTATGGGGCAGAGACATGACACAGTACTTGGCGTGGGGATGCTGGCTGTCCTCTGTGCCCTCCCCACCTGCTGATCCCTGGCTCCACCTTGGTCTCCAGGAACAGCTCTGTACCCCTCTGGGAAGTCAGATGTTTCCCTTAAAGCTTGTGGGTCCCAGCAGACTCCCCACCCTCAATGTCTTGGCTATCAGACTTCAGCCCTGTCCCCTGCAAACAAGTCCTCCTGCCCTCTGACCTCTGCTCTTGACAACAAACCATGTGTCACAGCATCTGTTTTGCATGCATTTGCCACCATTTTCACTGAAGAGTAAACACAGAGCTGGACTTTGGGGACTTGTGGGTGGTTCTTCCTTGAAAATAGGCCAAGCCCAGAGCTTAGATTAGGACAAGGAGGGGCCTACTTGGAGGATCACTGAAGGGGTGCCAGAAGGTGAGTCAGGCCACCTGGGTTCCTGTTACATGATTCAGGCAGGCCCCTCCTTCTCTCTGGCCTCAGTTTCCTCCTCTGTCACATGAGGTGTGATGATGCCTGTCCTGCCCCTGTCCTGTCACGATGGGGAGGCTCCAGTGGGACATGCCCTCAATTTCTCCCAAATGTGCGTGAATTGTTGAGGGCGTCTGGGATGCTGAGGGTGTCAGGCGAGCAGGTGGCTCTGAGGTTTGGGGGTGAGGGTGTGGAAGCCTCAGGGAGAGGCAGGGACTAGCTCTGAAGTTTAACATGGCTCTGAGAGATACACGGAGCACCTAGGTTGAAACCTGCAAACTCAGTAAGCCTAGACGGCAGGCCACATTTCTTGACCTCTCTGAGCATCAGCCTCGCCTGGAAAAAGATAAACAGTAGTGCCTAGGTCTTGGGGTGACGTCATGTTTACCGGGCACTCGCTATGAGCCAGGCCCTGTATTTGGAGTTCAGTTAGGGGTGAGGATGACGACAGGGCTTATTGGGTGGCTTCAGGTATCAGCTGCAGGAGGCAGGTGGTGCCTTTAGATGAGAGACCTGAACTTCGGCACTCCCAATCATGCCATGCTTCCTACTCAGTCCTGGCTGGCCCCGTGGCTAGAGGGTAGAAGTAAGTAAAAACCCACTGAATGTTTATTAGGCTAAGACTGTGAGGAGGAAAGTTAGGCTCCTCTGGTGCCCTAGTAGTTTTTGATTTTTGTCAAAGGAGTACATATTCATAGCCCAGCAGCAATAAGTTTCTCATGAGAAGCAGCAGCCCCGCTGGGCCCATGCCCCTCCCTGCCTGGTTTCTGCTTTCTATAGGTAACTTTTTAATCCTTTTTTAAATTAAGTTTTTTTAAAAATCCTTTTAGTGTTTTTGATGTTTACCGTATTTCTTAAAAAGATTGCTTATCTCACCTTTTTCTTGATTTTTAAATTTTAGTTATTATCTATTGACTTTCAATTATGGAGGACAGGGAGTAAGTTTTTCATACCGGTTTTCTTCTGATCAAATAGATACCCACACACTCCCCCTTCCCCAAAGCACAGCTGCCTCCAGGCCTCACTGTGCAAATACCCACGGTGGAGCTGTGTAGTGTACTGGAATCACATTTTCTTTTTCCTCAAAGATGTTTTGTTTTCCTTGGAATTAGGTGCATAGTATCTGATTTTGTCATTTGCTTAGTTTTCTGTTACTTATTTATTCTCCCATTCTGGCTAAACTGGAGATGTTTTCTGAAGATGTTCAAACACATCAGGTAGTTGTCTCCTTTTTCCCTAGTTGGGAGTTGTTCTCTGGGCCCCGCTACTCATCTGAGTCCTCCCTTCGCCATCATCTGGGGAACCCTGTTGAATCGCCCATTTCCTGAAATCTGTGGCTTTCTCTCTCCATTTACTCCTTCACTTTCAAGACGTGCATCCTCCAGTGTCTTCCAAAGAAAGGGTCCATGGAAGGCAAAATCTTTGAGATCTTGCATGTTCGAAAATCTGTTTTACTTTTTTTTTCTTTTTTAATGAGATGGGACCTCGCTCTGTCATCCAGGCTGGAGTGCATTGGTGTGATCATAGCTCACTGCAGCCTCCATCTCCTGAGCTCAAGCCATCCTCCTACCTCAGCTTCCTAAGTAGCTGGGACTGTAGGCTTACACCACCACATCCAGCTAATTAAAGTTTTTTTTCATTGAGATAGGGTCTTGCTAGGTTTCCCAGGCTGATCTCAAACTCCTGGCCTTAAGTTATCCTCCTGCTTTGGCCTTCCAAAGCGCTGGGATTCCAACATGAGGCACCGTGCCCAGCTTGTTATACTTTTATACTTGATTAATAGTTTGGCTGAATGTAAAGTCCTGTGTTGAAATTACTTTCACTTAGAAACTGGTCTTCCAGCCTCCTGCATGACTGTTGAGAAGTTGCATGCTTCTCTGTGTCCCGGTCTTTGGAACATAATAATTTCTTTTTTTTAATTTTTACTTTAGGTTCTGGGATACATGTGCGGAATGTGCAGGTTTGTTATGTAGGAAGCACGGCATACATGTGCCATGGTGGTTTGCTGCGCCTATCAACCTGTCATCTAGGTTTTAAGCCCCACATGCATTAGGTATTTCTCCTGATGCTCTGCCACCCCTTGCCCCCCACCCCCGACAGGCCCTGGTGTGTGATGGTCCCCTCCCTGTGTCCATGTGTTCTCATTGTTCAACTTCCACTTATGAATGAGAACATGCAGTGTTTGGTTTTCTGTTCCTGTGTTAGTTTGCTGATAACGATGGCTTCCAGCTTCATCCCTGCAAAGGACATGAACTCATCCTTTTTTATGGCTGCGTAGTATTTCATGGTATATATGTGCCACATTTTCTTTATCCAGTCTATCATTGATGGGCATTTGGGTTGGTTCCAAGTCTTTGCTATTGTGAATTGTGCTGCAGTAAACATACATGTGCATGTGTCTTTATAGTAGAATGATTTATAATCCTTTGGGTATATACCCAGTAATGGGATTGCTGGGTCAAATGGCATTTCTGGTTCTAGATCCTTGAGGAATCATCACACTGTTTTCCATGATAATCGATCCAATTTACACTCCCACCAACAGTGTAAAAGCGTTCCTATTTTTTTCCACAGCCTCACCAGCACTGTTGTTTCCTAACTTTTTAATAATCACCATTCTAACTGGCATGAGATGGTATCTCATTGTGGTTTGATTTACATTTCTCTAATGACCAGTGATGATGAGCTTTTTTCATATGTTTGGAACATGAGAATTTCTACACCACCCCCACCCAGAAACTTTGAGGATAGTTCCTTTATAACCAGGGTATCGAAATATAGCATTTTCATCATTCAAGATGAATTTTTAAATTCAATGTTTTGGGCACTTGGTGCAGCTCCTTTTAAATCTCCAGACTTCAATTCCAGGGATTTGTGTTATTTATCTGATAAAAGTTGCCCTCTTCATGCACTCTGTTTTCTCTTTTTCCGGAGTTGTTCTTTTTTAACATTAAACCTCCTGAATTGATTGCTTCACTAACTTTTTCTCCTTTTCATCTTTTTGTCATTTTATTTTGATGTCAGCAGTTCTAATATATTTTGGTTTCAGGTCTTCTTTTGCCTCAGGACATCTTTACACTCTTAAAAATCATTGAGAATCCCAAAGAACTTATGTGGATTCTATCTATTGATATTTACTATAGAGAGATTAATACTGAGAAAATCTTAGAATATTAATTTAAAATAATTATATGTTAAGTATATAATTTTATGAAAATGTCGATATAGGCTGGGTGCAGTGGTTCATTCCTGTAATCCCAGCACTTTGGGAGGCCGAAGCAGGCGGATCACTTGAGGCCAGGAGTTCAAGACCAGCCTGGCCAACATGGTGAAACCCCATCTCTACTAAAAATACACAAAAAATTAGCTGGGCCTGGCGGCACACGCCAGTAATCCCAGCTACTTGAGAAGTTGAGGCATGAGAATCACTCGAACCTGGGAGGCGAAGATTGCAGTGAGCCAAGATCTTGCCACTGCGCTCCAGCCTTTGCAATAGAGCAAGACTCTAAAAAAAAAAAAAAAAAAAAAAAAAAAGTAGAAATACATCCCAAAACAAAACATTTAGTGAAAAAATAATTTTATATTTTTGCAATTCTTCCTAATGTGTAGCTTAATAGAGGACAGCTGTCTTCTCAGCTGTTTCTGTTTTTAGTCTGTTGTGATATGTTTTCATTTAAAGTATCTGAAGAAAGTCTGGTTTTGTTCAGATGTGTAGTTGGAAGAGGGAAAGAGTATTTTAATAAGCTTTTAAGTTAATTGTAGATACCCTTTGATACCACACCAGAACTCAACATTAGTGCATTCTTAAAGGTTAGTTGTGGTGTAGAATTTTAACTGTGGCTGTGTTTGTAACATTCATTGGTCATTTGGAAAATATTGGTTCACTGAGTTATACAGATCTTTCAAATGTTGACACATTTCTTGATATAATATCAAACAATCAGATTTGTAAATATTGCCCCTGATCTCAGCTGAAAAGCACATATTTGAAAGTTCTCAAGCTCATTGTGGCAGTTAAGTTTTTCAGAGCTTTAATTTTGCATGAAAGCTCAAATTTTATCATTAGTAACAAATATTACAGTTACATTAGTAACAAATATTAGTAACAAATAGTACATTCCTTGAAATTGACAGGTGTATGCTGTTCATTTTCTAGAAAAATATATGCCAGATACCCAAGTCTGAGTAACTGTCATTTGACTGTTAGTTGTTTTTTCCGTAAAAATAGTACTCTGTGATAAAAGTGGCTAGTTTATCTCGCAACTTGATCTGTTGCTAAAGTGCTTTGCTTTGAGATAGCCATTGATCCTACATGGTGTGCTGTGGAAGTGCTTTCTGTGTCCTCAATTTTGTTACATAAAATAGTAAAAAATATGTGTACTTAAAGTTTGAGATTTAATAGAATTAATAACTTTTGCTTCTTCAACAAGTACATAATTAAGTGGGACTGATTTGTTTTTACTGTGAGTGTGTGGTAGTGAAGAATGTAGTGACTGTGAGTGCAGTTGCTGCCATTGCCTTGATTTCTGTTAAGACTACAGCAACTCTACCCACTATTGCTATTGTGCCATCAGTGCAAATATCAATGCAGTGAAAAAGGCAAATAATGGCTTAGGATTATTATGAACATAATTTTGACTTTGCGGACCTCCTGAAAGGGCTTCAGGGCCCTTTGGGGTCTGAGGACCACATTTTGAGCACTGTTGTTCTAGACTAAGTCTTTGACTTTATCTTACAATCTTCTATTGGGTTTTTTTTTTCTCCTGCTTTGATAGTTTTAAATTCTTAGAGCTTTTTGTTCTGTGTAGCTTTCAATTCTCATATATGCTTTATGTTTTCTTATTTCTCTGAAGATATTGTAGTTTTTTCTGAAGTTTTCATTTGCTCCCTATATCGTATCTTTCCTCTGGGTTCTTTTTATTTCCTCTTGGTTTTAGTCTTGTCTTTTATGTTGGAGACTCTTCTCAATGTCTGGAGATTCTTGGTTTGTATTTGAGACAAGGCACCAAAATGCTGGTTGGAAGCTCTCTGGGCATGGGTGGGGCCTGTTGGCTAACGGGCTTCTCCAAAATGGTATTGGATAGGAAGCCACCTCTTTTGATGAGGAACACTCAAATAATGGCATCTTTAGGAGTTTTTCAGGGACTGGTTAGTTTCTGAAGAGGGATCATCCAGTCTTCTGCCTGATGTGTATAACTTTTAGAACCAAAAAGAGGAAAGGAATTTGGGGGATTTTGTTGTTCAGTATGTTCATTTTCATAGAATCCCCAGTTACAGCATCTCACTATAGTCTTCAGTTTTTTTTGTTTTTTTTTTTTTTAAATCCCTGGATCCGGAGGGATCTCTCTTGCAAGTCTGAAGAAGAAATTGTTACTTGGTTGTCAGGGCTGAGGGAAGGCACCTGGGGGATCTAATGATTCCTCTAAAGACTGTAAACCAGTCTGTTTTCTGTTGCAGTTGCACCTCTGCCTTCCAAGCACCTATTGGCTCCAATTCTCTTGCTTTTGTGAGATTCTTCACACACAGCCACTTGCGTCTTGAAGGTTGACCCACTGGAGGTGTAGCAGGCTGGAATGTAAGTCAGTATCACTGATTCATTTACTTGCTGGCTTCCAAAATAGCGTTGACATCACTTACCTGCTCTTGTTTTCCTTTCCTTTCTCTTCATCCTCTAGGACTTATGCAACAAAAAAATCTCCTTTACTTTGTGTTAGCAGTTGTATTAGTCTATTCTCATGCTGCTAATAAAGACATACGTGACACTGGGTAGATTATAAAGGAAAGAGGTTTAATGGACTCACAGTTCCACATGGCTGGGAAGGCCTCACAATCATGGTGGAACACGAAGGAGGAGCAAAGGCACATCTTACATGGTGGCAGGCAAGAGAGCGTGTGCAGGGGAACTGCCCTTTATAAAACCATCAGAGCTCATGAGACTTATTCACTATCATGAGAACAGCATGGGAAAGACCCGCCTCCATGATTCGATTACCTCCCGCTGGGTCCCTCTCACAACACGTGGGGATTATGGGAGCTATAATTGAAGATGAAATTTGGATGGGGACATAGCCAAACCATATCAGCAGTGTGGTGGACACTCTAAGATGGTCCCAATATCTCCTCCTGCTAGTACTTATGCCCTTGTGTAATTCCCCCAGCCTTGAGTGTGGTCACAACCTGTGACTTCTTTCTAACCAGTAGAACATCCTGTCACTTCCATGATACGTTACATCAGATTGTAACCTCAGCCTTGCTCAGAGACTCCCTCCCTTGCTGGCTTTGATGAAGCAAACAGCAATGTGGGAGGCCCACATGGCAAGGACCTGAGGGCAGTCTCCAGCTACCACCCAGCGAGGAGCTGAGGGTGGCCTCTAGCTGAAAGCAAGCAAGAAACTTTCAGTCCCATGGGCTATAGGGAACTGAATTATGGCAACCCCACATGAGATTGGGGGTGCCAATCTCAATCCTTCCCCATATTCTGCCTTAAGATGAGATTGCAGCCTCATTGACATATTTTTTATAGCTTTCAGATGAGACCCTGATGCAGAGGACCCAGTAAAGAGCAGACTCCTGACCCTTAGAAACTGAGATAATGAATGTGTATTGTTTTAAGCTGCCATGTTTGTGAGGATATTATTGTGCACCAATGGATAATGAATACAGGCAGGATATGAGCTGCTGTGTTGAACTTTAGCCCTTTAGGGAAGTTTAGCCCTCATGCTTTGGTTTCTTGGGCCTGGTAACCATGTGTAGTGGAATGTCCAGCCCCAGTGGAATGGTCTTCAGGAGCTTCTCAGGATTCTGTTTTCCCAAGGCCTCATTTACATTTCTTCTTACAGAATTCAGAATACTGGAAAAGAGGGGCCTCCTAGGTTCAGGGGGGTACTCTCCCTCATGAGGGGTCATTCTTCCTGCATCATAGGGTTGCTGAGGTCAGAAAACCTTTGTGCCCAATGCATAGACTATGCACGTACCCCCAATTGTCATGCTTGCAAGGGGTCTGCAGCCCAGATGTCATGGGTGGGGTGGGTTGAGGGATGCTGTGTAAAACGTCATTTGAAACACCAGAATTTAAACTATTGTGGATAAGAACTATGGAATGAAAGAAGGGCTGTTTTTAGGAATGTGAATGACTAGGGCGGGGGAAGCAACAAGGTACTGTGGCAGGTGCACTGGGCCAGAGGCCTGGGCTTGGCTGCTTATGTCTGTTTTGTGCTCACCAGCTGGGTCACCTTGCACAGGTGAGTTAACTGTTCTGCCCTTAGTTTCTTCACCTTTCATTCAACCAGTTACCCAACATTTAATGAGTATCTGATGTGTGCCAGGCCCTAGGCTAGGTGCTGGGATTATAGGGATGAACATGATGTGGTTTCTGTTCTCAAGGAGCTTGGTTTGAGGTAGGAGTAGAGGGACCCCCAAACAGGCAAATCCAGGACAGCAGAGCTTGTAAACTGGGGTCCTGCAGACACATTTGATTGATTCATCCAGTGTTTTACATTATTGCAATCTGTTTTTAAAAAAACTAGGAGATATATGGCTAGAAATTTAGATTTCTGACTTCTCTAGAGAAATAAGATTTGGTAACAGTCACCAATAGCAACTGTCTTTAAATGGGCATGGACCAAAGTCTCTATTAAGAGAGAGAAGAAGGGGGAGGCTGGGAGAACTGTGTTTCAGGGAAATGAGCCAGTGCATGTAGAGCCACATTTTCCTGTGCCAGGGTTGAGATGCATCCTGGGCTGGCCTCAGTTCTTTGTGTCACAGCTGAGCCCAGGAGCTTCTGAGTTTGGGACCCCTGCAATTCAGGATGCAAGTGTTGAATGGGACCATGGGGGCCAGAGGATGAAGGGCATGTTATGTGTCCATAAGTGCCCCCTCCATTCTGGGTTGTTACGAAGAGCAGAAGGGCCACCTCCCACCTGTGGAAGCCTCTGAATGACTTGTGGCAGGCAGGTCATTCACTCATCAGAGCTCTGAGGGCCGCACAATGTTCTGGTGAATCGCCCCGTACCACGAGCCGCATCCGGTGTATGGCTCCTGGAGTGCAGGATTTAGGTCCCAGCATGATCAGAATATGGCTTTGGAAATGGCTGTGGGGTCCAGGTGACATGAGTCTTGTTTGCTCAGACACTTGGCCCTTCCAGGGTCTGGGACCCTCCTCCTCCTCTGGTGCCATCTTGTAGCCCCAGGGACCTCATTGTCTTGTGGGGACTGCCTCTTTGTGGAGGGTCCTGTCACAGGAGCCTTTTAGGAATGGCATCCTGGTGGGCTTGTGCTGATGGGTGCCCCCACCTTAGCCCTGCCTGAGGCGGCTCTGGGGAAGGCTGGGGAGTCTGGCCACTTATCTCACCCCATTAGGCTTATAGCAGTGCTGCTAGCAGACAAAGACTCGAAGGGGGATTAGGGGTAATTACCAGGCAGCTCTTTCTTCCCAGGGTTTAATGGGCCCAGCCACTGTAATTGTACCTGCTGGTCTTGGGCTGTTCCCTTCCATCCAAAGGCCAGGCCGTGGGCTGGGTTTGGGCGTTGAAGGGCATGTCCTGGCGCTTGTCCACCTGCCCACCTATTGCTGGGTGGCCAATGCATGACTTCAGCGTGGCATGGCAGCCTGGCAAGGACTGATAGCAGAGCTCATGGTGAAGAAATCAGGGAGCCCATTGTGTGCTAAGGACGTGCTAATGGGAATGCGGGGGCCTTCCTGCCTTGTCAGGGCCTGAGCTACTCAAGAAATCTCCATCCTTATTGAGAGGGTTATCTCTGTGGCCTATGGGAATATCCAGAGGCCTGGGCATTCTGGGGGCAGGGCAGTAGGGATCTTTCCCAGCCAAGTGAGGTGGGACCTGCCTTAGGGATAAGGGACGTGTAGGCTTTGGCTCTGGGCAACGTTGCGTGGATAGGGGAGCCCCAGTCTGTGCACCCCGGCTGCTCTGGGAGAGTGCGAGGCCCACGCAGCCCTGGCTGTGGCCATGGGCACAGGCTGGCGGGCTCCGGGGTTCCTGCTAATGGACCTCATCCCACAGCCATGGAGGGACTACTCTTTTCACCAGGGAATCCCCACTTGGTCCCTCTCCCTCTGAGGAATGTCTGCATCAAAAAGCCTTGAAAAGAGTTCAGCAGGGGCATTTGAAAATTCAAAGTATGCATCCTTTTAATCCTTTTAGGGAGCCTGTAAGGTGATATTGATGGCGATGTTTTCATTTCTTAGAATTATTTTTCCAGTCATTCACGTGAACTCAGAGCACCATATCGGTTTTCCACCTTAAGTAAGAGGATTAAAAACATTGCATAATGCAGGGCCTGAGTTAGGAGCCCAGGCCCCAGAGCCTTGTCACATTGTGTAATTGGAAGTAATTGCCAGTGTGGGGTTTGAGAAAGGCGCCCGATTGGGTGGTGGGGGCTGGTGAAACCTCTTTTGAGCCCTTGTTAAATAGGGGGGGCAGATTAAGCTGAGCAAGTGGGTTGAATGGACAGACTGATGTACTCACCCCTCTCAGACCTCAGCATCTTACCTGGGTGTCCTTTGAGGGGAACATAGGGCTGCTTTGGGGGTGCTGCAGGTGTGTGGGGGAGATGGGAGCAAAGCTGTCTCTGTGTACAGCAAGGCCTGTGCCTCTTCCTGGCTGCTGCCTCTTCATTCTGGGGACAGGAGCAATGCAGGGACCTGTTGTATCTTACAGAAGACCCTCAGTCTCTCTGAGCTGACCCCTGCAATATCACCAATCAGATGACATCCAGGTTATCTCTTGGGGAAATTGGAACCATAGGTTGGGGTGGGAGGGCTCACGTTCCAGGGGGTGTAGCTCTTCCAACATAGCATTTTTTGATTCCAAATCGAACTTCACTTGGATCTTGTGCAATACAGCAGCCTTGCCACAGCTGTGCAAATGGCTCATAGGGCCAGAGCCATGCCTATCAGTGGGGGCCCTTGGTTGGGGAGGGAGACACTCGGCTTTCTGAGAAGTGATTGAGCCACATGGAAGTGAAGCTGTTTTGGAGTAGCCTGCTCTGGCTGGGTGGTGTTGTGGCCATCGAGCACCCACTCCTGTGTCTTTCTCCTGTGTGGTTCTCATTTAGCCACATTGTCCCCTGCTTTCTCCAGGTTTTGATGCCTCTTTCCCGGGATGGGGAGTTTAAAGTGGGAAAGCAGGCATTGGCACTATTCACAATAGCAAAGACTCGGAACCAAGCCAAATGTCCAACAATGATAGACTAGATTAAGCAAATGTGGCACATATACACCATGGAATACTATGCAGCCATAAAAAATGATGAGTTCATGTCCTTTGTAGGGACATGGATGAAGCTGGAAACCATCATTCTCAGCAAACTATTGCAAGGACAAAAAACCAAACACCGCATGTTCTCACTCATAAGTGGGAATTGAACAATGAGAACACATGGACACAGGAAGGGGAACATCACACACCAGGGCCTGTCATGGGGTGGGGGGAGGGAGAGCATTAGGAGATATACCTAATGTTAAATGACGAGTTGATGGGTGCAGCACACCAACATGGCACATGTATACATATGTAACTAACCTGCACGTTGTGCACATGTACCCTAGAACTTAAAGTATAAAAAAAAAAAAAGTGGGGAAGCAGGAAGGAACATGGCTGTTCCTCAGAGGTCCAGGCTGAGAGGTTTGTGGCAGCTTTCAGGGGAAAAGGAGGGCCAGGAGAGGGAACGAGGAGATGAAGCCCAGTTATGAGCCATGTATAATTTCCCAGGATTTTGTCCATGATGCTCCAGGATTCTCTGTGCCCTGGCAGTGGGCTGGGAAGCCAGAGGGTGTCTTGACTCCTTTTTCCAAAAACTGTTCTCCGTCCTGGCCTGTCCTCTAAGGTCATCTCTGTCGCCATGCAAAGGGAGACGAGATCAAGGCCCCATCACAGCCATGATCCCTCTGTCCATCCTAGACTCACTTTCAGTTGAGGATCCTGGGCTCATGGCTCCCACGTGGATGTCCCGGGTGCCCCATAAGTGGCTGTGGCTGATCAGGGGTCAAAGATCACTCATGGGTCACCCCATCTGAGTCCATTGCTGAGGACAGGTTGAAATAGAGAGAGTGTGGCTGTGTGTGTTGGTGGAAGGAGTTGGGTTCCCTACTCTATTTACTGGTGCCAGCCACATTTCTGGACCTTGTGATCACATTTTCTTTTCTGGACCCAAGAGGCTTAGGGAAGAAAGGAGGAGACCCTTGGTTTCCAAGGCCCTGAGTTTGATGACTCTTGGCTAGATTCTGAAGACTTCTAAGTTTTTCCTGAAAACCTCCCTTGCGTCTTATCCCCCATATCAGAAGAAGATCCCTTGGGAATGAAATTCTATAAAGTATGAACTGGGGTTTTCCTAAAGAGGAAAATTTCAGAACTGTTTTTGCTGGTGAGATCTTTTTATTTTATTTTATTTTTTTGAGGTGGAGTCTCACTCTGTCGCTAGGCTGGAGTGCAGTGGCATTATCTTGGCTCACTGCAATTTCCGCCTCCTGGGTTCAAGCAATTGGTGAGATCTATTTTTACAATTAGATTGAAATTAGAAACTAATTAGAAATTGTTTCTTTTTAAAAATTAAGCTTCTGCTTAAGAAAGCTGCTTTGGTTAAAATGGGGGAGGGGACTGGAGCCTCACCCTCTGCTCCTTCTGCTGCCTTTGGTGGCTCCTGCGGTGCCACCATGCAACTCTAGGGCTTTTTGGAAAATGGCTTATAAATCATCTTCCTAAGCTAAGTCCCTGGTGGGTTAAGGTGTGAAGATTAAGATCATGGGCTCTACGATCAAACAGCTTGTGTTCAATTCCTGGGTCTGCCACTCACTAGCTGTGTGACCTTGGGCGTGTTTCTGAACTTGTCTCCTTTTGCTTATCTGTGAAATGGGCATAATAAGAATACCTGCCTTGTAGGCTTGTTATGAGGTTTAAATTAGTGTTTGGTACAATGACTTGCTCACTTGCCAAAAATGTTAGTGATTATTAACAGGGAACTCTCAAGCCTCCAAAACTCTCTAGCATCCAAAGAAATTCAATCTAGTGGTATGAACTGAAGTCATGCAGATATTGGGAGAGAGATTTTAAGGTGGAGAGAGGACCTTCCTTCACACTCTTGGGGTTACCTCCAGGTCAGACCAGTCCTGGTCTTGTGGGTAGTGACCTTTTTTGCAAGTGAGTCACAGTGAGGACCTGTCTCCTTCCCCAACTCCGTCCTAGCATTGAAGTTGAGCAGGATTAAACAGGGTGTTGAGTTGTGTCATTCTCCTGCCTCTGCCTGGGGCGGGAAGGGTGACTAGCTCTAGTCTAGGTTGTGGCACAGCTCTGGTGAGAAGAGGGGGAGGTGGCCTAGCCAGGAGACTTGTTTAGGGTAGGTGTGCACTAACAGGACGTGAGGACAGATTTGAGAACCCTTCCTAAGGAGGGGACCCTTGTCCCTGGCTCCCTCTCCCTTCCTCTGCAGGAGTCATCCAACAGTGATGATGAGGGGCATCACCTTTGTTGTTTAAGCCTCCTCCTATTGGCTCTTGGTGCTACCCAGGGCAGCTCCTTTTATCCCCATCATACAGATGGGATAGTCGAGGCCTAGAGGGTTGAAGCTGTGTGGCTGATTCTGGGTCAGAACTCATGATCTCTTGACTGTGCTCTGCGGTCTTGGCGATTGGCAGATGTGCCTGATTGGCCTCGGAGGGAGTCATGGAAGGTGGGCACAGCTCAAGAGAGAGAGTGTTCCATTTGCTCCCTTCCCAGCGGAAAGGCCCTCATCTGCTCCCGCTGGACTGGGCGCTGCTCTGGTTCCTAGCCTGTGGCTTAGTAAGTGCTCAGGAGAAGTCTGTTGAATGAGTGAACAGTGTTTGGAGGTATTTCTCAAACATGACTAAACTGCCCAATGCACACAGAACTTGAATCATGACCTGAGTTGCATAACCAGCAGAGTTGTATGTTCTGCTGCAGTGGAAAAGGACTGAATTTCTATCAGGGTGGAAAAGAAAGATAAAGCCCTGTCAACTGAGGCATCTTATGGTGGACCTACCACTGCTACGACCACGTCATCTATACCAGCCCTGGGTACTCTTGCCCACTTCACCCGTGTAGATCCTCATCTTGGCCTCATTGGTTGTTCTGTCCCAGGGAAGAAATGTTGACTTAAAAAATAGGCTGGGCTTCTGGGATATTCTTCACTGCAGCAGCCCCATATTCAAGGTATGATGAGGTGGGGGTGAGAAGATGTGCTCTCTGAAGGACCTTCTAGATAAAAAAGTCAGTGGCTTCCATCAAACCAGGAGCTTCCCACATGGTCTCTATGTGGTTGGCTGTGGGAGCGTCCAGGGTACCTGTTCCCTGCAGTGGAAAAGCAAGCCAATTAGCTTCTTTGGGCCCTGGGCCTCTTTTAAGATTGTCCTGGGTCATGGGCCGAGGCTGTGGTCTGTGCAGCTCAGAGTTCTTCCCAAGCAATGCCTTGGTTCAACTGGTGGAGCTTTTTGGAAGGAGGAAACCGTGGACTGACGGCATTTGACAGGTAAACTGTAGGTGCTTGGATGATTTTTAGAATTGGTATCGGGACCACAAGGGCAACACGTGTCCATTGTATACTAGTATGTGCCACAGCCTCATGATAGACACAGGGCCTGGAGCTCGAGCATTGAGGAGGGAGTCCAGGTGTGTCTCCTCTGTTATGCCAGGCAGCTGACTCCCACTGGCAGCATTTTCCCAGGGCAGAGACCCACACTGTGCCAGGTCCTGTCCTGCTGACAGGCTACAGTGTAGGGCTCATAGAGCCAGCCCCCAAGGTCATGAGGACAGGGGAGACAGTTTACCACATACCAGGCCAATGATCAAGGTATCAACTCATCACAACCAGATTTGGTTTTATCTTGCAGAAATTTCAAAATTGAGCAAGATTTCAAAATAGTTATTTCACAGAGGTTTCAAAATGGGAAGACCTAAAGCCCTATCCTGTCAGCCTATCCTGGCCTGAGCTAGGCCAGGGTGCTGTCTGGCTCCTAACTCCTGTCTTTTCTCCCCAACCTCTTGCTACAGCTCTGTAGGATTGGGCTCCAGGTACTAAATCTTGCCTGATCTTGGGAAGGGATCATAAGCCATGTGCATAACAGCATGTCCTGAGAAAGGGCCCAGGGCATCATCTTCTGCCATGTACAGCAATCTCTGGTGGTGGCTGGGGCACAGACCTCAGATCCAGGCTTGGACACCAGTTCCCACTTGACTGAGTGGTCTTGGGGAAGTCCCTTCACCTGCAGGCGTTGGTCTTCCTACCTGAACAACAGTGGCGATGGTGGGTTGCACCAGAAAGTCTCAGCCAGTCTGTGGTTCCAGGCTCAGTATCCTCACACAGTGGTATGCTTGTCCCCATTTTCTAGTTTAAGCCATCATGCTTCCTAGATTGCACCTGGCTATGCTGGAACAAATCCAGCCCCACTGGGAAGCCTGCTTTCCTTGTCTACTCCAGCACACAGTGATTTTCCGTCCTTGTGATTTCCATTGACCCATTCACTGGACACACTTCCTACCTTGCGCTGTAATCTCTCTCTCTCTGTCTCTCTTCTCTCTCTTTGTAAGTATGTTTTCTCCATCAAGATTGGGAGCCCAGGTACTTCCCTCCTCCACGGCATGTGGACATACTTGGAATCCACAAACATGACAAATAACTCAGAATCATGGTGATCTAGGGAGTGAAGTATCCTGCGCATCATATATTTTTCCTTGGGTTCTAACAGCTTTCCTTGGGGCCTAGCATGAAGTGATTTTGGTGGTTCCTCATCATGCCTGCAATTGTGTGGTCTTTTCCGCCTGAGGGTTGCCACAGTGTAGCTGCCCTCTATCCTGAGGTGCCCAGGGACTAGTGAAGGACAGGAATCGGGACAGGGCCCCTTGGGGCCCACTGCACGGATTCCCATGTGCTCACTGCTCCTCAGCCCTTCCTGGAGGCAGGCGTGGGATGGGTCTGGAGGGAACAAGGACAGCTAAGTCATTGCCATGGATTTAGCCGGCTGGCTGGGCCCATATATGCACAGATTGTGGGGATGTGGACTCCTCCTTCCCATGCTGGAAATGGGCCCCAGAAAGCTACCACCTGCCACTTCTGTTGGGCGGGCGGGAAGAAGCTTGCACCATAGATACTGTGAAGTCTGCAGGTTTCACTCGGTTGGGATTTGTCATCTGGCAAACAGTCAAGTATCTGCCATACCTGGCCGAGTCAGCTGCAGCCTTCATGGCCAATCCGCATGATGAAGTATCCAGTCAAGTTTTGGCAATTCCAAAGGTGTGGCAATCTTGGTTGCAAGGGGCCAGTGGGGAGCATTGCGACAGAGGCCCTTGTGCTGGACCTGCAGGACGCCCCAGGAGGAAGGCGGAGGGTGGAGGGCACCCTTGACAGTTGACATCTGTGTCAACAGCGCCCAGTGACACACCGGGGGAGGACGAGCCTGCACTTGGCAGGCCAACAATGAGCTGATTGATGCAATGAACTTTCCCCTCAAAGGCCCCACCACTGCCTGGGGAGCCTGGGCCAATGGTGGTCTGCCTGCTTCCCCTGTAGGGATCCCCTGGCAGCCTCAGAGCAGGGAATGGGGGTGGGTATTGGCTCCTGATGGGGTCAAGACTTGCCCAGGATCCTCTAGGAGCCTGCTGTGGAGTAAGGAGAAGGCTGGCAGCTCCTGGACATGCAGGAACAAAGGCCTGGGAGAAATGAGTGGTGTATGAGTGGGAGTGGCTGGGCCCTGGGTGGGTGATGTGTCTACGGTGCCTCCCACCTGGCATGAGGAGGGAGGAGCTTCATGAGCTGCTGGGGAGGCAAGTATGTTTGTCCTCCCATAAAATGTGGCCCAATTTATAGGGGTTGCAAATGTTCCCTAGAAACCTTACCCATACTGCATGTCTGGGCTCAGTTCAGCACTGGGGATGAAAACCTTGGCCCTTCTTCTTAGACCCTGTCGCTCCTTCTCCATGTATACATGCATGTGTGTGTGCACACACACGTGCGCACACACACACGCACTACCTTGCCAGCTGAGGTTGTGTGATTCATGTTGCTGGGGAGCTCAGACTACTCAAGGCCATGGTGCTGGGAGACTCCGTATCTGGGTGTGGATATTTAGTCTAAGCAGGCCTCAGGTCATGGGACCCTCTAGTTGACTCTGCTAACAAAGACTTCTCCACCTACTTTTTTTTCTATGCTGTATCCCCAGAAGAAGCAAGCCCAACAGACCTAGGTTACTCAACAGGGCCCTTAAAACAGGTCATTGCCTCTCTCAGGGTCTCAGTGTTACCACCTGCTCAATGGAGCAATAGTGTTGGCTCAGTATGGATCTTGGGATTGTGTGAGTTTCCAGAGAAAAAGGGGAGAAAGTCCTTTCAGAGCTGAGCAGAAGACTAGAATTCTCCAAAAATCCAAGTTTGTCTAGCCCAACTCCTGTTTGAAACCTTTCAAGGCTCCTTCAATGGTAACATTCAATGATTATTTTCAGGACAGAGGCCAAAATGCTTATCAGAATCCAGCCTCTGCTTATCTCAGTTCTTCAATGCCACACTATTTCCCTGTCCCCTTGTTTTCTACATTCCATCCATGCTGGCCTCTTTCTTAATATCTGACATACAGAGGCCTCATGGTGGGATAGAAGGTGGAGACTATTGGCTTCTTTGCTGGGAATGCCTTTCTTCCTACATCCCTCTCTTTTTCCTTTCCATCTAGTTAACTCCTGTTCATCTCTTGGTTCTTAGAGCAGTTGTCCCTGTACATATTTTCTACCTTGTTTTTTATTTTTTTATACATCATAAACATAATTTTTTTAATAGACTCTGAGAAAAGTCTGTTATCTGAAGTGTAAATCTCTTTCAGTATTTTGATTCATGATGTCTTATTTCCTTGTGTGCCTGGTTATTTTTGACTATGTGCTGGTCATTAATGCTAAATTATTTTAGAAATAATTCATTCAGAGAGGATTTTATTTGCTTCCTCTGGGCTGTGGAGTGCTGTCTGTTAATTTAAACACGAGATTAATTTAACTCTCGGGTTATTTGAACAGGAGCTGCAGGCTCACAAGAGGGCTAGTTTATTTGTAGTTCACCCTCATGCTGGGAGTGAACCCCTTTATGGGCTCATTTTACATAGGTGGAATTGACACTTTGACTTTTGTACCCCTCATTTTAGAAGGTCACCACCAACTTCTTCCAGATCAGAAAATGTCCTCAGGGCTAATGTGGCTTTGAAGGTTTGGCTTATTTTTTTATGTCCTCACCTTTTTATAAATTTTGGCTTGGTAATTCTTAGCCATGTTATAGCTTTTTGATTCTTTTGAGAAAATTGAATTTATTTAGACTTTTTCAGGTATCCTCTGTAGGAGGTTGGTTCAAGTTCACTAGCTCCTCCTAAGGGAGCAGAAGTCTCTTGGTATAATTGTAACTTCTCTAAGGAAGCATTCTCTGACTTCCCACATGGATCTGGCTTCCTAGTTATGTCTTCTACTGATAAAATGAGGCTCTCTCCTTACTAGTTCTCACAATGGTTGTACTAATCAGTTTGTCTGTATGGTTATTTGGTTAACACCTCTATCTCTACCTCCAGACTGTAAGTCCATGCAGGCAGGGGCGGGGCAGATGCCTATGCCTGTTTTGGTAACCATTGTATCCCGAGCACCTAAAGCAGACCTTGATGTGTTATGTACTCAAGGATTACTTATGATTGGAATGACTTCTACTTCCTTTACTTGGTCCAGCAAGTTTGTTTCTTGTGTACCCTCTTTTTTGCCATTACTTTAAATATGCAACTCAGTTATCCTCTACTTCTACCTTATATTTTGGATCCCTCAGAAATCAAGATGACCCTAAAATGCACATGGTAGTTAACAACATGAGCTTTACATTCAGAGAGTTCTGAGTTTGATCCTTGCTTCTTCTTAGCTATGTGGTATTATTTGAGTCTCTTAAACTCTCCGAGCTTCAATTTCCTCATCTATAAATCAGGAAAATAATCATGTCTAGTTTATTAAGTTGGCTTTAAGATCAAATAAAACGATGCTTAGCATAATGGGTGACTTTGGTGGGTGAAATGAATTGGCACTCAGATCCATACCACCCTCCTTCTAGTAAACCTTGCATACAAATGTTAAAAACTATATGTCTCAGATTCCCTATGCCAGAAGTGTGAATGCAGATGGGTTCTATCAGTTAGATGTATGTGTGTAAGATTTGGAAGACAGATATAAAGTAGAGACTATCTTCTGTCTTGGCAACAAACATAGCAACAGTAAACATGGTCATAGAGCTGTTGAATTTTCCATGTTGGAGTTCTAGAGTCTGGTCTCTAGTTGTGTGGGTATTAAGAGGCAGTCATGGTAGTGACAGCACTTTTATACCCCTGGATTGTAGTTGTGGCAGTGTGTTCTTGATGTCAAGTAGTTGCAGTGGCAGCTTTTTGATTCCTTACTAAATCAGTTATGGGTCAGTGTCTAGGTATAATCCATCCTGAAGCATAATTCCACTTTATTTGTGAACCTGTGAAACTCAGTAAGTTTTCCACTCTAAGAATATAGTGGGGGTACAGGCATAGGGTAATAGTTCTAGACATTTCTGTCCAAAAGGGGAGAAAATGTAAAGAAAAAAAGAATCACTGGTCCCAAGCAATTTTGAAATCCAGCTGGGCAAACTTCATTTGGTTTTAAGGCTTCTCCGTGATTCTTGGCTCACCATCTGAGTTCAAGACCCCACCTTCTGAGTCAACTTTTCTTTTTCATTAAAGGTAGCATCTGTTTGCAGCTGAGGAGTTTTATCAGCCTGTTTATTGCCTGGAGATTTTCGGAGGTCCTACAGTCTTTTTTTCTTTTTCATCTCCTCTCAGCCCTCTTCAGTAAAAACTGCAGTGTTTCTGCTGGCATAACATTCTTAAGAATCTTGTAGGTCTTCTCCTCCTCCACCAGTCTTTCCTAGATAATCTCATCTCTATTTTGGCTTCTGCTGAGATATTCAAGAGGATAGATAAGTCACACTCTTTTCAAAGAGGCTTTTGTGTGACTAATCTTTTGATCTTTCTGAGGTACTAGCAATGGGTTGTCAAGCCACACTCTTATTTTTTGCGTCTTGTCATACTTTCTTGAACGTAACTCTTAATTTTAGTGTTTTTACAATCTAGATAGGCTGAGACTTTCCCTAAATCAAGTCATGTTTCCTTAAAAAAAAAATACACACATACACAAAAACAAAAAACAACAACAACTAAAAATAATTTTTCCTTCAGTTTACCTCTTCTCTGTCTCTTTTTTTTTTTTTTTTTTTTGAGATGGAGTCTGCTCTGTTGCCCAGGCTGGAGTGAAGTGGCACAATCTCGGCTCACTGCAACCTCCACCTCCCGGGTTCAAGCTATTCTCTTGCCTCAGCCGTCCAAGTAGCTGGAACTACAGGCGTGTGCCACCATGCCTGGCTAATTTTTGTATTTTTAGAAGAGACAGGGTTTCACTATGTTGGTCAGGCTGGTCTCGAACTCCTGACCTCATGATCTGCCTGCCTTGGCCTCCCAGAGTGCTGCGATTACAGGCATGAGCCACCACACCTGCCCAGTTTATCTCTTCTCTTTTGCATTTTACTATAAGGAGCAAAAATAAACCTGGCCACACCTTTAACACTTTTCTTGAACTGCTACTCAACTAAATACACAAGTTCAACACTTAGAATTTCTGCCTTTTACATAATTGCAGGGCACAATTCCACTGACTTTCTGCCACTATATAACAAGGATCCTCTTTCTTCTAGTTTTGAATAACATTTTTTCATTTTCTTCTGAGCCCTTACCAGCAGCACCTTCAACATCCGTATTTCTACAAACAGTTCTTTCACAACAATTGAAGTGTTTTTTAAAGTGATTTTGGTTTTCTTTACCATGTTCCTCATTCCTTCTGAGTCTTAGTAAAGTTGTTAACATCCGTATTTCTAATAGTCTGTTCAAGGAAACCTAGGCTTTTCTATCATGCTCCTTACAATTCTTCTAGACTGTGCAACTGCTGTTTCAAAGTCACTTTCACACTTTTAGGTATTTGTTACAGCAGCCCCGCTTCTGGTACCAAAAACTGTATTTACTTCTTGTAGCTGCTATAATAAATTCCCACAACAAAAATGTATTATCTTGTAGTTCTGAAGGTCAGGAGCCCAAAATGGGCTCCACTGGGGTAAAATAAAGATGTCAGTAGGGCTGCATTTCTTTCTGGAGGGTCTAGAGAAGACCCTTCTGTCTTCAAAGCCACTGGTTGTGTCTTTCTCACATTACATCACTCTGACACTGACTCTTCTTCATCTTCCACATTTCAGAACCCTCGTGTCTACACTGGGATACTGTAGTCACTGGATACACCCAGACAATCCAGGATAATTTCCTTACCTCAAAGGAAGCCATTTTACCACTGTAATTTCATCTGCTATCCTAAATTTCTTTTGTCACGAAAATGAATATTCACAGGTTCTAGGAATTAGGACATGGACATCTTTGGGGAGCCATTATTCTGTATACAACACCTGACTTCCAAATTGGCAAGTCAGCTCAGTGGGATTCTGGAAGTCATTCCCAGGGGCCCACCTAGAGCCCATTTTCTAGCCCTTTCAATAATTTTGTAAGCATCCAGTCTCCTGACCATGGGTACATTTTTTACCCTCTACGGGCTGCCATTTCTCTATCTGTAAAATGGGGTGATGATGACGTAGTCACTAAGTAGCAGTGGAGAGCACAGAGGATACTGATTTATCTCCCAAACCCAAGGCAGGCATGCTGTGGGGACTGAGCAGCTGCTAGCCAAGAGTGCCTCAAGGAGGTGGCATGGCAAGGGCAGTGAGGAGTCCCTGGAGTGTCTGGAGCTTATGGGAAGGGTGGAGGATATTGAACGTCTACTACGTGTTGGGCACTGTGCTGAGCTTTTTTCACAACAGTTAAATTATTTAACTTCATCTGTGATGAGTGAAATGCTCTATTCTGTGCTGTATAATATGGTAGCCAACAGCATATATGTGGCTATTGAGCCCTTGCAGTGGGAGTGGTGTGACTGAAGAACTAAATGGTCAGTCTCATTTAGTTTCAATTAGTATTCATGTAAATTTAAATGGCTAAGGTGACTAGATGCTACCACATGAGACAGCACAGCTCTTATAGGTTACATTGCCCAGGGTCTTAACTTAGCATGTGACAGAATTAGGGCCATAATGAGAGAGGGGTTTGGAGTTGGGCAGTTCTGGCCATGTGGCCGCTTCTCTCTGACCGCAGCCCCAACCTTGAACATTTCCACTCCCTCTGCTGTTCGACCATGGCTTACACAACCCCTGTAAGCCTTCTGTGTAACCCTCCTGCAGCCATCCCCCTGGAGTTGGGGTCTGTTCCAGTCAGGGAGCTGGCAGGAGATGAGGGTGTGTAGGGTGGCAGAAGCGCCCAGGCTAGACACAGGCTCTGGATGCCATTACTGAGACACAAGGCGACACTTTTGCTCTACATGAGCTGTGGCACAGTCCTAGAGCCTGCTTTCCCAAGCGCTACCACATGTCACTTGTCAGTTCAGAGTCACTGGTGTTTGTCCTCTTGGGGTCTCCTTTTCCACGGTGCCCACATAATCACCTTTCTTGGCACAGGGAAGAGTAGGTGGTGTCATAGGGGTGGAGGCTGGCAGTGCAGTGCAGTGGGGACTTGTGGCACTAGAGACATCAGAGCCTCCAGGCTGCTCATCTCCGAGCCCCTGCCTGTGCTCCATGGGTGGCTTGTCAGAGCTGAGGAGCCATGTGTGATGGGGAAGGACCTGTGGTTGGTGAGCGTAGGGATCCTGGCAGAGTCCAGCCAAACATTTGCCCAGGTAGAGGTTTCAAGCCTATGGTTTAGGGGATGTGCCTGAACTAATCCTGTTATTAGCTGGATTATCTCTTCAAACTGAGAACCAGCTCCTGTGGGTCCCAGGTGAAACGCTCAGTCAGGAGCCAGAGTGACACACCCCACCCAGGGCATGTGCTCGGTGTCAGTGAGCCTGCCGCCTGAGTGGCACCCAGGCAGGCTTCTGCTCCTGCTTCAGCCACTAGTTGTTCCACTCATTCATTCATCCATCAAACATTTGCTGGTGCTAGCTGGGCACCAGGCCTGGAGCTGGGTGCTTGAGACCCAAAGGTGAACTACAACAGATAGAGTCTCGTGGACTTCACAGTTTAGAAAGGCAGACAGAGACAAGTGGAAGACTGAAAAATGGTAAAAGAGAGGTAGGTACAGAGAGATGGGACACTCAGGACCAGAGGCTGAGATGGGGCTGGAGAGGTGGACAGGGACCAGCAAGTGTGGAGGCCCCAAGGGTCCCACTAAGGCCATTCCAGAGGTGATGGAGTCCCTGGCACATTTGAGGAGCGATGTGATCAGATGTCAAGTTGAGGGTGCAGACTAGTGTCAGGGTGAGACCACTGAGGAGGTGGGCTGTTCATTCATTTGTTAATTTCTCATTCAGCCAATATTTGAGTTTCTGTTATCTGCCAGGCCCTATTCTAAGAGCTAATGCTATATCACCAAACATATAGACAACCATCCCTGCCCTCAGGGAACTTACATTCTAGGAGAAAGAAGGGTTGAAGGGAGAGATGGAGAGATTGAGGTTGGGGAGGGAAGAGAGGAGGAGAAGGAGGAAAAGGAGAAGAGAGAATGAGAATACACAACTGTAATAAATAAGTGGATGATGTAGTATGCTAGAATGTAAGAAAGGCTACAGAAAACAGCAGGCCTAGAGGTTTAGGAAATGCTGGGGGTACACAGGGTATGTCCTGTCCCATGAGACGGTGAGATTTGAGCAAAGACTTAGAGGTAGATGTTATTTGTGTAGAGAGGGGCAGGAGCAGGGTCTTTCCAGATCATGAGAAGGGCAAAAGCAGAAACCATAAGGCAACAATGTGTCCAGTGTGTTTCAGGAACAGCAGGGGAGGCCAGTATGCTCAGAGTGACGCCGTCATGGAGGAGAGGCACAGACAGGGCAGAGAGGTGAGGGGTGCAGATCACAGAACTCCCAGGGGGTTTGTGGATAGTGTTCAGAGGATCTCTGAATGGGATTCAGATTCCCACTTGGATGGAAAAAAAAAATCACATCTTCATTTTTAATTTTCGTTAGACTTTAAGTGAAATTTAATACACCTTTTGATTGTGAATGTAGGCAATAAGAAAAAAAACCCTAACAGAAAGCAAAACACAAAAAAAACTCCCACAGAAGTATAGAGATACTTGTGACTTTGTCAACAACAGAAACTATGGATATTTTTTTAAATTTTGGTTTTATTGTGGTAGAATACACATAACATAAGATTACCATTTTAACTATTTTAAAGTGCACAATTCAGTGGCTGTAAGTATGTTCACAATGTTACGCCACCGTCACCATTATCTAGTTCCAGGAACTTGTTACCACCCCAAATGGAAAGCCTTTTCTTTTCTTTTCTTCTTTTCCTTTTCTTTCCCTTTCCCTTTCCCTTTTGCTTTCTTTTCTTTTCTTTTCTTCTTTTTTTTTTTAAAGTACACTTGAAGTTCTGGGATACATGTGCAGAGTGTGCAGGTTTCTTACATAGGTATACACATGCCATGGTGGTTTGCTGCACCCATCCACCCATCATCTACATTAGGTATTTCTAATAATGCTATCCTTTCCCTAGCCCCCCACCCCCTGACAGGCCCCGGTGTGTGATGTTCCTCTCCCTGTGTCCATGTGTTCTCATTGTTCAACTCCCACTTAATGAGTGAGAACATGTGGTGTTTGGTTTTCTGTTCCTGTGTTAGTTTGCTGAGAATGATGGTTTCCAGCTTCATCCATGTCCCTGCAAAGGACATGAACTCATCCTTTTTTATGGCTGCATAGTATTCCATGATGTATACATGCCACATTTTCTTTGTCCAGTCTATCATTGATGGGCATTTGGGTTGGTTCCAAGTCTTTGCTATTGTGAATAGTGCTGCAATAAATATACTGTGCATGTGTCTTTATAGTAGAATGATTTATAATCCTTTGGGTATATACCCAAGTAATGGGATTGCTGGGTCAAATGGTATTTCTGGTTCTAGATCCTTGAGGAATCGCCACACTGTCTTCCACAATGGTTGAACTAATTTACACTCCCACCAACAGTGTAAAAGCATTCCTATTTCTCCACATCCTCTGCAGCATCTGTTGTTTCCTGACTTTTTAATGATCCCCATTTTAACTGGCGTGAGATGGTATCTCATTGTGGTTTTGATTTGCATTTCTCTAACGACCAGTGATGATGAGCTTTCTTCATATGTTTGTTGGCTGCATAAATGTCTTCTTTTGAGAAGTTTTGGTTCATATCTTTCACCCACTTTTTGATGGGGTTGTTTTTTTTTTCTTGTAAATTTAAGTTCCTTGTAGATTCTGGATATTAGCCCTTTGTCAGATGGATAGACTGCAAACTTTTTCTAGAAGAAAACCTATGCAATAAATAGTTTGCTAACTATTTCAGATATCTTGAAATATTTCTGCTTATCACTACTTTGAAATTACAATGCCCATGAGATCTTACTATTTAATGCATGTGCATAACAATATCACAAAAAACCATTATTTCAGTGTAACTGGTTTCATTTTAATGCTATGTAATCTTTATGCATCTAAAACATTTCTCTGAGACAAGGTCCGTAGGCTTCCCCAGACTGCTAGGGGTGTCCATGGCTCAAAGATAGTGAAGAACCTGTGATGCCGAATCTGCTAACCCACCTTAAGAACTTGGGCTTTGAGGGAAATGAGGAGCTGTTGCGGGATTTTGAGCATAGGAATGAGGTCTGACTTAGGCTTTTTAAACTTTTTTAGACAGAGTCTTGCTCTGTCACCAGGCTGGGGTGCAGTGACGTGATCTCAGCTCACTGCAACCTCCGCTTCCCGGGTTCAAGTGATTCACCTGCCTCAGCCTCCCGAGTAGCTGGGACTGCAGGCATGCACCACCACGCCCAGCTAATTTTTTTGTATTTTTAATAGAGATGGGGTTTCACCATGTTGGCCAGGATGGTCTTGGTCTTGATCTCTTGACCTTGTGATCTGCCTACCTCGGCCTCCCAAAGTACTGGGATTGCAGGTGTGAGCCACCGTGCCTGGCCTCTGACTTAGGTTTTTAAAGCATGGCTCTGGCTGTTCTATTGCACCAAGACAGGTGGGGACTGGGGAGGAGGCTGTTACAATGAGCCAGGTCAGAGATGGGGGTGGCTCAGGCTAGGGCAGCAGCAGTGGAGGGTGTGAGGAGGACATGAGTGCTGGATGATTTTGGAAAGAGAGCCATAGGAATTGTTGCTAGGTTGCATGTGGGGTGTGAGGGGCATTGAGAATGACTGGCTGCAGTGGTCTGGCTGCCCCGAATGATGGAGCCCTGCTCAAGAAGGTTTCCCAGAGGATTTGACATTTGAGCTGGACTTAGGTGGTGATTGGCTGGCTGTGCTGTGAGTTCTGCAGGGTATATGCCTCATCTTCCCACCCTGGCAGCTTGCCTAGGACCCACCATTGGTCCTCATAACATATCAGTCCAATGCCAGACAGAAAGTGGAGGCTCCATGGGGTTCTTGGGTTTCTAGCTTGGGTGCTAGGATGGATGACTTTGCAGTGACAGAGTTCCTGCTATTCAGTGAAGAACAATGGGCAGAGACATTTGGTGATATTTAAACTCCAGGCTTCAGCCTAGGCTGAAAGTGAAAAGGAAGCTTTCTTTAGCTTCTCAGTTCTCTGTTTAGCTGGGACGACTGATTGATGGCAGTGGTTTTAATAACTCAGTAAACCAGGGCTACTCCATGCAGGATGAATTTGGTTGAGATGTAAATATTTTATATCAGAGTATTAACTGCTTATTAAAAGTGTATTGAGATTTATATGTTATATGGATATAATTATAGACATCACAGAGGGGTCATTTGCTTGTTGGAAACATCTCTAACAGAGCTGTTAATCCGGAAATGTGCGTCCTGCAGTCAGCTGGACTTTAGGTAGAACATTTTCCCTGTCTTATTAAGCAGAAATTAAACACAGGTATAAATGCTGCTGAAAATGCAGCTCTATTTTCTGGACCCACCACATGCAGATCACGTGGAGCTGCCAAGCCTTGATGTGGCTCCCCTGAGATAGAAGAGGCTGTTCTGTGGCCACGAGGTCTTCACAGCTCATTGTGACAGGGGGCACCCAGGGGAAAGTTGGGGCAGCTTGGCTCTTCCAGTGGGAGCAGGCTGATAGCCCAGATATGGGGGAGGAAGGATCCTGCCGCTGAACTCTACACCCAGGGCTCGGGATGTGTTGACCCCTTCTCCTTGCAGCTTGGAGAAAGTTGCCACACTGTCTGGGGGCAGTTTGGAACCTGATGCAGGTAAGTGGGCAATATACAGTTTTTTTGAGCTGAGCATCTAGAACTTTCTCTGCATGAAAAATTCAATCTGTACAAAATTTGGGGCAGGTGATCCATGGGAAAACATATATCTCTTGAATGACAAAAGGGTGTTGAATTTAGGAGGCAGCTTAGAGCACATCCACCCATCTAGCATGCTGAGTGCCAGGCACCATTGCCAGGCACTGGGGATACAGCAGGGAGTGAAAGAAAAATCCCTGCCTTCATGGAGCTTATATCCTAGGGGTAGGGTGGCGGGGGGAGGCAAATAACAGATAATATGGGAGGATCGCTTGAATCCAGGGGTTTGAGGCTGCAGTGAGCTGTGATTGTGCCACTGCATTCCAGCCCATGTGGCAGAGTGAGACCCTGTCTCAAAACCCCAAAACAAAGAAAAACAGACAAATAAACAAATAATGTGTCCAGAGATCAGGCTGCATTTAAGAGTAGTTTTGTCTACCAAATCTAAGTGATTTCTGTATTTTTTTGGATTAAATTTTTTTTGTTTGGTTTAAATCCACACATAGACACATGTCTGTGTGTCACAGCGGTCATATCTTGGTTTTCTGGAGAATGGGCAGTCCTGGCTCTGGAGAGCTCACCAGCTTCCTTTTGCTGTTCTGCATGGAAATCTTTGCATAATGTTTTATTGTGTTCCATATTCCGCATTTCAGAAGGCAAGAAAGATTGTGATGTGCTTTTGTGGCACGTCCAGGTCCCCCATGCCTGTTCTGGGCTGTGGTCCAGGGCTACCCTCTGAGGGTGAGGTGTACAGTTTGTCCTGCACTAAATGGTCCCAGGGGCTATTCTTCTGCTGTCCTTGGGTCTGCTTTTTATAGTTTCCTCTGTCCTCCCTGTTGGCAGGCTGTCCCTCCCAACTTGAGCTCTCTCGTCCTTTCTTCATGTCCAGATACTTCCAGCATGCACAGGGAAACAGTCAGACATTGACTGGTGTCTTCAAAGAGAAAGCTAGTTAGCAAATTGAAAAACATCTTCATCATTTTTGCCTTCATGTTCCACGCCTTGTTTGTGAGCAGTCTCAGACTGTGGACAGAGGCACATCCGTGTACAGTGCTGAGGGACCTTCCCCTGGTCACAGCAGCTGTGGAAATGGGGCAACGGGTGGCTCTTCCAGGGAACACTTCTGGAACGGAGCTGGGGGAACAGGAGATGCTGTGGAGTTAAACGGGTGGAGCGATGGACCCAGTCCCGTAGAAAGGGCATGTTTCTGCTGCAAAGCGACCCTTCAGCATCTTGGTCTATGTCCTGCCCTGTCCAGGACAGTCCTGCTAGTCACATGAGACTTTTGAGTACTTAAAATATGACTGATGGTACTGAGAAACTAAATTTTAAAAATTTAAATTTAATTCGAAAAACAGTTACAGCCTGCCAACAGGGAGGAGTGAAAACTATAAAAAGGCAGACCCAAGGATTCAAGGTATTGGGAAACTTTTAAGTATGTTTGGAACAACTTGGGTATGTCAATTTACTTTTACAACTGTAAATTTTATGAGTTCTAGATACTGATGAAGTATTTCAGGAAAATCTAGCATCTGCATTGAGATGTGCTGTAAGTGTAAAGTACGCACCAGAGTTTGAAGATATGATATCGGAAAATGTAAAGTATCTCAATAATTTAAAAATATTTATTACATACTGAAATAACATTTGGAGATACTGGATTACATAAAATATTAAAGTTAACGTCACCTCTTTCTGTTTGCTTTTTAAAACGTGGCTTCTAGAAAACTTAAAATTGCATTTGTGACTCGCAGTATATTTCTATTGGACAGTGCACATCTAGAGCCTTCTCTGACTCTTGTTCAGGTTTGAGGTTGTTACATAATTTTATGTGGTTGAGCTTGCTATTTATTGGACACTTACACGTGCCAGACTCTGTGCTAAGACCTTAACATGTTTTTAATCCTCCCAAGAGCCCTATGAGCTAGGTACTATGACCCCCATTTTAAATATAAGGTTGCTGAACCTCAGAGAGGTGAAGTAACTTGCTCAAGGTCACACAGCTAATAGCAGAGCTGGGACCCTAGAATTAGACAGGTCTAGGTTAAAGCCTTCCTCCCAACCATGATACCACATTGCCTCACTGCAATCCCATGAGTTAAATGCCCATCTTGGGGCTCCAAATTCCAGAGCAGGGATGTGGTTAACAAGTGACCATGAGGACCATGAGCATCCGTGGGGGACCATGCCGTTGGGTTTGTTGTGCATGCACCTGCAGTTCTCCTTCGAGGGGGTCACTTTGAGAGGAGGTGAGCCCTGGGGATACCTGGGGAGCATTGCCACCCTGCTTTGATGGGTGAGAGGGCATCTGGGGGCACAGTGTCTATTTCCAGCTGCAGCCTTGTCCCATTTTGTGGCAAAGTGTTTTCACCAACATCATGAGCTGGCAGTGCCAACAGAATTGTCATCTCCACTTCACAGATTAGCAAGCTGAACCTCAGACAAAATGAGGTCCTTGAACTTACAACCAGAACTAGAACTAGAACCTAGGGTCTGGTTCCAAATTCAGAGTTCTTCCTACCAATTAAACTGGGCTCCAGAGGTCACATGAAAGGTATAATAGGGCTTGTGTGCTTTGGAGGAAAGTCCCAGAATGTCACTTTTGTGGTGCCAGAAATGCTTCCATAAAGACATACTTCCTTCTGGGTAAGTTGACCTTTGAGTGAGAGGGTTTCTGAGGTCTTCTGACTGGGTGAAGGGAAATGGCAATGTAGTCAGGTGGGCCCCTGGCAGGGTGACAAGTGGGTGAGGCAGGGCTGCTCAGATGGGAAAGGATACAGTGGTGGAGTGGGCCACTTTCAGATCCAGGGTTTAAAAAAATTGCTTTCAATGACACATGTTTTCTACATATTTATGGGGTACAATGGGATGTTTTGATGCATGTATATATTGTATAATGATCAAATCCGGATAATTAGCATATCTATCACCTCAATCATTTATCATTTCTTTGTGCTGGAAATGTACACAATCCTCTCTTCTAGCTATTTGAGATATTGTAGTGCCTTGTTGTTGACTATAGTCACTCTACTGTGCAATAGGATGCCAGAACTTCTTCCTTTCTAATTGTAACTTTGTACCCATTGACCATCCTTTCCACATCCTTTCTCCGGCTTCACTCCCCAGGCTGTGGTAACCACTGTTCTACTCTCTTCTCTGTGAGATTAACTCTTTCAGATTCTGCATATGAGAGAGATCATGTAGTATTTGCCTTTCTGTGTCTGGTTTATTTCACTTAACATTGAGTCTTTCAGGTTCATCCATGTTGTCACAGATGATAGGATTTCAATCTTTTGAATGGCTGGCTCGTATTCCATTGTGTGTATATACCACATTTTCTTTATCCATTTATTTATCATTGGATACTTAGGTTGATTCTTTACATTGGTTACTGAGAATAGTGCTGCAATCAACGTGGGAGTGCAGATACCTCTTTGACATACTGATTTCTTTTCCTTCAGATACGTACCCAGCAGTGGGATTGCTGGATCATATGGTAGTTCTGTTTTTTATTTTTGAGGAACTTCCATACTGTTGTCCATAGTGACTGTACTAATTTATATGTTGACCAACAGTGTGTTAGGGTTCCCTTTCCTCCGTATCTTTGCTGACACTTGTTGTCTTTTGTCTTTTTGATAGTAGCCATTCTAATTTGAGTGAGGTGGTATCTCATCATTGCTTTGATTTGATGAATTAATGATGCTCTGATGATTAATGATGTTGAGCATTTTGTCCCATACCTGTTAGCTATTTTGTATGTCTTCTTTTGAGAAATGTCTATTAACGCATTTCCTTTGCCCATTTTAAAATTGGGTTGTTTTGCTTTATTGAGTCGAGTTCCTTATATAGTCTGGTTATTAACCCTTGTTAGATGAATAGTTTGCAAATATTTTCTTCCACTGTGTAGACTGTCTCTTTGCTCTGTTGTCTGTTTTTGCTATGTAGAAGTTTTTTAGTTTGATGTAATCCCATTTGTCTATTTTTGCTTTTGTTGCCTGTGCTCTTGAGGTTTTATCAAAAAAAAATCCTTGCCCAGTCCAACATCAGGAAGCATTTCTCCTAATGTTTTCTTCCAGTAGTTTCATAGTTTTGGGTCTTACATTTAAATCTTTAATCCATTTTGGGATGATTTTTGTATATGAGATAAGGACCTAATTTCATTCTTCTGCTTGTGGATGACCAGTTGTCCCAGCACCATTAATTGAAGAGACTGTCCTTTCCTCAATGTGTGTTTTTGCACCTTTGTCAAAAATCATTTGGCTATGGATGCAAGGATTTCTGGGCTCTCTATTGTGTTCCATTGGTCTGTGTGTTTTTATGCCAATATTATGCTGTTTTGGTGGCTATAGCTTTGTTGTACATTTTAAAGTCAGTAGTGTGATGCCTACAGCTCCCTGCCCACTGCCCCCACCTCAGGATTGCTTTGGTTATTCAGGATCTTTTGTGGTTCAGATCCATGTTTAGCTTTCACTCTACCATCACTGACACTGAAAATCTCTTTCCTAAGGGCCGCTGATCTCCTGAAGTCTCAGAACAGTTGGCTGCCAAGTAGGACGTCCTTGGAGAAAGCAGCTTCTGGGCTTGCCTGGGTCTTGTCTCTCTGTTCAAGTGTCTTTTGGAGCCCTGGGCTGTGTCCTGGCACTCCCATTTACTACCTATGAAAGGCAGTTGTTTTACCTTTCTGAACTTCAGTTTTCGCATCTGTAAAGTGGGACTTTACCTTGCTGAGTGAGGATTATTAGCACAGAGCATGTGAAAGGTATGGCATCCAGCCTGGCAGCTGGTGGTGCAGTGAACATTGGGGCTCACTTGCATGTAGACACCTGAGAGTTCTTTGGGATCCTCCTTGTCTTTCCGTGGGAAGCTGTTGGCCAAGGAGAAAGTGCAGAGCAGCAGCTGTGAGGGGGCCACACATATGGGCAAAGATGCACCTTCTGCTCAAGCACACTCCTGGGCTCTGCCAGGAAGGGTCTTTGGATGCCCGGTGACCATGGAGAAGGGGGAAAAGAGGGAGGCAGGGGCTCTGCAAAGCTGTGTTCAGCACCAGCCTGGCAGAGACAATGATCAACATCCCTGCCTCCCCATGCAAGGCTGGCTGAGGGTTCAAGGAAGCAGGCTTGGGGCACTCCTAGCCTCAAAGGCTGGTTCTGGAGGCTTTTCTGGCAGAGCTGGCCAGGTTCTCTACCTTTGAAGGCAGGTTGGCTGGAATAACGAAGATCTCCATAGGTGCTTTCTGGGCAGAGAGTGTTTACACAATCCAAAATTTGTAATCTCTTCTGGGAGACATGACTGCCCTTAGGGACTTCTAGTAGACCAAAAGAAAAGAAAGAAAAAAAAAAAAGAAAAAAAAAGTAATCCCCATGGCTTGTATTTGGATGGATATTTTCAAGAAAAATGTCTGGTCTAGCAAGGCAGCCCCTTGAGAAACTAATTGTGCATCAAGGTGGTACCAGGCAGGCATTTTCCTGGTTGGGGGAGGGGGGCCTCTCCCCTCGAACTCAGCAGGAACAATGTCTGAATCCTTTGGATTTTTGCAGCCCTGCCCTTCTCTTCCTAGCATACTTCTCTTCCTAGTGGTGCCAAATTTTATGAAGCTAAAGCACCCAAACTGAGCATATCATTTGTACCCACAGAAAATTCACAGTTCGTTTTGTGCTTTCCAGTGAAGCTGCACCAAGCTGCACCCAGTAACCAAGCAGAAAGGGCCCCTTCCCTCTGCCCTGGAGTCCAGTCACAGGGGCAGGATGGTGGTCAGACCAAGAGGTGACACTCTGGGCCCTTGTCATTTAAGCAGCTGGCCTCTCTGGCTGGCCTGATTTGTTAAGCCCAGGAAGCTCCTTGACTCCGCAGATGGTCACCAGGTGATAAGTGATTGCCCAGCCCTTCCTCCTTTGAACTGAGCATTGTGTCTCTTCTTCCTGGGAGCTGTTTTGCACTGTCAGTTCCTAGGGATTAGGTGCGTGTTTAGGCTGGATGAACTCATGAATGAAAATATTTTGCTTTGTTCTTTCGGCAGTGGAGACCTGCACAGTGAGTCCCTCTTTTCTCTCTCCTGTCTCCCCCAGCACCACCTACTCAGGTCCACCCTAATAACATCAGCCAAGGCCTCTACAGCAGCCCCCAAGCTGCCTCTGGATAGTTCAGACAAGGCCTCTGTGCTGTGATGGAACCAGGTGACCCGCAGCCTCCGGGCCAGGTGAGTGCTTTCTTGATATTTTCTTCTGGTTCATGTTATATTCTTCAGCACACGATGGCAGAGGGGCAGCCCCAGCCTCTTCTGTGTTAAGAGCAAGGGAGGGGTTGGGGAGAGGAATCGGCCCTGTGTTTATGTGCTTCACCCAGCTTTGATTCCGGTGCCATGGACTTCCTGAAGGTCCTGGGAGTGTGGGTCATGAGACCAGGGAACTGAGTCAGCCCTGTCATGTTGGAAGTATGGGCTCATGGAAGAGGCAGGAGGATCAGAGTTCAAATCTTAGCTCTGCCTCCTTTTAGTTGTGTGACCTTGGGAAAGTCATGCCCAGTTTACAGATGAGGATCCTGGAGTCCCACATCTTCCTTGCCAAACTGCTCTGAGGCCTGTTAGTGTGTCTGGTGCCAAACATCATGCCTGGCATGGAGTTGGCATTATGTCACACCGTCCTTTTCCTGCCTTGTTTATGGGCTTGGCTGGACCAGCAGTCTGGGCCAACACCCACCTATGCCCCATCCCCATACCCTGAGAATGAGGAAGACCCAAAGGGGTGCTTATGGGGCCTCAGTGTGATGGATGAAGGCATCAGCTCCTAAGAGAATTATCACTGCAATTGATAGGTCGATGATGTTGCTGGCTGGCTGGTTCACAGCCATGGCTAGTTCCTAGCATTGCATGTCTCTGGTGCTCCCTGGGAGCTTGAGGTCGGTGGTCATTCTCCAGAGCGCAGCTGTCTTACTACCACCTCCTGCAGGGAGTTGCTGGGTACTGCCTGTAGAGGACATAGGCTGGTGGCTACTTGGAATCTGTTCTGGAGTGCAGTGGATTGTATTGCTTAGTTGTAATAGTTTCAGTTGAGGATTAAAATAAGCCTTGGGCCGATGGCTGGTGAGTTGGCTTGGCTGGGTGGGTGAGTGGAAGTGTATGCATACACCTAGGTATATGCCTCAGTGCCAACTCCTGTGTATGTATGTTGCGAGGTGGGGGCGGGGTGGGGCTGGGATTATTATTAGGGTTTTCCTATTTTGACATCTAACCAGTGGCTTTATCAATGAACAATTGTTTTAAAAGTGTTATTCTGCCCAAGTAATATATATTAATATTAGAAAAACTGGGAAAAGTAGAGGTAATCACTGTCAACATTTTGAAGTTTTTTCCCCTATAAATATATGTGTTACTTTTTCTTACAAAATAGTATGATCCATTTTTTTAAACTTGTTCTCTTTGCTTAATAATATATCATGGTGGCCTTTTACCCTGACACCATCATTTGTGATGGTTGCATGGTAGGAATGTTGGCCTGTGGTAGGAATATACTATAGTTTTCAAAACCACACTCCTGTATTTGGATATATAGGTTATTTCTGAGTGTTAGCCCTCACAACTACATTGTAACTAACATCTTTGTTCCAGCATTTTGGTGTACTTTTCTCTAAGAGAAAAGTTTGGAAGTTGAATTTTGGGGTCAAAGGGTGTCTGTGTTTTTTGTTTTGTTTTATTTTATGTTTTTTTTTTTTTTTTTTTTTTCTGAGACAGAGTCTTGCTCTATCGTCCAGGCTGGAGTGCAGTGGCACGATCTTGGCTCACTGCAACCTCTGCCTCCTGGGTTCAAATGATTCTCATGCCTCAATCTCCCGAGTAGCTGGGATTACAGGTGTGCACTGCCATGCCCAGCTAATTTTTTTATATTTTTAGTAGAGACAGGGTTTCACCATATTGTCCAGGCTGGTCTCAAACTCCTGACCTTGTGATCCTCCCACCTCGGCCTCCCAAAGTGCTGGGATTACAGGCGTGAGCCACCATGACCGGCCCAGGTGTCTGTGTTTTTTAAGCTTCTGATACTTTTAGCTAAATTGCCTTCTAGAAAGTTAGTACTGAGCTAAGTCAAAGGAAAACAATTCCTTTCCCCTTCTGCATATGTTCCCTGGGCCTGCCTTAAGTTTCTAAAGGAACAGGGGAGGGGACCAATGTGTCAAAAAGCCCCTCAGGTTCCTGCCAGATCTCTCAGGTGCTGAATCCATTTTACATATGAGGGATTGAGGCCCAGGGAGGTACAGGGACCAAGTGTATCTGCCTGAGGAGGGCCTGGGAGCCATGGCCTGGCTGAGCCAAAGGCATCATAGGGTGTGAGGGAGCCAGCTGCCTGCCCTGGGCCCAGTGACCTGGGAGGCAAAGGAAAGGCCTTGGGCTGGTGGTGAGAAGAGCCAGGCAGCAGGGTGGGAGATCTCTGGACCTCCAGTCCCTGCTGGGCTTCTTCCTCAGGGACAGGGAGCCAGTGCTGTCTGGGTGGGGTGCATGCCAGGGCGGGGAAGTCCATTTAGAGGTTCCAGTGAGTGCCAGCCTCTCAACCCAGCCCTTCTCCAGCTCCATCCTTCCCCTGTCCTGCCTACCGGGCTCTGGAGTGCATCATGGAGGCAGGGATGGGCTGGCACACAATGGGTTCTTCTTAGAGGCTCGAGCAAGTGCCAAGCCCAGGGGATGGTGGGACTGGTACCTAGAGGGACAACAGTCTAGTTGGGCGATGGGATGGAGTCCTTCAGTCCAGAGGTTAGGGAATGGTGTCTGAGAAAGTTTGGGCTGTGGGAATCCTTCTTTCGGGTGGTCCTTATCAAGCAGTAACCATGGGCCAGGGCCTGGCCCAGGAACTGGGGATACAGCCTAGGTGAAGAGGACACACCAGCCTCTGCCCTCAGGTGGTCACAGTCCCATGGGGATGACTGACTGGGACAGGCATTGGTGACTGATGACTGCACTGAGGCTGTGGACATGCGGAGGAGGGCCGCTTGGGGAAGGCTTCCGGGAGGAAGGCACATCTGGCTTGAGACCTGAAGAAGCAGGGAATGGAGGGTATGGGGGAAAGGGCATGTGGTCACGGCAGAGGGGAGAGCATAGGGAAAGGCCTGGATGTCAGCAGCAGGCTGACGAGTGGCCTCTGGCAGGCCTGGTACACTTCTCAGGGAAGGTCAGCTCTGTGAGGGTGCACAGGAGGTGGACTGCCTAGGAGGGAGCCCCCCAGGGCACCAGGCAGGGCAGCGTTGAGGAAGCTGCAGTGTTGGCCCACCTGTGGGTGCTGCCAGTGGCATCATGGAGCTTCTCTCCATGGGCCAGGCATGGCAGGTAGGGCAGGGTCCATGGGAGGTGGTGAGGTGGTGGTCAGGGGAGCCTAACCGCCCTTCTCTTTACTCTGAAACATATAATCTCGATTCGCTTTGGAATGCATCCCTCAGAAGGCTAGGAAGACCATTTCTCTTGGTTCAGAAGCTCCATGTTCTGCACCTTCCTCCTCCAGTAGGGCCTGAGAGCCTCAGGTGAGAGAGAGCCCAAGGCACCCTTGCTATCTGGGGAGACTTCATCTTGGGGGAGGAAGGCAGGTCCCTGCCCAGTGCTGCTTCTCTCACCACCACCAGATCCCTCCCTGGTGCCTCTGGAAGGATGTCCCGACTTCTCACCCAGGCACACAGGCCCTGTGGAGTCAGCCTCATGTCCCACATCTCAGCCTGCACACCTACTACATCCACGGGTCCCACTGTCTGCCCTCCTCCCCAGGGGACACTGGTGCCCCCACACCTCCACACCTGTGCTTATCTCACTTCCTCTACCCAGGTCCCTGTCTCTTTTATTTAAGTCCTGCTCATCCTCCTAGGTGGCCATAGATCACCACCTCCGAGAAGCCTCCCTAGCTTTCCTAGCTCTCTTAGGCCGAGTGCAGCTCTCCTGGCTCAGGGCACCGCCCTTGGTGCTGGTGGTTGTCACTACCCCACACAGTCCCTTGTGTTGGTGCTGGTTCTGCTGGCAAAGGACTGCAGGATGAGGGGCTCCTCCAGCCGGCCTATCCTTCCTGTGTGTGTCCCCATGGGGCCTGGTACCCCGACACTCTGTAGGGGCTCAGGACCCCATTTGCTGAGGTGAGACCACATTTCCTCAAGAAGTGGCAGGAGTCACCCAGTGGGCACGTCTTCACCCCCATGTTCTAGAGTAAAGCAGTGATACCGCGCGGTGATGCCACTTTCTGAGCATGACATGGTTAGCAGCACAGGCTCAGAAGACAGCAGATCTGGAGGGAGGCCTGGCTCTGGCTCTGACTGGCTGTGTAACCTCAGGCAAGTCATTTAATCTTTCTGAACCTCAGTTTTCTCATCTGTTTAATGGAGACAAAAATCTGCCTTACAGGAGTGTTGAGAGCATGGACAAAGACAAGGGTGTGTCATCCTCCTAGCCCCAGGGCCCCTCATGGCCCAGTCTCTGCACACTCAGGCAGCCAGAAGTAATTAGAAGGCTGTCCCTTTATTGTCTTCTGAAAGAAGGTTGAAGGTTGGGCATCCCTGTCCTGTGCCCCAGCAGCACTCTTGAGCCCTGGCCAGTGCAGGTCTTGGCCACCCACGGCCCTTAGGGTCTCTCCCCACATCCAGCTTTTCCTTTTCTCTTCTCCTGCCCCCTCTCCAGCACTTGATTATGTGGGTGGACCCTGTCTCTCAACTCAGCCCTTCTCTAGCTCCATCCTCCCCTGTCCTGCCTACCAGGCTCTTGAGTGCATCACGGAGGCAGGGATGGGCTGGCATTGAGTTCTTGTTAGAGTGGGTGCGGGGAGGGAAGGATACTTGCACATGGGTGGATGAGTTCTGTTTTAGATGCGCAAGGCCCCAGCCCATCACGAATGCTTGCTGGGAATTCAGTAAGCATTTATGGGCTACCTACTATACGTCAGGCACCATGCTAGGTTTCAATTCCCCAGAAACTCTGTGAGGCAGGTGGTGGTAGCTTCATTTTACAAATAAGAAAGTTAAAGCTCAGAGCACACACGTTGACTGAGGTTGCACAACTGGTTCGAACATTTGTCACCCCCCATGCATGGTTACTGTCAGCTAGGTGCTGGGCTGTGTGGGGGGGAGCTCTTTGGGGAGAGAGAGCCCTTTGGAGTCCTGCGTCTGCCCCGGGTCTGGCAGGAAGACCATTTGGATGATGAGAGAACAGACTGGAGGCAGGTGACAGGCAGATCCTAAATGTACAGGATTAAATATTTACATTAGGTAAAGATGAGGGTTAAGTGCCTCAGAGGCAGGCAAAGGGAGAGAGGAGGGAACTGCTGCTGGGGCTTACCTGAAGAGCTTATAGAGAAGGCTGCAGGAGAGGGGACATCTCTGGAGGCTCAGAGGAGCCAGGAGGGGGCTGGGGTGGATGCCGGAGTCAGGCTGGTCTCCTGTGAGATGTGTGCAAGTGTGTGGTGGCCCAGGAATGTGGGAGCCACATACTTTTGTATAATTAGCTCGGCTCCTCTGCAGTGGTGGCAATTAGCCGTAGGCGGGAGACAGGACTTCCTGTGGCCAAGGCCACTTCTGCACCTGGGGCCGCTTACCTGGGCTCCTGCTGTCCAGGCTTGGGCCCTGCGTGTTTCCGGCAGGGGCAGCCAAGAAGCACGTGGGGCTGTTGGGACTGCAGGGTCACAGCTTCCACCTCGCAGCAGGAGGAGGGAATTGTCCCAGCCCATCCTGCTGCTCAGCCCTGTTTATATCTTCTCTGGGGCCCTGCTTTTGAGAAGGGCTTTTGCTCCCTCTCCTCACCTGTTGGGGGCTGTTTCTGAGCCTTTCTCACTCTTTCTGGCTGTGGGTAGGACTGGCAGCAACCTAGAGGGGATTAGTTCCCCTGGTGGTCAGTAGACGCCTTATACACCTCTTCCCATGGACAGCTCAGTGGCAGGAATATTCTGAGCATTTGGCTTTTGAGGAGCCCCACCTATCCTGCCATAATGAAAAATGTCAAAAATGAGATAATTAATGCTGCCACTTTGTTTCTCTTTAGTGTCCAGGGAATATTACTTTATTCATCTAATGTTATCAGCAATAATAACAATCACTGTCTTTGTGTTTTCTTTTTTTTAACTGGCCCTGCCTGTTTCTCTTCTAAAATTGTGAGATAGTAGATGTGAAAACTTGGAAGCAGGAGTGTAATTATTCCCACTTTGTAGGCAGGAAAAACCACAGGTAGGAGAAGTGAGTTGCTTGCTCAGGGTCACCTGGGGAAGGTGACTGTGGCCTAGGGCCACTGATGTGCCAAGTGCTACCATGCTCAGGCTTTCGCAGCTTAGCTGGGGTGAAGCTGAGGCTGGGAATTGGGCTCTCCCTCCACACCAAGGTGGGTGAGAGCAAGTTGCTGGTAGCTAAGTCACAAGGAGGGATGTCAGTATGGCACCTGCTGCGGTCAGCAGAGGAGCAGCTCAGCCTTGCGGTTGGCTGGGACTCAGTGGTACTAGGCTTGTGGCACATCCTTGGGATGAGCTGGCTGCCCGCTCTCTTAGCCACTGTCAAGCAGGCTGAGTCCCTGGTTCCTTCATCCTCCACTGCGCACTCCAGAGCTGGAAAATGTTCTAAAAATCCTTGAAGCAATGGCTTTTCCCAACCAGGCATAGCCTGCCACATGAGAAACCCAAAACCCGGGACAGGTGAGTGTGCTGAACACGTGCTGTGAACAGCAGGCATGAGGCCTAAAACCCCCCAGGTTTCACAGGTATGGGAGGATTCAATGAGATCTGTGTGATCAATATGAAGCATTTGGTATGTGCCTGGCTCACAGTGAGTGTTCACTTGGTGTTAGCAGCCATTATTATTATGTTAGACATGATTATTAACCTATTTATGCCTGAGGTTGCAATTTTTTGAATTTTTGCAATCAGACCTTGGTGGTGACCTTGAGCAGTAGGATATAAATAACTCCCACATGCTCAGTGTTCCAATAATGGAACACTAGGCATAAATGGACTAAAGAAAAAGACAGTGTTCTGTGAGGTAACAGGGGCCTGGCCCAGGAAGAGAGTGCTCCACGAATAGTAGTTGTCATTAGCTATTGGCACTTTGTCTCCTGCATCCCCATCTTCCCAAGGACCGAAACTCCGGTCGATTCCCATTACTTGCACTAGTTATGTTCTATAAAGTCCCCACCAACACCGAATTAGCAACTACTAAACCACTGCTCCTAGGGACAATACAAAGTTAGGTTCCTGTGAGCTTCTGGTCACATTTTTGTCAACTGATCAATACATAACCTTGTTTTATGTGTGTTACTGTTTAAAGCACCTTATTTAATATATGTTGATGATTCAGAAACATCGACTTCATGGCCAGTAGCATTGTAACTCATGTCTGGAATGGAGCTTATCATCTAACACAGCTTGTCCAACCTGTGGCCTGCAGGCTGCATGAGGCCCAGGACAGCTTTGAATGTGGCCCAACACAAATTCATAAACTTTTTAAAAACATTATGAGATTTTTTGGACGATTTTTTTTAGCTCATTAGCTATCGTTAGTGTTAGTGTACTTTATGTGTGGCCCAAGACAATTCTTCCAATGTGGCCCAGGGAGGCCAAAAGATTGGAAGCCCCTGATCTAACACAACTATTTTCTCTATAAAGTACATCATGGCCTTCTTGCTCTTAGGAACATTTCACAGAAGCATTCTTGGGGGCTATTTTAAACAGCAAAACCACCAACAAAAAGAACAATAATATAAGAAAAAAGAAAAAACACATAACCCTACACACGGCAGAAAGGATACTTGTCTGGGTGTGGCAGCTCACGCCTGTAATCCCAGCACTTTGGGAGGCCGAGGCAGGAGGATCATTTGAGATCAGGAGTTTGAGATCAGCCTGACCAAACATGGTGAAAAAGCATCTCTACTAAAAATAGTAAAAATTAGCTGGCCCTGGTGGTGAACACCTGTAATCTCAGCTTCTCAGGAGGCTGAGGCAACAGAATCCCTTGAACCTGGGAGGCGGGGGTTGCAGTGAGCCGAGATCGTACCACTGCACTCCAGCCTGGGCAACAAAAGCAAACTCCATCTTAAAAAAAAAAAAAAAAGAAAGAAAGGACACTTGTTTACAGTATGAGCCGAGACAAGAAGGCAGAGGGTTTAACCTCAGCTGGACACTTGTACATCAGGTGACTCAGGTGTTTCACTACTCTATGCATGTCTGCAAATGACCATGAAAGCAATCATAAGTGTTGATTTTGGAGGTTACGAATAGAATTTAGTGAGCATGGCCTAGCCCAGATGTTTGGAGGTTGTTCAAGGCTGGGAGACAGTGGACAGAGCCATTGAGCCATAGGAAACATGGAGAGCAAGGAAGCCTCCACGTGGTCCCACAGCCAGCTGCTGGCCCAGCCCTTAGCAAAGGGAGGCTGGGGACTCTGAGGCCCTAGGCTAGACTGGGGCTGAGCCTGAATGGCTTTGTCCATAGTTACCCTGATGGATTTTCCACACGGAGCCCTTCAGCTGTTTATGGCAGTGTGTTTATGTGGGTGGGTTGGGGGATATTTTTATTTTTTGGACATATTTTAAACATATACACGAGAAGGAATAAACCGTTGCAGGATTTTCATTTTGCGTGCCTTCTGTATCCTGCCCCCATTGGTTTTGCAGGGCACTGGCAGAAATGGGAACGTCATTTGAATTGGTTGTGTGTGGAGTTAGGAGCCTGAGCAGTCATGCAGAGGAAGGGGATGTATATGAATTCCCCAGTAGATAATCCCCCCAGGCCTGGCTCAAGGGGGAAGGTGAGGAAGGGTGGGAGTAGGGCTGGGGAGGAGCAGAGCAGGACACCTCCAGTCTTCTAGGGCTCTTGGCAGAATTACCTGCCCCCCATGAATCTTCTAGAGGCTGACTTTGAGACCTTGGAGGGTCCCTGGTCCCCACCAGTCACCTTAGCATCCAGGTGGTGAGGCCTCCCAGTCACCACACAGCAGAGCTGGTGCTGGGGCCCAGGCCTGTGGGCTGTGGACCTGTGCGCTTTTCACATCAGCACAGTGCCACGGCTGTTCCCTCTCACAGCGGCACTTCCTTTTCCTTCTTTTGTTAGAGACTGCTGTCAGCCCCATGGAGAGGCTAAGAACTTGGGTTTTGGAGTCAGAGCGCATGTTGGAATCTTGGCTTAGTCGCTTACTGGCTGTTCGACCCAGGACAAGTAACTTCTCTGTGTCTGTTTGCTCGTTTTAAAATAAGAAGGCTGGGCGCGGTGGCTCACAACTGTAATCCCAGCACTTTGGGAGGCTGAGGCGGGCGGATCACCTGAGGTCAGGAGTTTGAGACCAGCCTGGCCAACATAGTGAAACCCCGTCTTTACAAAAATACAGAAATTAGCTGGGCATGATGGTGGGTGCCTGTAATCCCAGCTACTCTGGAGGCTGGGGCAGGAAAATTGCTTGAACTGGGGAGGCGGAGGTTGCAGTGAGCCAAGATCGTGCCATTGCACTCCAGTCTGGGTGACAGAGCAAGACTCTGTCTCAAAAAAAAAAAAAAAAAAAAAAAAAAAAAAAAAAAAAAAAAAAAAAAGAAGAAGAACACCTATTACTCAGGGTTGCATTGGGGATTTAACCAGTTAATAGTTTAAAACCATTTAGAACAGTCCTGGCACAAAATAAGAGCTATGTGAGTGCTTGTAAAGTAAACAAAATGTATGACGTTGTCGTGTGATCTGGGGTAAGTTGCCCTTAGCCTCAGTTTATTCATCTAAAAATTGGGATGGATATTGATACCTACCACAAAGGGTGGCTATGACTCAGTATGATGAAGAATGAGCTTACGATGCTTAGCACAAGGTAAGCTTTACAAAACTGTCAATGATTTGTATCATTGATATTATTATTAATTGGCAGCTGTCTCCCGGTTCAATCGGCAGTGTCTTGCCTTGAGTTCAGATGAGGGAGAGAGAAAATGCAAAGCACGAGCCAGGAGTTAGGGAGGCGAGTGGAGACTGCCGAGTCTGCATTCACAGGAGGCCAGAGGTGGCTTTTGGGCTTCCCCCCTGGCAAGGACCCTGTCCCCAGACAGGTGGTGGTCTCAGGAATGAGTGGGGACCAGTTCTGTGTCCTCCAGCCACATCCTAGAGGGAACCTACCTTCCCTCTCCCAACAGGAGCCCAAGAAGCTGGTCAACAGTGCTTCCTTGGCAGAGTCTCCTGTCCAGGCGTCTGGGCAGACGTGTGGCCACAGGCTCTGCCAAGCAGGGGGAATGCCATTTGGAAGAAGTGGGTACATGCAAAAAATTCCCTTCTGAAGTTCCTCTGGAAGTCTCAGGATATGCTTCACAGGAAGCGTCAGCACAATTTTCTAATCAAGTTGAAGTCTGTGGCCCGTAGTTAGAAACAATAAATGAAATGCAATTTGAGCCCACACTTTGCCTGAGTTTCCATTTCTGGAAGTGGGTGTGGATGAGAAGCTGGCCTTTCTGAGGGAAGAACTTGATCCTTGACCCTGACCATTCAGCCCCCAGCCTCACCATCAGCTTGCAGGGGTGGGACCCTAGGACTGTATTTTGGGTAATCATTGCAAATCCTGATTTTGATCTGTCAGGTCAAAGTCCACACTTCTCTGTAAATCAATGCACACCATTAAGCCCACTCTTTGTTTTTTCTCCTTCCAGAGCCTTCTACCTACCATGCTTAGAGTTTAGTCTTGGAGATCATTGTTTAATCAATATTAAACCATTCACGTAGTTTAAGTGTTTACTTATGTGCTTTGAATCATTGCTTGCAGTAAGAACAAGTGATGCCCCTAATCTGCCTTCACTACACTCCCCAATACCCTAATTATGTAATTTAGAAAAGAACATTTCCTGACAGCAGTTTCTCAGTGTGCAGCAACAAATGCCGACTGGGGACGGGACAAAACAACCCTGTAATAGCTAGCACATGGACTGGAGCCCGCTGCCTTGGTCCAGGCGGCCTTGGCTTGGGGCAGACGCCCGTCCATTTGGGTTAAGGCTTTCAAATGATGGCATATTAGTGCCAGTAGACGTAATTCCACATGAAAGGAGCTGAAGCTAATAGCCCATCTCCAGTCTCTCTTAGTTTGTGGAATAGGCCCTCATCGCAAATTATTACTGACCCAGACAGTCAGGAACAGATATCTCACCCAGCCGGGGAGACTGACGCAGCCAAAGACGTATGCAAGAGGCCAAGGTTTAGACTAAACTCTGCTTTATGTCCTTGCCAACCCCCACCTCTACAGTCCAGGGGCACGGCCTGAGTGTCCCAAATACATCCTTATTCCTTTTGGGGGCAGTTTGGAGGCTAGTGTGCCTTTTCATTCAAGCAAAGTAGGTATTTGAGGGGCTATGGGGTATCGTGTTGTGTGAGGGGGGCAGAATCCATGGCTTTAGATTATATTAGTTTAAGTACCATCTAATGAGGGTGGTGGTTGTGGGGGATAAGGACCCCAAATGCCTTTCTCCTCACCAGCCTGCTGGTGTCAGTGACTCGTATCTCAAGGCTGCTGCCCTGTGAGCAGAGCCCAGCTTGGCCTTCTCTGGCCAAGTGAGGCCTAAATGCTCACTGTGACCCAAGCTGCTTCCATAACAGGAATGAAAATCTACCTTTCCTGCTTCCCCTTCCCCCATGAGTGGTCCAACAAATATTCCGTTGCTATAGAAACCCAGCGGAAGGCTGAGTGGGCTCACCTGTCTCAGCAGGGTGGTCAGTCAGCATTTGGGCATGGGTGCACAGCCGCTTCTCCCAGGCAGAGCCCAGCAGCTGTGGGCTGGTGTTGCTATGCAGACTGCCAGCTGCCTAAGGCCCCAGGCTCTTGAAAGTCCCAGAGGATGGGTAGGGGATGAGGGAGAAGCAAAGTGAGCTGAGGAAATTTAAATTTGGCTGTGAATCTTAAACCAATGCTTTAGCCTTTCTAGAAGCACCAGTTGCTATGGTGATGGAAGCGGTGCCAATTGCAAGAGTTGTTTTTGTGGTTAGAGTGCCTGTCTTAGACAAAGGCAGGGAGGCCAACCCAGCAGCTTCAGTCTTCACTCCCTTCTAAGGATTGAACGTTGTCAAGCCCTAGCTCAGGAGGAGGGGTGACAGCCTTTCAGAATGGCCATCTTGCCCTAGCAGTTATTCTAGGGGTCTAGGGTCCCAGAAGGGAGTGGTCACCAGGCATTCCAAGAGAGAACCCACAAGTAGGCTTACCAACAGAGAAAGGGCTAGTCAGTGATGGCAGATTTTGGAGCTGAAAATTTCTTTCTCGAGGCAAACTCACAATACAGTGTTCTTTATGGAGCCTTCTGCCACCCAGAGTCTCTGGTCACCTGCCCTTAGGGGTCTGCTCCTTCAGGCCACATTTTGACTTAGGCCTCAAATATCAGATCCCCTGAAACATTTCCTAAGTGACGGAATGGAGGCCTTTTCTGTAGCCGAGGTGCTTGTGTAGCTCGTTAACTTTCAAAGTGTTTTACAAATATTTATTCACCTTAGGTCATTTGCAAACCTAACCCCTGTCATCCCACCCCAAGGTTGTCCCCTCCAGCCTAGTTGCCCAAAATGAAGTCAGAAGCCTTGGACTAAGAATTCCACGTTGGCTGATTTTGAAAAGCTTGCCTGAACGGTTTATTTCTCTAGTCTGTTCTTCTTAGAGTTCCAGAATGTGTCAGGACTTCCCAGTCCAGACATGCAAAGCCCTTTGCCCTCCCTGCCAGAGGTGAGAGTATTTTATTTATGAATTCATTTTAAATTACTTTCAAAATCACTTTTAATCAAATTAAGACGCTCCCTCTGGGATTCTGTCAAAGCATCAGAGTAAGAGGGCATTGGCTTGGAGCAAGGTATTTTAGGACAGGTAACCAGTTCCCGTTGACTTGCTTTCCTGGCTGACATGGACAGGTAGAGAAAGCCTATGTCATTTTGCTCTCTGAGATCCCCGAAGTGGATTTATTTCCTTGTAAGGAGGAAGGTCCCTGGGAATTGGAGGCCTGGATCCCTCCCAGGGGTGAACTCTGCGTGCCGAATGTTGGTGATATTTCTCCCAAGACTCACCCAGATGATTGCTGGGCTCCTACCCCTCCCCATCTTCCCAGCAACCCACCACCCTGAATTGATTGGGTTTACTGGCCTCAAAGTGGCCAAACCTGAATTTGCCTCAGCTCCTGGTCAGAACTTCTGACTAATGAAGGCTGACCCCTGGTGAATTTTCAGAAGCCATGACTTGCCTGCACCGAGCCTATTCTGCTGATAAGATAGGCTTTTGTGCAGAGCAGGCAAGAGGGTAGCAGCTTCAATAAGGTCCATATCAAGGTGATACTAATCCTTCGGCTGGCTAATGTTTGCCAAATAAATAGCCTCATTAGGAAGGGCTATAAAAGCCCGATAAGATTCTTCTAATTATCCCCCAAAGCACAAATACTTGGGGTTTCAGTTTAGCATAATAGGAGACGTGGAGAAAAGAGGGAACAATGTGTGTAAGTGAATATTTTCAACACCGGCCTCACCGCCGCTAACAGCGGCACATCTAGCATTTCATATTTTGCTTTGCCAGAGCAGCAAATTGCTGAACAGAAGGGAAAAAAAGACAATTACATATTTTAGGTTACTATTTCACCTTTGCAAATCAATATACAAGCCATTAAAAGTACATTTTTCCATGAATGATAAGTGTAATTACCTCTTCTTGCCATAAAAACTTGTCCTTATTAAATGTAAATATTTAAAAATGATTGAAATATACTTGAAGGGCGCTTTATAGCTTGATTTTATATGCTGACATCTGGGTTGCCTTTCCTAAAACACTCTATTTCTTGGAGAGTTATTAAATTAGTATTTTGAAAGGACTAACACTAGACTTGTTCCTTGTTTCCATTTTAATTTCGTACATATTTAGATTTACTAGGAATTCGGAGAGGGTTTATGTTTAGCTAATGCATCATTATGTTTGCGGGGCTTGCACACACGTAGAAGCCATGATATTGTTTGCAGAGGGAATCTTTCAAGAATTGGTAACTGCATCTCCACATTTATTTTGTACCCTTGCAAAGTATAAGAATCGAGATTCCAAGATTTCTGGCTGTAAATGTTTAATTTTCCAATTCTTCTTTTGAGCAAGGAAGATTGTTTTAAATATTTACTTAGCTTTTAATTGCACATCATTTCAGATAGCGAATGCCGATCAGTTTTATTGTAGCTCTGTCGGAGGTTATTTAACTCTTAGAAAGATGTACACTGTGATACTTTTTTCAGCTTCACTCTTTGGAAGAGATTTTTTTTTTCTTTAAACATTCTTATTTTTAGTTGCTGCACTCTACCTCTATTTTTGGTAAGGTAAGACTGTTCAATTCAATACTTTGAGAGAATTTCAGACAATGATAGAAAATCTAATATTTGAAAATATAAGCTTCACTAACATACCTAATTCCAGATGGCAAAAAGACCTTGCCCAAAAATGTGAAAGAATTCAATATGAGTGGCTCAAATATTTTTTCATGATAAACAAATATTTCTGGGATGGATGTATTTCTGAGCTCTGCATAGGAAAGCAGCCATCCATGCAAGCCGCGCTGGGCTACCCTTCAAACCCTCTTTACTCTTTTCCTTTCACTATGTTAAATCCTTGAGATGTGTAAAGATGTTATGATAGGCAGTGGGTCAAGTAATCTGCACATGTAGCTTTTTATAAATTTTTCTTTGCAGAGGAAAATTTTTCTTCAAATAACCCCCCCCCCAAATAAATGGTTCGTAAAAACAAAAGTCTGTTTGTTTTGAAATTGCACACAAGAAACCATGTTATAACAGTATCTTTGAGTTCCGCCTGAGAAAAGAAATTTACCTATAGTCAGCAATTTCCTTCATGATAAGCCTTTAAAAAATAAAGTTGTCTCTTGGGAGAAAATAAACATAGCGAAGTGGAGATATTTATAACGAGGTGCCTTTACTCACTTGTCCAGTGGAACTGTTTAACTGTTTTATCTCTCCTCTCTTTCTTTCTTTATAATTATGTTCATGCAAATTCCTGAAACTTAAGCATTTTAGAAATGTGTTATCTTAAATTACACAGATACTTCTTGAATGTGCAAATGTGCCATTTTTTCCCCCACTTGAAGTAGAAACTGTAAACAAGTCTTGAAATTTTTTTTTGCCCAAACTCGTGGCAAAATGTCTGGGGTTTGGGGCTATTTTCACAGTGCCACTGAAGGTGAGCAAACGAATGGGAACATGCGCCGATCACCAGTCAGTGACTTGGGAATTTTTCAGGAGGCATATTTTCTTACGTTAATGCTTTTGTAGATTCCATCGATGTTCAGACATCAAAGGGCATGCAATTAATAATGGGCATCTGGAGGGCCGATCACATGTTTCCGATGTTAAAGTAGTGAACGACAGGAAAATCGGCCATGGTCAGGTATTAGCTGTAATCATTTTTAACCAACAACGAAGGCTTCTCTTTTGTGCCTCTGCTCTCAGAAACGCAAGCCTTCCCATACAAAAGGGTCCCATAGATGCTTTTCTGCTAGTGAATGAGTGAGTGATAAATGATTTGTAGACCTACGTCTCAGTGTTGATTCAAACAACCTTAATTTCTCCAATAAACTCAAACCCAATTTTGTGTGAAACCCCACATGGACACAAGGCAACAGACAGTTGTATTATTTGAATCTTTAGTTAATTCTTACAGGTTTGCTTCTTTGTCTGTATTTTTTTTAAAAAAATAAACGAATATTTTCTAGTACTAGAATAAGATTGCTTCAACCAAAGGTGACCTTATGAGTTATTTATTTCCTGTCTTTTATAGTAGCCTGTTTATCTTTTCCAAAGTGATGTATGTTACCCAATTCCAAGTAATATAAGATATGCAGGTAAGACTGTGTTAAAGCTCAACAAAAATGTTCTAGAGAAATACAGTGCTTTGGGCTCTAAACACTCCAGCAGGTATAGAAACCTGCAACTCTTTAACAATAATTCTCATTTGAGTAGGTCACAGATAATAAAGGAACACTTGTTTCTGGGAAATTAAAAAAATGACATGAGGGGAAAATATTTATTTGCTTTCTACATTGGTCAAATGACTAGTGGATATTAAAAACCTGTAAAATAGACAGATGCAACCAATTCTCTTTCATTAACAAATATTGCAATTTCACAATAAAGTAAATGCATTAAAAAATGTCTACACTTTTGAGAAGCTGAAATGGTCAGAACTTGAGCTTGCTTTAAATGTTTAAAGACTGATATTCTAATCAGTTGGGGGAAAATTATTATTATAAGTCTTTAAAGAACTAACTTGAATTTTAAAGCCTCCTTTGGCTGTTCAGGTAGCAAAAACTCTGATCAACTCTGTGTACATTTCTGTACATTTGCCTCCTGACTCAATCTGCCCGGTCACCAGCTTTGTTTTCTTTCTAAGTATAAGCCGTATGTATCGGCAGCACATTTTAAAGTTAATTTGAAGCAGGGTCTATATTGCCGTCAGCAAATATGTTATAAGCTTATTATTTAATAGTGATTCCGGGGTAAGGCCATCATCTCCTTCCTAAATCCAAATATAAAAGTTGAAATCGTATTTGTTAAAACTGTCATGTTGAATTTGTGGCCCAGATTGTTTTCCCGAGGCCTGCTGGGCCAGAGCTCGAATGCCGCTCCCAGCTGCAGACACCCCAGCCCAGGAAAGCTGCTCGCGGCTGAGTCGCTGAGCCGCTCAAACCGCCTGCTTCCCCCAAACAGAGCCACGGCCCAGCCGGCTCGCTCAGGCTTTTCCACATTGTAAAATCATTTGATTTATTTGTTTGGTTTGGTTTGGTTTTTAGAAGCGCTGCAGAAATTATTTTCTACTGGCAGAGAGGGCACTTGGTGTTACACTACATTAGTTTCACATCGTTAGTTTAGGGTTCTCAAACTTAAAATGGTAAAGTATATGGGAGGCTTCTAGAGACCTCAGTTCTGACCAGAGCAGAACAAATTAAACCTGATGGATTCCTTTCGCTGTCTGTGTAGTGTGGGGCAATGCAGAACAAAGTGCTGTGGCGTTGCGGAAGGGGTTCCCTCTGGCAGTTTTGGAATTTGGTGGTAGGAAATGTTAGTTATTTATAAAAAGGAAAAATTCCTCTGTTACCATTCTGGTTTTCACAAAAACCGTAATTTTATCATCACTGCTTGTAGCAAGAAGCCAACAAGGGGTGCCGATGACGGCCACGACCCCGTATCTCTGGGCTGTCTCTCTCACCTCCATCGGCCACTGCCTGCTTGCTCTTTAGGAGCAAAGGACATGATTTAGAAGTAATTCAAAACCCCGCCGCGGGACCCAGGACAGCCCAGATGGTCTGGCCCTGGCCTGGGGTCTGCGGGGGTGGGGGTGCCAGCCCCGGGGGTGGAGTCGAGGTCGGCTCCCGGCCAGGTCCCGCGACGGGTCTGCACGCAGCCAGGGAGGCCCGAGGGGGCAGCTGCGGGGCTGGCGGCCAGGAGCTGCTTCGCGACTTGCGGCGCAAAGTAGAGGTCCCGCTAGCTCGCTCCCGCACGCCGTTCTGCGCCTTCTCTTCCTGGCCCCGGCGGGCTCTGTCTTCCCCCGTGGGTCGCGGCGAGAGGGAGACCTCGGCCTCTGCCGCTGCAGCCTGAGACCCAGCCGCGGGCCTCAGGTGCGCGCTCCCCGAAGCTCTCCTGCCACCTGTTGGCCGCCGGTGGTGCTGACGCTACGGGGAGAAGCCGCGCTTCAGCGGCTTGCCTGGAATTCATGACTTGTGCGCTCCACGTCCTGGGCTGGCCGACCTGCTGAGGGTATCTCTGAGAGCAGGAGCCAGGCCGTCCCGGGCTCTCCTGAGACAGTGCGGTGGGAGAGCCTTAGCGGGAGCCGGGCTGCACCATGGCTTCCTCTGGACAGTTCTGCTGGCGTGCCCTGCTTGGCGGGGTACAGTGGGGCAAGCGGGGTATAAACCCGCTTGTTCAGCTTGGGAGCAGGCTCTACTTCCCAAGAGCAGCACAGGGGCTTCCGCCGGAAGTCAGGAAGAAGGTTTGAGGAGCTTCAGATCCAAGGACAGTGCCATGCCTTTTCATTGGAAGTCATGGACCACCCTCAAATATCATGGATTAGCCATTCTGTTCCCAGGGGCTGGGTTCCTAGGTATCCACCACAAACAGGCTTGGATCTACCCACACAAACAACCCGATCAGGAAGTCTCCAGCAAAGTGGGGCTCTTGGTGGCTGTTTTGGGTTTGGGGTAGAAGGTAGTATAGCAGCTATATTTCTAAACCATGGGGGCAAAACTAGATATCTATGTCCTGAGGGGACTGAGTTTTGTGAATGGATTTGGCCTGTGAGGATGTCACATGGGGCTCAGTAGCACTGAGGGGAGAGGCTGTGTGTGGTGATACTCTCATTCCTGTCTTGGGGAAGGGGGCCTGGAGCCATGACTTTCCCCTAGGCCTTTTCAGAAGGGGCTGGGAATCACAGTTGATGTTTGTCAATGGAGGAGCCTTGGCCCCATTTCAGACGCAATGTTTTCTCGTTCTGTGGTGGTTTTATACACAAAGGCTGTGTCCTGCTTGGCCACACCTGCCTGCAGCATGTGCAAGCGTGATACTTGGCGTCTGGGTGCAGCAGGGCATCCGTGCTCCATGCTGCGCGTCCAGCATGGCTGGACTGCCCTTGCACCCTCGTTTTACCAGCACAGGTCAAGCAGTTCCCATGGGGCCTTCAGCTGGTAGCAGCAGGACCCACGGGTATCTAACCCAGACACCTTCTCTCTCCCCTATAGAGGGAGTTGGCTGTCAAAGCCCAAGGATGTCTGTTTTTAGGTGATTGTCTCCTGGCTTATCTGAGGCCAAAATGTTCTTACCTCCTGGTCTCTGAGATCATAGAAAGAGACTCTGGTATTTGGCCAAATGGCTGCTCAGAACCTAGTCCTGAAAAGTTATTTTCTTAGTCAAGGGGCTCATGTAAGCCCTGGACTAGGGGTGATTTAGTTGTGTTTTTTCAGCTCACCTCGTAATTTAATGTAGAAAAAATTCTTTGGCATGTTTTCTCCTGGGTGCCGACTGCCTTTGGAGCCGTTCTGTACGGAGAAATGCCCCGTAGTCAGAAATCTTCTTGTTATGCCAGGTCTGCGCATTCAGGGACTGCGAGTGGCTCACTGAAATCTCTGAGGCTGGCCAGCCAAGGAGGGAGAGGAATCCTACCTACCCTGGACTTACATTTTTATGGAGAAGAAGGAATGTTAGGAAAGTCAGTAAACTTTTAGTCCCTCCTGGCCCCATGAACATGAATAGAAGAAGAAGAAAAACCCTAGCCGACTGGTTATTTACCCCGAGCACAAAAGCAGCCCCCCTCCCATCATCTCCCTTTTATTTCCAGCCACTCTGACAGAAATGCATTACTGGCTGAATACACCTTCCCACAATGCCATCCATCACACAGGTATTGGGGGACCAAAGGTAAGATGAACTTTAAACACACCTGGCACAGCTGGCTCCCACCTTTGTGCTTGGAGTGGCTGCCAGCCAGCTGGCTGCCCTGTCCCCCTTCTCAGGCTCTCCAGAGGAATCCCAGCAGACTGACTTCTTTTTGTGGCCACATATTATTCTAAAATCAGGCTATGCGACTGCCTTAGGAGAGTCTGGGCAACCTCTCTTGTAAGTAGCCCTCTCAGCCCCGTAGGGCTCCAAAGAGCTTAAAGCTGCTCAGTCATGAGAATTTTCCATGGGAGGAAAGACTCTCTGGGGTCCTCCACTCTCTCACCTTCAGAAGCAAATAGAACAGGTCTTCCAAGGCCCCCGAGTGATTCCGCCCGGCATGTTGCTGATGCAGTCCCTCTAGTCCTTGTGGATTCTTTGGAAGAGAAGGTGGGTGATTGAGCCGTGGACTGCTTCTCCAGTTTTATGCATCTGGAACTGAGAGACTTTCACAGAATTGTAGCAAATAAAAAGAGAAAGTACTTTATTGGCAGTTATTCTTTACATCACTAAACTCCTGTCTCTCAACCCAGGCAGCTTTAAGATGCAGCTCAGCTCTCGACCTTGCCTATGACTGGGTAGGAAATTACCCTGTCTGGAGGTAGAATGACTCCTGAGTCATTCTCAGTCTTCCTCCCCAGCTGCTGCGAGTTCATTTGTTTTAACTTTCCCTCTCCCAAGATAACATATTCCAGGGGCCAGTGAAAAGAAAATGTAGTGTTGGAAGGTCTTTTAAGTGGGAACATTCTTGGTTGTGAGGCTGAGCTGTTCAGGAAGACCTTGATGCTTTCCTGGTTCACAAAGCCGGGAGGTGATGAGGCTATAGTGGCACTTTGGATATGGGGGTGATAAGACTGTTTTTTGTAAAACACTGGAATTCTCTGTGATTATCAGTTGGGGAATTCATCATGGTATTTATCTGGAGAGGAAAGAAGGCAAAATGGACTTCACAACAGTCAAGTGGGTCACTCGTTGTCAAGCAATCACTTAGCATGTGCTCTGACCATTGAGTGTCATTGCTATTAGCCACTTAATCCCCACAAGAGGCCATGCTCTAGGTCACCCTCATTTTAGAGATAAAGTTCAGCCCTGCTTTTCTTCTCTGCCTGATCTCAGCATAGACAGCTGAGCATTGCTTTGACTCCAGCAAGCAGAACACCACTCTCAGAGCCCTTGTTATTAGCTTGAATTGAAATTGCATCTTGACCTCAAATGAGATTCAAGAGCATAGGAACAAATACTTTTAGAAGAACTAAAGGAGACGATAAAACTGTCATTGCATATGTCAGGCCTTTCTCCCTGGATTTCCATGTCCCTGTTTCTCTCTCCCTCTCCTCTGGATGTCCTACTGGAATCTTGTAGCATTCACCTGGCTATGTGGGAGAACATTGTGAAATTCCAGAATTGCCGCAGCAACTTGAAGGCTTTGAAAATGTGGGCTCCTTACTTGGTCTGTCCTGTCTTCTGCCATTGCAATCTGATGGAGCTGTGGGCGTCCTGATGCCAGATATAATCCAACCAAATAAATCTCTAAGAACATAAAATAAAAGCTATCTCACAGTTTCCTTTTGTTTCCTGCACAAAAGCTATTCTCAGTATATGAATGGTGTCAGATGCAATAATCCAGAATAAATCTCCAAGAAGAAAAAAATGCATTTCAAAGTGAATGATCACTCATTTCCCATCCCCCCCACCATTTTTATATTGGGTGAGTCACTGGGGTGGCTGCTGACAGCTCCTGTGGGCCGGCCAGGATTGGGAGGACGATTACAGGGGCTTGCTAAGGCCTGGGGTTGCTGCCAGATCTACACAGGTCATTGAGCTCCAGCTGGGGAGTTTTGGGTTTTGGCCCTCTGGGCCATGTCCATCCTGGCAGAGGGTCAGAAGAAGACCACACCCCTTGATTCTAGGCTTCCATAATGGCCTTGTCTTCTCCAGGGGATCCTACAGGTATGTTCTTGCCAAGTATATCCACTGTAGAAGGCTGGAACCACTTAAGTCATATATGCTCTTTGGGCAGATTAAACTTGATGATTCTGGGGCTGCCCTCTTCAGGGCCCAGCTGGTTGCCCTTCTTGGAATGCCTGCATATTCACTGGGGAAGGGCAGTGTGACATAGCTGTGGGGGAAGAATATGCTGGGGCATTTGCCAAGTCTAGATTTCAAAAGGCCCTTTCAGAATTGGAAGACTTTTGCCTTGAATGGTTAGTCTTAACTCTATTATTTACCCCAGTCTACTGTCTACATTCCAAATTTTTCCTTTCAGCATAAGATCTGGGCAATGATCACATATTGTTTCTTTTTTTTTTTTCTTTCAACTTTTAGATTCAGAGGGTACATGTATAGGTTTGTTACTTGGGCATATTGCGTGATGCTGAGGTTTGGAGAACGAATGATCCCATCACCCAGCATAGTACCACATAGTTAGTTTTTGTTTTGTTTTGTTTGAGACAGAGTCTTGCTCTGCTGCCCAGGCTGGAGTGCAGTGGTGCGATCTTGGCTCACTGCAACCTCCATCTCCCAGGTTCAAGCGATTCTCCTGCCTCAGCCTCCTGAGTAGCTGGGATTACAGGCATGTGCCACCATGCCTGGCTAATTTTGGTATTTTTAGAAGAGATGGGGTTTCACCATGTTGGTCAGGCTGGTCTCGAATTCCTGACCTTGTGATCCGCCTGCCTCGGCCTCCCAAAGTGCTGGGATTACAGGCATGAGCCACCGCGCCTGGCCTTTAGTTTTTTAATCCTTGCCTCCTGCCCCATCAGTGCCCAGTGTCTATTGTTGCCATCTTTATGTCCATGAATACCCAATGTTTAGCTCCCTCTTATAAGTGAGAACATGTGGTATTTGGTTTTCTGTCGCTGTGTAAATTTGCTTAAGAGAATGGCCTCCAGCTGCATTCATGTTGCTGCAAAGGACGTGATTTCATTCTTTTTTATGACTGCGTAGTATTTCATGGTGTATATGTACCATGTTTTCTTTAGTCTACCATTGATGGGTATGTAGGTTGATTCCATGTCTTTGATATTGTGAATAGTGCTGTGATGAACCTATGAGTGCATGTGTCTTTTTAGTAGAACAATTTGTTTTCTTTTGGATATACACCCAGTAACGGGATTGCTGGATGGAATGGTAGCTCTGTTTTAAGTTCTTTGAGAAATCACCAAACTACTTTCCACAGTGGCTGAAGTAATTGACATTCTGATCAACAGTGTGTAAGTGTTCCCCTTTCTCTGCAGCAGTGCCAACATCTGTTGTTTTTTGACTTTTTAGTAATAGCCATTCTCACTGGTGTGAGATGGTACCTCATTGTGGTTTTGATTTGCATTTCTCTGATAATGATGTGGAGCATTTTTTCATGTTCGTTGGTCACCTGTATGTCTTCTTTTGAGAAATACCTGTTCACGTCTTTTGCCCATTTTAAAAAATGAGATTGTCTGTTTTTTGCTTGTTCAATGTTTCAGTTCCTTGTAGATCTTAGTTCCTTGTAGATCTGTTGTCAGATACATAGTTTTTGAATATTTTCTCCCATTTTGTAGGTTGTCTGTTTACTCTGTTGATCGTTTCTTTTGCTGTGAAGAAGCTCTTTAGTTTAATTAGGTCCCACTAGTTTGATTTTTGTTTTCGTTGCAATTACTTTTGGGAACTTGGCCAAAAATTATTTGCCAAGGCCAATGGGTAGGGCCTTGCCAAAAACCTATGGTATTTTGTAGGTTTTCTTCTAGGATTTTTATATCTGAGGTCTTACATTTAAATATTTAATCCATCTTGAGTTAATTTTTGTATACATTGAAAGATAGGGATCCAGTTTTATTCTTCTGTATATGGCTAGCCAGCTATACCAGCATCCTTCATTGAATAGGGAGTCCTTTCCACATTGCTTATTTTTGTCAACTTTGTTGAAGATTAGATAGCTATATGTCTGTGGCTTTAATTTTGAGTTTTCTGTTCTGTTCTGTTTGCTATGTGTTTGTTTTTATACCAAACCATGCTGTTTTGGTTACTGTAGCCTTTCAGTGTAGTTTGAAGTTGGGTAATGTGATGCCTCTGGCTTCGTTCTTTTTGCTTAGGATTGCTTTGGCTATTCACAATCTTTTGGTTCCATATGAATTTTAGAATAGTTTTATTCCAATTCTGTGAATAATGTTGGTAGTTCGATAGTAATCACATTGAATCTATAGATTGCTTTGGGCAGTATGGTCATTTTAACAATATCGATTCTTCCAATCTGAGCGTGGAATGTTTTTCCATTTGTGTCATCTATGATTTCATTTAGCAGTGTTTTGTAGTTTTCCTTGTAGAGATCTTTCACCTCCTTGGTTAGATGTATTCTTAGGTATTTTTATTTTTTGATGGCTACTGCAAATGGGATTGTGTTCTTGATTTGTTTCTCAGCTTGAATATTATTGATATATAGAAATGCTACTGATGTTTGTACATTGATTTTGTATCCTGAAACTTTACTGAAGTTATCAATTCCGGGAGCCTTTTGGTGGAGTCTTTAGGGTTTTCTAGGTATAGAATCGTTGTGAAGAGTTAGTTTGACTTCTTTTCCTATTTGGATGCCTTTTATTTCTTTCTCTTGCCTGATTACTCTTGCCGGCACTTCCAGTACTATGTGGAATAGGGGTGGTGAGAGTAGGCATCCTTGTCTTGTTCCAGTCCTCAAGGGGAATGCTTCCGGTTTTTGCCCATTCCGCATGATTTTGGCTGTGGATTGGTCATAAATGGCTGTTACTGTTTTGAGGTATGTTCCTTCAATGCCTAGTTTCTTGAGGGTTTTTATCATGAAGGAATGTGGATTTTATGGAAAGCTTTTTCCATGTCTGTTAAGATGATCATATGGTTTTTGTTTTTAATTCTGTTTATGTGGTGAATCACATTGACTAATTTGCATATGTTGAACCAACCTTGCATCTCAGGAGTGAAGCCTATTTGATCATGGTGAATTAACTTTTTGATGTGCTGCGGAATTTGGTTTGCTAGTACTTTGTTGAGAACATATTGCGTTTATGGTCACACATTGTCAGGTCTCTTTAACCTTTCATCTGGAGTGGTTATTCAGCCTATGTCTTTTATGACATTGATGTTTTCTTGAAGACCAGGTCAGGATGTAGAATATTCCAATTCAGTTTAGGTTTGTCAGATGACTGTCTGCTTCTCATTGGTGATGTTAACTTTGATTTCCTGGCCAAAATCTTGTCTGGTTCCTGCACTGTATAGTTACCATTTTCCCTTATAACTAATAATCGATCTGTGGGAAGACACTTTGAAGTGCAAATATTCTGCTCCTTCTCAAAATCTACACCCCACCCCTCCTGCTGAATTTAGTGTCTGTTGATGAGTCCTGCCTCCGCCAGTCTTTACTGCATGGTCAGAACGTGGTGATTTTCCAGTGCTGTTACTTTCTGCATATTTCCCGCTTAGCATTCTTCTCTGATTTTGAGCTTTCCCGCTTTCCCTCTCTCCTTTCTTCTTTTCTCCTCCTCTTCTGCTGCTGCTACTGCTTTATCACTATAGCCTCATTGATTCCTGTTTTATTTAGTGGGCTCAAATATATTATTGTCATTATTTGTTTTGTGCTCAAATTGTCCTAGGTTTAGCCAGTGAGATCTCCTTCAGGCTTGTCTCCTGTCTGCTTTTCATGTGCCACCATCATTACTTTCAATACTTCTCTATTTTCTGGCATAAACAAGATGTTCCAGGCTTACCTTTTACCTTCCCTGACCTAGTCCTGGCATCAGCTGTTTTGCTAAGGAACTCTGGTTCCTTTAAGTGGGGAATGGTATTTAAAAACCAAGATCTAGGCACTGACTATGCCTAACACTACTGGAGTGTCATTGTCTCCAGGCTCCTTCAAATCTAGGATAGATATGTACACACATACACATATATCCCCTATCCATCCCAGCTGTGAAATATACAAGTCTGTATGCATACACATACACATTCAGAGTTACACATACATATTTGAAAATGTATGTGTGTCTGTGTCTCTTTGTGTATATATATATATATATATATATATATATATATATATATATGCGTCATGAGTGTCCCTACTCCCATATTTGGATCTCCCCTATGTTTAGAACTCTGACTTCCAGCATTATTTCACATTTACTCAGTCTCAATCCTATACTATATATAGAAGATTGTTTCAAAATTGGTACACCCATACTGCTGTGAGAAACAAGTCTAAGTGAAAGAGTTCACAATTAGTTTGCAGTTCTTTTTCTTCTATGCTGAGGACATATAGTCAATATACTTTGTTCAACAATTACTAGGATTAGTGCTTTCCCGCATCAGTGTGGTTCTGAATTTGGGTTCATCAGCGGTTTTCTTAGGATTTATTTGCAATACAGTTTGGCTCGTTTGCTTTCAATTTGGTTTTTGTTCCCCTCATCCTTGTTTTTTGATTCTGTAGTTTATGAATATGCTTCCAAAATTAAATGTTATACAAAAAAAAAGAGAAAAGTGTCACTTCTGTATCCCTTTCACTCTGTCTCCTCTGCCATTCCCCAGAAAGTAATCAATTTTATATTTTTCTGATTTTTCCTTCCTATGATTTTTTTGGCAAAAATAAACAAATGCATGTATGTTTCCTAGTTTCCTCTTCTTTCTTACACAGTGCTAGTATATATTATGTATTCTTTTGAGCCTTGCTTTTTCCACCTGACAATATATTCTAGAAATCACTCCATATCAGTTCATAGAGATTGTTCCATCCTTCTTTACAGCAGGAAATTACTCCACTGTATATATGTAACATAGTTTTTTTTTTCAACCAATTTCCTGTGTTTGAGAATTTAGGTAGTTTTCAATATTATGATGCAATGAATAAACTTGTATGTATGTATATTCTTGTGGGAGGTGTATCTTTAGGGTAATTTTTTAGAAAAGTAAGATTGCTGGATCAACTAAGTGAATATGTAGTGTTGTTAGTATTGCTGAATTCCTCTTCCTAGGGGTTATGTAATATGCATTCCCACCCATGATGTATGAGCATACCTATTTCCTTCCTGCTTTGCCAACAGAATGTATTGTTGGGATTTTGAATTTTTGCCAATCTGATGGATGGGACATAGTATCATAGGGAAGTCTTAATTTACACTTCTCTGTGTGTAAAGTTGAACATTTTTGTTTCATAGGTTTCAGAGGCATTTTAATGTCTTCTTGGTGAATTGTCTATTTATATCGTTGATTGTCTTTCTATAGGATTTTTTGAGGTCTTTTTTTTTTTTAAAGGTGTATTGGCTCCTTACCAGTGATACATGTAATATTCTTCAAGTTGCAAATATTTTCTCCAAGTTTGATGTTTGTCTTTTGATTTTGCTTGTGGTGGTTTTTTTTGGCTCTGAAAATTTTTAAGATTATAGTTATCAGTTTTAAAATTTGATTTCATTTGGAGTTTGATTCATAATTAGAAAGCTTTTCTATACCAAGGTTATAGAAGAATTCACTCATGTTTTTCTCTTAGTACTACTGTAGTTTAATTTTCTACACTTAGATCTCTAGTCTATTTGGAATTTATTTTTGCATAGATGTGAGGAATGGATCTAGTTGTATTTTCTCAAATGTCTATCCATACCAACACCACTTATTATAAGATCATCTTTGCTTGAGTGATTTGAGATATCATTGTTCTCATATACTAGATTTCCACATGTAGTTGGGCTTATTTCTGGTCTTTGAATTCGATTCCACTGGTCTGTCTCTTTGTGTGCTATTACCATACCTTTAATTATAGAGGCTTTATAATATTTAAAAATACCTGGTAGGGCTGGTTCCTTCCTTAGAGCTTTGCATTTTCAGTGTTTTCCCGCCTACCAATTCTTGCAAGTTAATTTTTCCATATGAACCTTACTATCAACTTGTCTGGCTACAGAAAAAAGCCATTTAGAATTTTTAAGGCATCATATTAAGTTTAGAAATTAACTGAGTAATTTTATAACTGTTTATAAATTAAATTTACATCATTAATTTAATGATGAGACATCCTGACTATGAACAAGGGGTATCTTTTGCATTTATTCAAGTCAACTTTTATGGTTTTTAGGAGGGTGTTATGGTTTTCTTTGTATAGGTTTTCAACATTTCTTGTTAGATTTATTTCTGAGTATTTTATTATTTTCATTGCTATTATAAATGGAAGTTTCTTTTCTGTTTACATCTTATAATTAGTTATTATTTGTGCCTATAAAGGCCACTGACTTTTAGTGTTTATTTTATGTCCTACTGACTTGCTGAATATTTTACTGTTTGAGTTAGTTCAGTGGCTCTCAGTATATGGTTTGGGTACCCTTGGGGGTTCCTGAGATTTTATTAGTGAATTCACAAGGTCAAAACCATTTTCATGTTACTAAGACTCTCATATTTATGATACTAAGACATAATTTTCCCTTTTAACTTTCATTCTCAAGTGTACAGTGGAGTTTTCTGGAGGCTATGTAGTGTGTGCTATCATAATAGATTGACTACAGAAACATGAAAATCCAGCCGTTTTCTATTAAGCTCAACAATAAAGAAATATTTAAAAATGTAAAATGTTGTCATTCTTCTCACTGAAAGTTTTTGTTTATGGTTATTTTTCAAAAATATGCATTTATATTGTTACTTTAAAATTAATATTTAACATTTTCTCAGTTTTAATTTCTAATCTGTAAATATCAATAGATATAACCCACATAAACAAAAGCTCTTTGAGGTCCTTGATTTTTAAGAGTGTAAAGGAATTTTGAGAATAAATGTTTTGAGAAGTTGTGAGTTTTATCATTTATTCTTTAGGATTTCTTGATAAATTACTGTGTCCTCTGCAATAGAGTTAGTTTTTTGTCTTCTTTTCTAATCCTCAAGCCTCCTTTTGTTTTCTCTTGTCTATGTTAGCTAATACTTCCAGCACAATGTTAATAGCGGAAAAGTGCCTTGCTCTTTCCTTTTGTGGGAATACCTCTAGTGTTTCCATATTAAGTAGGATGCTGAGGTGCTGATTGTATTGTTTTATTTACTGAGTTTCTTTCTCTATTTGATGTATTTTCATTGTTGTCTAAAAATTCTTTTGGCATTTAGAAAGGCTTATGTTTTTGATCTAGTGGTTGCCATCATATTTATACCTTTTATAGTGCCCTTAATTCTCCCCTTTCTTAAACTTTTACTATCTAGTCTGTCAGTTTTACATGATATCCTTTGACTCTCACCTGTTACCTAAACGGCAATCAATGGTCATATTTTGCTTTCTCCTTTGGGTACTATTTTAAGATTACATTCTTTCTACTTTGTCAGAACTTGTCATATTTACAGAATCTTCTGATACCATGACCCCACCCTAGTTTTAATCTTAGCTCTGTAATTAAATGTATTAAATGGTTATCGGTTCTTTTGCAGAAGCTCCCCCAGTTATCACTTGGTTGGATGAAGGATGGATATAAAATCCCTACTCACTGCCAGGAAGTACCTTCCTGGCAGCCAGTACTGTGAACTAAGTTTCAGACTCATGTTCATTATTTTGCATTTAGTGCTATACTTTTTACCTCTCTGGGGTGATTCAGAGTTTCTTGAAAATGCTGTTCCACTCTTACCCAATTCCGTGTGTTGTTCTTAGAAAGCCTGAGGTCAGCCTACATTTTTTATCAGAATAAAATTTGACCTTTTTGCCTGAAAGTCGTGAAGATTTTTTATTTGTCATAAAAATCTAGTAGTTTTACTAGGATATGTTTCAGAGTTGTTCATTCTAGATCATTTCTCCAAGCCACACAGTGGACCTTTTCATTATGTTGATTTAGGATTTATCTTATTTCTGGAAAGTTTTCTTGGGTTATATTTCCAAATATTTCTATTTTATTGTTTTATTTTTCTTCTTCATGGACTCCAATTATACATAAGTTAGCTCATCTTTGCCTGCCTTCCATTTCAACCACTTTCGCTGATTTTTTTTTAACCTCGTTCTCAATTCATTTTCATTTGGCTTTTGTTTCACTACCTTTGTTAATGCTCCCTATTAAATTTTCATTTGAACTTATTCTCTCTTGGGCACATTGTAATTTGTTCTTCATTTCTGAAATAGTTTTGGTCTTTTTCTTAAATTTATTTCCTGAAATTGATCAACTCCCATTGCATTTCTTCCTGATTTTAAAAGGTTCTTTTCTAAGTTTTAAATCTCTGATTCTAGTTTTTTAAAACAATATTCAAATGCTTATTTTATAATATTTAACTCAGTTTAGAATGTTACATGACAGTTTACTTCTGCTTCATGGTTGATTTTCTTTGTGGGGGAGAATTTTAATTAGTTGAAATGTTTTGGTGCATATTTTATCTTTAAAAAAAAATCAGCTCCACTGATTAGCCAAGGAATACTAATAACAATGTGGAGTTAGTACGAGTTTTCCCTTTATTCCTAGGCATTTTGTGGTGAGTGCCTATTTCAAGAGTGCCCTCTTCTGTCAATATAATGAAGTGCAGTTTATTGAATGAATAGAGGGAGTAGGAGGGCTTGTCGTGTTTTCTTTTTTTTTCCCCTGCAGTATGCTTAATTTCTTCTTTTTCTTTACTGCCATATCTCTAAGAGACACCTATTTTCTATTTATTTTCCTCTCTTCCCAAAAGCAGTGCTTCTCTGACATCGTCACTTCTGACCCTACTCACTTTCAAGTACCTTCCTGACAGCCATTACTGTAAACTACGAAGTTCCAGACTTATGTTCATTATTTTGCACTTAGTGCTGTACTGTACCTCTCTGGGGTGATTCTGTTTGTCTTGTTTGTTCTCTCTCCTCCTTTTGTTTCCATGAAATTTCTTAAGACTCCCGTTTCCTGCCTTCTACACCTACAGATTTCCAGTAATGGTAGGTGCTTTGTTAGAATTTGGTACTTCTCTACTGAAATGTAATTTGGAATTCATAGTATTATGTGACTCCTAGTAATGACAAAGACATGAGTCATACATAGATTTTATTTTTGCTTGTTGTTTTTTCCCCTTTGTTGATGTTAATTTTTTTTTAAGATGTTTGAAGTGGTTTGGATTTAGGAAGCCACCATTACCTTTCGGACGTATTGCTCTTTAAACAGTGAAAACATTGGTTTTCAAAGGAATCTTTGTCATTTCAACAAATGCTTTAAAAATTACTTGGATTAATATAGTTGGTGTTGGTAAGACCACCGAATGTGTTGATCATGTTTTCACTTATTTTCAGTGGGAGAAATGCCCCCTGGTGGAAGATTTTAGAAATCTTTTCCTACAGGAGAGGATGCAAACCTCTCTTGGGAGAGAGAAGGGCCTTATGGAAAGAGAATTGTCTCTCTTTTAAAAAATAATTTTAATTTTAATTTTTAATTTTTATTTTAAAATTTTATTTTTTTAGGTTCGAGTGTACATGTGCAGGTTTGTTACATAGGTAAACTCGTGCCGTGGAGGTTTGTTGTACAGATTATTTCATCACCCAGGTACTAAGCCCCAGTAGTACCCAATAGTTATCTTTTCTGCTTCTCTCCCTCCTTCCACCCTCCACCCTCAAGTAGACCCCAGTGTCTGTTGTTTCCGTCTTTGTGTAAAAACACTTGTCCTGTGGAAGTCATTTCAATTTTAATGCTAGCATTTTCTACCATTCCTTAGAGTTCAAGAACTCCTGCTCTCATCTATGAGAAGCTGGTCATTGGCATATTGTTAAGTATTTGGTACTTTTCTTTTAAGCATTAAAAATAGTCAAAGTTTTTACATTTTGTATCTTGGTAGAGATTACTTGTCTGAGCCGCCTTCTCTTCACCTTTACAGTTAAGAAGAGCTTTGGTTCTTACAGGTGGCTGCTAACTAGGGAATCACAAAATCAGGAGATTGTCTTTCCAATGAAGTAACCACATACTGATTCCTTCTTGGAGTGGCTGATTTGGTGTCTGCATTAGGGGTTTCTTAAGGCTTTTATTACTCAATTTCCAATAATTGCCTTTTTTTTTCCCTAAAGGAATCTTCAAAACAACTGAAAGTAGTATAGGCAAAGATTTCTTGAACAAGTTGCTAAAACTATTAATTGTACAAGAAAATAAGCTTATACATTAGACAATATTAAACCTACAAACTTTTCCTTATGAAAAGACAGCATTAGGAAAATGAAGAAACAAGCTACAGCATAGAAGATACTTGCAAAACCTACAACTGATAAGTGACTTGTGTATGTATATAACAACTTTTACAAACTGATAAGACGAAGAGGACAGCCCACTAGAAATATGTGCAAAAGACTTGAAAAGGTACTCCATAAAAGGATATGCAGATGGCCAAAAAATAAGAAAAACTGTTCGGCTTAATTAGTCATTGGGGAAATGCGCATTAAAAGCACAACGAGAGACACAACACATCAACAAGAATGACTAAAGTGAAGCAAAGCAACCCAGAAGATACCCAGGTGTTGGCAAGGATGTTGAACACCAGAAATCTCATACGCTTTGGATAAGTTAAACATATGTCTTCTTATGACCCAGACATTCCATTCTATGTGTACAACAAACAGAAATGCATACATATGAACCTCAAAAGACATATGGTATAATGTCCATAGTAACACCATTTGTAATAGCTCCAAATTGGAAACCACCCAAGTTCCCATCAAGAGTGCCTGGGTAAGTGAATTGTGGTTTAAATTCATGCTATGGAATACTATACCGTAGTGGAACTAAACAGTCCACAATTATATGTAACAATATGGAATGAATCTCACAAGTGTAAAGTTGTCCTTCAATAAAAAGTAGAAACAAAACAAGGAAACCAAGGGACAAAACTAGCTGGGTGAAAACTAGAAGCTGATGCTCAGATGGGAGGTATTCCTGTGGCTTTGTGTTTGTAACAAGATCCTCCACATTCAAGACAGGTTGGCAAGGACTTCCAGTCTTAGTTGGGCCCCCAGCCCACTGAAGGGGCCAACAGGGCCACCTGGCCAGCCTCTGAGCCGTGGTTCTGGGGCAAACAGGAGGGGGAAAGCCTTGGCCTGGATAAAATCTAAAAACAAAGACAGGGTCTCTTCACCATCAGAAGTTCTAGTTTTGAGAATTTCTTTGTTTTTAATTAAATTTTAATTACCCAGGCCATATACAAATATAGTTTCTTGTAAATTTAAAACATACGATGTCTTGGGTTTGCCTTAAAATAATATAGGGCTGGGAAGTGGGTAGGCCCATGGTTGAAACAAGATTGACCATGAATTGATGATTGCTGAAGCTGGGAAATGGATACCTGGGACCTTGTTACGCTATTCTATTTTTGCATGTGCTTGAAATTTTCCATGATACAAAGTAAACACACGAGCATATAATTACTGCAAAGGCTAATGCCACTATAGATCACCAAGCCTCAGCTACCAGTGCCTGCTCCTCTCTTCCTCCACTGCCCCCTCAGCGGATAACTTGAGTGTTGTCTTGGGAGGAAACAGATGGCACATTCTAACTAGGATAATTTTACTATAAGGACAAGATTGTAAAGTTGTGGGCAGGGGAATCCACAAAGCATAGTGCGGCACTCCAGGGCTTGCTACAGCAGAAAGCCTTTCTCACCTTAGGCCCAAAGAACGAGAACCTGGAAGAGGAGAGTGTGGGCACCTTGAAAGGAGCCGTAATCTTTGGCTGAGGGAAGTGGCCAGTTTTTGGAGACCTCCTGGTGGGAGGACTGGGAAAATAATTACTTTTGCACCAACCCAGTAAGTATTCCAACCTCATTCTCTCCCCTTCCTTTGGTCTCCTGCTGGTGCTGCAAGGCAGCCCACTGATGCAGTTCATATAGAGCCACCTCCTGGGGCCCAGAGGGTGGAGCGTGGCCCTGCAGGGGCAAGTGGAAGATATCTGATAGAGGGTGGGTCTTGTCAGATGTTTTTCCGTGCATTTACGTATGTGTCTATGAATCCAGAGACAGTATGTGGTTTTGTTTTCATTGCTTGTTTGATATCCATGGGATCATACAGCATGCTTCATTCACAACTGTGGCTCTTACTCGTCAGTGCCCCAGTGTTCTTCCTGTGCCAGTACATCAAGATCAGCCTTGTTCTGTTCTTGTGGCTGTTGCTGTTCCACAGTGTGAACATGCTGTAGTTCATTTTGCCATTCCCTCTTGGCAGAACTTAAGTTGCTTCCTTCTTGAGAACTTGTTCTCTTCCCTCTGGGAGCTCTCTTGCCATCTTGGGAACATCTGGGAAGGAAGTTGCCATATGCAATATATCGTTTGCTCCCATGGAGTCTCATGCATGGTTGAAAGCTTTTTTTTTAATTGTATATATTCTTTATCTGTCCAAACAGCCCTGATTTTTGGCAGCTGGGACTGGTAGGAAGAGAGTCAGGTGGGGAAGACAATGAGGACTAGATCAGGCATTGGAAGACTTGGGTTTGAGTTTGAGCTTTGCCACATTGTCACTTGTGACCTTGGGCAAGTCCCTTCGCCTCTCTGAACCCGAATTTTTCACCTGCAAACTGAAGATGATACTCATGCTTTCTCTGCTTGCCTCCCTGGATCCTTGTAAGGGTACCCTGAGACAAAGGATGAGAAAGTGCTTTGTGAAAATCTGCACAGATGCAGATATTCCCTCTACGCTCTGACTTGAAGTCTGGCCAGGAGATGAAGGCTTTTTGTTGTTGTTGTTTTTCTTTTTGCATGCTCCCAGCATAATCAAAGAAGTTGTTTGTTTGGTTTGGTTTCTTTGGTCTGAGTCAGAAGCCAGTAACAGTTTCAAAGTGCAAGGCTGGTGCTCCTCTCCTCCAAGCCCCTCTCTGCAGTGATGACAATGGGAGTGTTGCCAGGAAGCATACTGTCTCTCTGCCCCACCACCCCTGTGCCCTGACCCCCAGCTGTGGCCAGGCTCAGCTTCCTCGAGTGACAGGGCTACCCCAGACTAAAGACAATCTGACTCTGAACTTTTGGGCAATCTTTTCCATGGGCTAATTTGCTATAGGATTGCTCGTTTTTCCTGGAAGACCGAGTGCCTCTTAGGAGTGGATTTTTTTGTCCACACTTAGAAGACCAGCAAATGGTCTTTCCCTCTTCTGTACTCTGGATCAGAGAGGCAGTGTGTGCCAATGTCACCACCCCACAGACAAGATGACCAGCTAGGGAAGGGGTCTGTGTTCCTCACTTCTTCTGAATGCTCAGAACTCACCTTCTCCAGAAAGCTTCCTCTTGTAATGAACCACAGCTGATGTTTCTTGAGCACTTACTCTCTTCCAGGCATCATGCTAAGTGTTCTCCATGTACCATTTTGTTTAGTCCTCACCATAATCTTATTGCTGTCATCTCCATTTTGTAGGTGAGAAAACCTAGGCCCAGAGAGTTTAAGCCACTTGACTGAGGTCACACAGTTAAGGCAATTAGCATTCAAACCCCAGGCTCTCTAGAGGTGGCCCATGTCCTTGGACACTAAGTTCTATGCCCTCCTGGCTCACCCTGCCCTTCCCGATGTCACTCTGCCCTTGGTTGGGTTTTCTGTGTGATGACTCATAATATTTCCTACCCACATGCGCCTTATGGCCTAAAAGATAGTGAATGTATTTTCTGCTCTTTTCTCCCTCCCCAGAGTGACTGGGAAAGAGTTATGTATATAGCAGGAGCTTAGTGAATGCCAATTTCTTGTGAAAATCCCACTGGGGGTGCTGTTGGCAGGCCCAGCATACCAGGAAGGCAGCATTGGCCCTTTATGGAAGTTATCAGGAAGATGAATAAGGCTTGAAACGCGAGCCCCTGGCAGGCTGACTCAGACCCCACAGAGTGGCTGGCCCTGGCCTTTGAAGAGCTGAGAGCTGTTTACATCCTACTAATGGACCTCGCTGGCTGCAAGCAGCCAATGTGGCTATATAAATACTCCAGCCTGGGGCCATGGAGTGAGTGAGGACATGAATGCGAGGAGAAACCCCCTCCTCAGCCTCATCTCCTCCTCAGTCAGGGATCCCTGGGCAGGAGGAGCCATGGGGACAGGAGGACTCTAATTTATCAGGAAGCCCCACACGGCAGGCCTGTGCGTGGTAACAGAATGGTGTCTAGTTGATGATGTGGTATGTAGACGTTTCTCCCCACGTGAAGTTCTTTGCATAAATAAATGGTGACCAGCTGTTAGTCTTCCTATTAGCATGAACATCCATCACAGCTTGTTTCAAATCTAAGTCTGGGAGGGAGAAGCTTAGACTCCCATGAAAGGCAAATGTTACAATGGTAATCCAGCCCAGTCTGGCACACATCTGCTTAGAGAAACTCGCAAACTGGAAATGTTGGCTGGGATCTATATGGGGGGTTGGGCATGGGGTCTGATGTTCTCTGTAAGTGTCCCCACCCAGGGAGCTGCATTTTTGTCAGCAGGGAAGACGTGATGAGATCAGGCTCCCATTGGGGCCTGTCAACATGGTGCCGATGACTGCTGTCATCTCCAGGGTGCCCTTCCCTATCTCCCACCAGTGACCCTGGCCCACAGCAGACCTTGAGAAGGTACAGGTAGGCTGGGAAGGGAAAGGTCTCCTCCGTTAGGGCTCAGACCCTGGCCTGCATGTTGTGGTCATGGACCATAGGCTGTTTGAGATGCCCTCTTCAGGGGTAGCTAGTGATAGGGCAGAATGTCACCATCGGTCCTATGGTGAGTTTTCTGGTGCCATTCTCTGTCTGTCCCACCAGTCTCTGAGAGGGAGGCAGGAGCCTGCCCTGCCTGCCCCATCCACACCTCCCCAACCAGGGAACCCCATCACTCCCTTTATTCATTGTGGATGATGGTAATTATTTTTAATATCTCTCCCTGGGAACTCAGTCATTCACCCACCCATTCTACAAACATTCATTTTGTACCTGTAGTGTACCAGGTACTAGGAATACATGGGTGAGCAGGACAGACATGGTGCCCACTTTACTGGAGCTGTTTCATTAAAGTGGGAAGGATAGTCAGATAAAGCACAAAGAGACTAAAAGACAATGGCAAGTTGTGAAGAGTGCTATTAAACAAATGGGATAGAGGGACCTAGTCTGGATAGAGTGGCTTCTCTTGGGAGGTAACTCTTGAGCTGAGGCGTAAAGACTGGGATGGAACCCAGTAAGTGAGGAGCAGTGCCGATGAGGGACTAGCATGTTGCAGAGGCTCTGGGGTAGGGGCAGAGCTTGGTTTCCTTGTGGAATTAAAAACCATCAGTGTGGCTAGAGTGTGGTGAGTGAGGGCCAGCTAAGAGCAGCTCCTGGTGGAATTGCAGGCCGTGTGCCAGTCTTGTGGTTGTAGGAGCTTTGCAGGGGCTGATAAGGCCAGCAGGGTTTTATGGAGTTTGGGGATGGGTGTACCGTGAGTGAATTGCTTTATGTGCATTGGTATGAAAGCATTTTTTGGGGGCCTAGTGCTTGCCAGACAGGGTGTTGAGGCAGATTAAATTTAGCTTGAATTTTCTCTTGAAAGCAAAGAGCCCACAGAGGTCTTTAATTTGGGGTGACATGATGAGGCATGGAGGCAGAGCAGCAGTGGTCCTGGTTTCTGTGAGTTCTCTGCAAAATGGTTTCCCAGATACCGACACACTCTTCTCTCTCCCTGTCAGCCTGGGGCTCAGGCTTATATGAGTGCTTGCTGCGGATGTGACCAGTGGTCTGCACACAGTAGGTGCACCGTGCACTGGGACTCCGTGCAGTGCGAGCTAAGGAGACCCTGTCCTTGGGAGGAGGCCTCAGCCCAAATTGCAGATGGGGAAGGGGAAAACAGCACTTCCTCAAGCTATAGAGCATTTGGGTGCTTACTGCTTCCCCTGTCTGCAGATGGAGAAACTGAGACCTGGAGAGAAAGTCACAAAGTTCATGACTAGCTGATAATTGTGTTTTCCATTTTGTGTTAGAAAAGTACTAAAGAAATAGATAGCTCAAATAGCTACTGTTAGTGCTGTTAAGATGTCTGGGCATTCCTAAGAGTACCCAGCAGCTGTGTCCTGGAGAACCCTCTGTGTATCCAGTGCCCTTTATTCCTAAGAAATGAAGTCATCTCTGGCCCGAGAGGCTCTGCACCCTTATATTTTAGGAAGGATGATTTCTATTCTTAGTCTTCTTGCTTTCCCTGCAGAGTGATAGAGTGTTTACAACTATTACCCACACTCGCCTCTGTTTAGCCCTGTAAAGAACATCCTCAGCACTTACTCCGCATTAGGATTTGAGCTTTAAATGGAAGACAGCAGGGTGTGGTGGGAAGGCTGTGGCCCCAGCAGTCACATTGCCTGGGTTCTAGCTGTTTGAATTTGGAGAAGTGACTTGACTTTTCTGAGCCTCCTGTCTCCAGGGAGACAGGAGGGGCAGATGGCGATTCTTGCAGTTGTGACTGTAGCTTGCGTGGCAGATGCCAGTTCTTAATCACCTTCCACACACAGCTTAGTGGTTCTCCAACCTACAGTGTACGTGAGAATCACCCAGAGGGCTTATGAAGCAGGGATTGCTGAGACCCGCCCTGAGAGGTTCTGACTGAGTAGGTCTAAGGTGAAAAGTTCGCATTTTTACCAAGTTCCCAGGTGATGCTGATGCTGCTGGTCCTGAACTAAGCTTTGTCCAGGGCTGCACACACTCACTGAATTCATCTCTGCAGCCCCTTAGTGTTGTATTGGTATTTTCCCTTTGTGGAGGAGGAAATGAAAGCTTAGAGAATTAGGTAACTTGCCCAGGGTCGCACAGCTGCTAGGTGGTGAAGCTGGAATCCCAGTCCAGGTCTGTGCTGTCCAAAGCCATTGCCTTCACCTCTAGCTCTACCATGGTGCTGCCTGGCGGGATGAGGTGCTCAGTGAAGGCTGGCTGCAGTTCCTTTGCCTCTCTAGACCAACAACGGGCTTGGGCCTTGATCCAAGATTACAGTTGACACCAAATGGTTTTCATTATTGTTTTGTGATAAGGCAGACCAAATAATACTCAGAAAACTTAGATGAGAAAATCCAGGGTTGAAAGGATGGTAATTGGAGAGATGCCGATTCACTAGTCATAGGCCCTCAAGGCTAGAGGTGGTGGCTTCCTCCAGCCTCCAGGCAGTGTCCTGCGATGTCCACAGTGCGAGGGGTCTTCCGGCTGGAAGGCTTCCAGTGGTGGGTAGCTCACTCCCCACTCTGACACTGGGACGAGGAGGAAGGACTTGCTTCTTAAAGTGGAGGTTGGTTTGATAGAGCCAGCCCAGGCCCGCCGAGAGAAGTCACAGCCTTCTGTCTTGCAGTGCCTCTTTACCCAAGTGGGTGAGGAACCTGGTGGCTCAAAGGTCCAACCATCAGCACCGTGAGCTCCACAACCCTGCACAGTCGGTGTGTGTACCATCTCAGGAGGCCTGAGCTCCAGGGCAGCAGCAGGAACCTTCCAGCTGGGCCTGATGGGAAGTGGGGGACTGAGACAAGTGCAGGGTGGGGAGGGCACCTCTGGCTGGGGAACTGGAAGGAGCAGAGAGGGGGGCAGGGGACAGAAACGCAGGTGGCATGCTCACAGTGCATTGTTTGGCCTCTTTCTGTAAACCCTCTCCTCACTCCCTGACCATGTTTTCCCTGTGGAAACTTATTTTCTACTCTGGTCAGACTTTTGGCAGCCTTGAATATGAAGTGTTCTAGAAGGAGGAGCCCCCATCCCCCAGCCTCAGCCTGAGCTCGAGGTTCCTGTGGGGGCATGTTGCCTTCCTTTCTGAATTCTTGGTCCAAACGTTTCTGCAGCTTTCCATGTGAGTTCTCTGGAAGCCAGTTTACCACAGAGACTTCAGCCAGGCAACCCCATCTTCAGCCCCCACCGCCACCCCCACTTTTTTTTTTTTTTTTTTTGGCTGGCAAGAAGGAGTAAATGTAGGGAGGGCCGTTGTCTGTGTTCCAGCTCCCCCAGTCCTGAGCAGGCCTCGCTTAAGCTGGTACCTTCATCTCAGTGAGCTCAGCCCTAAACTCTCTGGGTCTTAGCTGGATTAAGGGCCTAGGTTGTTGCTGAGGAGGAAGGAGGTACCTCTGTAATTGCTGTTTAAATCTGTCTAACAATAGCCACATGTGGAGCCCAATTTGAGGGTTATTAAATATGAGCGCCCTTCTTCCCCCAAACATGCCTTTGTTTGCATAGCCAGGCAGCATGGGGAAGGGGAGAGACAAAAAGCTATAGAGTCAAAGGGGAGCTTCAGAGGCCCTGTTTCCAGGAAGCAACGGGTCCTTGGGTAGGTCACATTCTGGGGGGCACCAGAACCTGTCACCCGCCGAGCCCTCTCTGCCTGTAACCTCTGAGGTCCCAGGCAGAGGCAGCTGCTTCCGCAAAATTTGTGGGGGTCTCACCCCAGTGCCTGCTCCTGTGTTCGAAGGTCTCATCCCCCTGCAGCAGCCCCCTGCAGTGTTACGGGTGACGCAGAGGGAAGGGTGGGTGCTGTGGAGGGAGCCCTCCAACGTGGCCCCTCTGCAGCAATTTGGGGACAGATGGGCGTGTGCTGCTCAGTGTGTCTCTGGTACCCCTGTCCTACAACATGGGTGAGGGGGAAGAAAAGCGCGTTTGGAAGGCCTGCTGTTGGCTCCTGGCTCTTTTCTCGTGGGGTGTAGGGAAGGCCGGGGAGCTCAGTTTCCCTGCTCTCCATCCTGAGACCTGTGAGCAACTTTGAGTTGCACAGGCTCATTTGGATCATTGCTGTTTTGGAGACGTGCTGGGCACATGTGTGTGTCTGTGTGACAAAGAACTGGGTTGGGTGAAGGCCTGGAGTGAGCGTGGAGCTGCCTCCCAACGGGGTGTGATCCCTGGGAGGATGCAGCTAGCTACCTAGGTTCCTGCGTGGCTCTCTTGTTTGGGTGCTGTGCTACTGGCTGCAGCTGTGGGGCCTCCTGATGCGAAGGTCAAGCAGCAGCAGCTGGCTCCAGGACCCTGCCAGCAGGACAGCAGGTGTCGGCTGTCTCTCCTGGGAGCACTTACCCACTGGCCACCACAGCCACTCTAGGTGAGCCCCAGGACAGACCCGCTTCCCTTTGGAGGGTCCTCACCTGTCACTCCCCAGACGCGGTGGCTTTGTCAACCATGGAGAGTAGAATTAAAATCCTGCAGAAAGTTGTCTTTATAGGTGACAGATTCCTTGATTTTTGCTTTAAAGTATAAATTTATGCTAATTTGTAAGCTAGATTATTAAAGTTAAAATCTAGACAAAGAACCTAAAGAATAAATTATGAAGACAAGAACCGACAGAGAAATTACATTTGTACCATATGATAGATGAAGAATATACAAGAGTTCTTACAAATCGGTAGAACTTTCTTGTTTGTGACGATGTGGGGGTAGGAACCCTCATGTAATGCAGGTGAAAATGGCCACGGCATCTCTGAAAGGTGCTTTGGCAAAATGTATTAGATATATTTAAACTATACACAAAGCTTTATCTTTTCTCTGTTTCTACAAAGGTATGCTTCTTACAGACTCTTCTCCCAGGTTTTTTTCTTTTTGCTAATGAGCAGTTGAATTTTCCTTCTGTGGGATGCAGTTGTGTGTTATAAGTTTTACTATATTTATAATTTGTATTGAAATGCTGCTACAGATTTTTTCTACCCTGCCCATAGCCCACGTTATTAACATTTCTAAGAGCACGTTAGTACCAGGCTCTTCTCAAATATAGTTAAATGCTAGAGTGGGGAGGGGGTTGGAGGAGAAGGGAGAGGAAGAAGTGTGGGCTTTGGTATTAGGTAAGGGTTCGAATCCTAGCAGTGTACCTTTCTTCCTGTGTGGTTTTGGGTAAGTTACCTAACCTCTCTGAGCCTTAGTGTTGTATCTTTCACCTGGGACTAGTGTTCACCAAGGGCTATTGTTGCGATAATCAAATGAAGGAGTGTGGATGAAGCCCCTGAGCACTGTGCCTGGGAATACTTGGTGAATGGAGCTATTGTTACTGGGTGTATAGAGTTCCTGTGACTATGACTTAGTCACCTGGGTGCAGGGAGCCTCTCGGTTCGGTTCCTCAGGTCCAGTCCCCTACCTCTTGGCAGCACTGGATTCTAGGCATCCCCAGAGATAGCCATCTATCTTACCCTGTCTCAGAAACCCCAGGGGAAGGGAAGCCCAGACTCCTCCTTACCCAAGCCTTTCAGCCTGCCACCCTCAGAGCCAGGGACTTCTCCTGAGTGTCTACACTTAAACCCCATTGCCAGATTTGAGGCTTCCTTCCTCTGTTTCCTCAGGGAGAGAAGACAGATTTCCCTCATGCAGGAAGACGTCTGACTCTGTGGCAAGCAGCTCTATCTTGCAATCTCCCTGTGAAATCGCTTCATAAGAAGAGTTAAAAGGAGGAACTAAAGGAGGCTGTGGGGAGAGACATGTGCCCTATAACATCCTGAAGGACCATAGGGCTGGATATGCCTGCATCTTCCTGTGGGACTCCGGTACTTAGCTGGCCCCTCCATGTCTCCCTCTGCATGGCTGTCTCAAAGGGATCTGAGACAGCCATGGTCATGGCTGCACTCCTGACCCTTCCACCCAGCATAGCACAGTCACCTTGCCCCTCTTCCAGTGTCTCCATCTCAGGGGCCACCTGGGAGGCATCCCTGACACGCCCTCTCTCTAGCCCGCATGTCCAATCCATCCTGAAGCCTTGTCAGTTTTATGTCCAACAGCTCCTTAGTCTCTCCACCTCTGTCCATCATCGCTGCTGCCACCTCGGTCCAGTCACCTTTACCTCTCATCTGGACAGCACATCCTAGCTGGCCACCTGCTGTCACCTTGATCTTACCTTGCTCTTCTGCAGTCCTTTCTCCACTCAACACCCAGAACCATCTGTTCAAAACCCAAGACTGATCATGGCTCTCACTTTCTTAAACCTTCCAATGGCTTCCCATTTTTCTTTGAATGAAGACCAGACTGCTTAGCATGACCGATGAGCCCTCGTCTGTTATCACTCTGCCCCTTGCTCTCTGCTGCCCAGGCACTTTTTGCTTTCCTTTCTCAGTTCCTCAAACATGCCATGTTCTCTCCCATCCCAGGGCCTTGACACATGCCCTGGCCTCTTCCTGGACCTCTTTCTGCTCTACCCCTTGTTGTCTGGTTAACTGTCGCTGATCCTTTAGATCTCAACTCCTGCAAAGCCTCCCCTCAGGCTAGGTCAGGTGTCTTTATCGGGAGCTCTTCTGGAACTGAGTTCCTTTCCTTCAGGATCCTTAGGTGCCTTTGCAGTTAGATATTCATTAGTGTGGCTATCTGATTGATATTTGTCTTGATCTTTGCCTCCCCCCCCACCCCCCACCCCTGCTCTGGGAAAGCAGGAATTGTGTTGGATTTGCTGTCCATTTCACCCATGCCTAGCATAATGCCTGGCACACAGCAGATGCTCCATCTGCACCTGTGCAATGAACATTGCTCTCTGAGGTTCAACAAGGACCAGAGCTTTTCCAGCCCCCACTTTGGGGATTATCATGGAGCCCATGCCCACTTTCCCTGGCATCCTTTCTGTGGTCAAACATGCCCCCCACCCCCCATGATCTTTGGGGTTGGGTTTGGAGTTTGGAACAGCCATGAGCCAAGGATCTGGTGCTTTATGCAGGGCAGTTGTCAAGTCCCGACTTAATGAGTAGCTCTGAGCTTCTGAATGGCTGGGTGTACTCAGAGCCTTTGTGAATGGGATTATACTCAAATGCTAGAAGGGCTTTTGCTATTTATAAGAACTCTGGGATAAAGAGAAAACAATCCTTTGGTAAAATAAATAATTACCAGCAAACAATTGCCAGCTAATTTGTCCCTTTTGTGACTTCAGTTTATTATAGGTACTAAAAGAGCTTTGCCAGCCACCTATTAGAGAAATGAGTGATGTTTGCTGGCTAAAAAGTCTTTGTGTGAGTAAGCTCAAGGGGTCTGGGGGTAATGATGTCTTATTGGTCAGCTGGCTCTCCCTTCCAAGTCTCTGAAGTGATGTAAAGACCATTAATAAATTGTTACTGTTTACTACCACCCCCCTCCACCCTGCCAGGCTATTGGACAGCCAGTTCTTTATCCACATTCCCCTTCCTCCCTGTTCCAGCTAAATAATACCCTCTGGCAGCCCTAACTTGTCAGTATTGTTGGGTGACAGTGGCAATTTGACTGGCAGGTGGTCTATGGGAAGAGTGGCCTGAGTTTTCCTCCCAGCTTTGTCACTGGCTTGCTATGTGAGCTGGAGTGTCACTTCACCTAGCTGACCTCGGTTTCCCCTACCTGATGCATCTCTTCCAAATGTGTAGGGCTTACTCTAAGATAGTGGATTACAGTGCTTTGAAAAATCCAACATAATTCAAATCCAGGGAACCCTGAAGATTGAAATCTACCAGTTGGCACATTGCTAACTTTCCAGTGTTACAACTTTTGAGCACTTGGTCTTCTGTTCCAATGTGACCACCTTGCATAGGTTCACCTTATATCCCTGGGCTTCAGTTTCTACACCTGTGAAATAAGATGGGCTGATTCTGGGTTGGTGACTAGGAGAACTAGATGCTGTCATTTTTCTCTTCTCCCACAATTAAGGCAGCCATCGCTAGTGAACTCCAGGGATGCAGTACTCCTCAGCAGAGCCCCCTGGAGGGCCAGCCAGGGTTGCACCTGGGGCCAAGCTGTTCGCCAGTTGGGGGAGTGAATCTTCACAAATCATCGGGAGGTGCAGTTGAGAATCGAGGCCCAGTGACACTAAGTGACTCGCCTGCCATTGAGGAGTGAGCACCTCTCTGGATGCTGTTGGGGGAGGCAAGAGGTGTTGCCCATCTCAAGTGATGGGCAAGTTTGGGACACATGAGAGGGGCCCAACTCAGGGCCAATGTGGGCCCGTTCCTATGTGTGTTTCAGGGGCATCACTTTTCCTCCTGCCCACCTCAAAGGTGGCTTTTGACTTTGTCCTCTAACTGAGGTAGCTGGGTTTGTGTCTTTTGACTTCCTGCCTCCTCTTCTGGGGTAAACAAGGCAGACCCCAACAAGAATCTTGCCAGTCCCTGCAGGAGCAGATTAGTGGCCATATCCCTTTCTGGGGTCGGGAACCTGAACCTCTTTCCTGGAACAGGTATTTGGGGCTGGGTGCCCTAGGAAGTGCTGTCTTTTTGAAGTAAGCTGGTTTCTCATATTTCGAGGTGCTCTTCCTCCCAGAGTACCCTAGGCAGAGGGTTATTTGGGTGTTGGGCAGGGGGTGAGTTATGGGGCAAACGCGCTGCTTCCCTGTGAGCATTAGGAAGTGCAGGTGAATGGGCTGGAGCTCTCCTGTCCTCCTTCCTGTGTTGGATAGCCTCTGCTGCGAGGGGTGGCTGGGGGTTGAGTGGGGAAGGATGGGGCCTGAGGAGCTGGGAGGGCAGGGCGATGTGCTGGGCTTGGGCTTCTGAGGGCAGCAGGCCCACCTGAAGCCCCCAGCTGTGTACAGTGGGGCTGGGCTTGGGGGCAGGGGCCTGCCTCCCAGTTCAGGACTCAATGGCTCAAGTTCCCATGAGAGAGGCAAAGGTCTTCTTTTGGTCTCTGTCCCTCTCTCATCCCATTCTCTATTTTATTTACATTTTGCTTAGGACATTTCATGAAGACATTATACAGCCAAATTCCCAATGTGACCTCCAAACATCAAACATATGTATTCCCCAGCCCCTCCCCAGGTGTTTCCCTGGTGGCCACAGGCCCCTGTTTGTGAATTCTGGGCATCTCCAATAGGCACTTTCCTCTGACCTGGTTATGCTGTTTAACAAATTCATTTGGGGGTGAGCTCAGAGATGAGGATTGGAGAGGAGAAAGAATTGTCTTTTCTTCTTAACTGTCCCCAGGACGCCCTGAGCAAGCTTGGAGGATTCTCACTAATCTAATCCCTGTCAGAAAAGGAACGATAAAACAATTCAGGCTTTAGAAGCCAAATCCCCTTCCTGCACTCATACTATTTCTATATCTCTGCCTTACCGTTTTTCTCCTTTGCAATGAAATTGAGCTTCGGTTTCTCAGTGAGGGTTTCAGTGGATAAGGATTTCATATTTCACTCTTCCATTTTTCATATTTAAATTTGCTTTACTCTCCAGTTTGACTTTCCACTGACCCTTGAAGAATTGGCGTATTTCAAGGAGGGGGAAAAGATCTCATTATAGGAAATGAGAAAAATGGAGCAGAGTTTTAAAACTTTTAATGACTAAAACACAGTGTTCCCAGTCGGTATTGTATTGGGGTTGAAGTCACTGTTTGGTTACAAGTCTTTTAGGTCTAAACGGGGTTGATGACATCTGTTTAATTTTAGATGTCTGGAATACATTCGGAAAATAATGAAATCCAAATGTATGACCAAATTAGAGAACAATTTTATCTGCGACAAAGAAGTTTTTAAAATAAGAACAACTATTTCGACCAAACAAAGCTTTAAAAGACCTATCAAATCTTTGGTCATCTCGCCTTGTCTTTTCCCAGTGGGTCTCCATGGTTGAGAGAACATTGATTTTCTCAGTGTGTGCCTCAGACATTATTATGTAATTTTATACCCATTTTCTCGTCGTTTCTCTGGGCATGCGTTCTGCTCTGTGCCATCAGCCCTGGAGAGACCACGTTCAGGGAACTGAGGACGCTTTATGGGAAAGCTCCTTTGATAAAGCAAAGGGCTCTTGTCACAACACTCGAGGGCCACCTATCACCTGTTTCATAGTGACCCAAGCAACTGTGGGAAAAGTCCTGGGAAGATAAAAAAAAAAAAAAAGTGCCAAGGCCTTGCTAATGGGGCATGGCGCTACCCATGGACATCAGGAGAAAGCAGTATTCCCAACTCTTATCGTGCCTGTGTGACCTGGCAGTGGGCCAGTGTGACCCTGTGTGACCCTCTATGCCTGTGTGACCCTCTATGGGCCTCGCTTGCCCAATCTGTATGAAGAGCTCAGGCACTCAGGGATCCTGAGAGGCTGGCAGGGGTTGGCCCCTCTCCAGGAAGATTCTGATGTGGTGCTGAGGCAGTGCTACTGGGATGTGCATTAAGCAGTTCCTCCCATACTCCCTGGAAGCCCAGCATCTGGGATGATGTGGAGACTCTGGTCACATGGGTCCCCTTTATTGTCCCTACCCCAGGAAGTGCAACAAGGGTAGTGTCAGCAGACAGACATTCTCAGAGTCCACTCCACTCCAGACCAGGTCCAGTGTTCAGCCATATCCTTCATCCTTGGTGGGACTTCCATGTACAGATAGAAAGTGAATTATGGGCAAGGCCTTGCCTGATGCCTTAAAACACTTGGCTACTAGGCAAGGTAATTCCATCCTTCCAGGGTATTTGAGCCTTCCAAATGTTTGCAGACTCTTATCCTGCCCTGTCCTATCCCTCCAGTATTGGCTGAAGCCTTTCCCCGAGAACCAGCCCCTTCTGTGTTGAGGTGCCCCACCCCCACTCAGTGCTGTTTGGTCAGGCTCAGTTGTCCCAGAGTCAGCTTCCTGAACCACTGTCCCACGGAGAATGTCTGCACATTTCACTCGAGGCTTGGGCTTGTTCGCCAGATGTCCCAGAGGTGGAAAAAGGTGTCCTAAGTGCTTGCCCTTGACTAGTGACCACAGATAAGCCTGGAGATGGGGATGATACACTTGTGATGCCCAGGCTATGCCTGGGTAAAGCTAGGTCTTAGCAGGGTCTCTAGCCTGGGCCGACCTCTGCAGAAATGAGTGGGCTGAGTGGCTGGCTGCATGAATAGAGGGATGGAAAATGCTGAGGGGTACCCAGGCCCACCTAGAACTCTGGGCTGGGGTCTGTGTATTTTGTTAGCCCCTTGCCTGTGCTATCTGTCCCCTTCTTGATGCCCCACCCAGCTGGGGGGCGTCATTGGCTGTGCTCTAGGAAGGGTTGAAGGATCATCTGATTGCTGTGATATTTGGCAGGTATGTTTCAGTACATTCATGGGGGCTTCCAGAGGATCCCAGAGGCCCCGTGGTCAAGGGCCATGGACTCTGTTTTCTCATGGTCAGTGGGCTGAGGTTAGCAAGGAGAGAGGTACAGGAGAGGGCAGAGTGGTACATCCAACAACTGGTAGTTGGTGAGGAACTGTGGTTCTGTGGTTCTACAGGAAGCTAGGGTGGAGTTTCATTTAGGCCTGGGAGGTGGTGGGTGGAGATCATGGAGCACTGAGCTGGCAGTCAGGAGACATGGCCCCTGCCTCTGAAGTTCCACGTGACCTTGGGTGAGCCAGAAGCCTTGCTGGGCCTCAGTTCACAATCTGTAAGATGTGGAGATGAATACCAACCTGAGAGGCTTGTGGTGAAGCCCAGATAATAACATGGATTTGAAAACAATGATAAAGACAGCACATTGTGAAGAAGTTTTAATTTTGTTTTTACCAATGGAGATATAAAAGGGGTAGTAATGATAACAGCCAGTCCATTTCTGTTGCTTTTTTCACCCATTTAGGACAGAGGAGTTGAAAGAACATGGAGTTAGGGGTCAGGCTGTTGGATTTCTAGTTTCTCCTTCCTAACTGTTGTGTGGCCATGGGCAAGTTCTGCCTGTCTTTGGTTCTTAGTGTCCCTGCCTATCAAGAGGGACCAGCAACTCCCACCCCTCTTTCTTCCCTGGGCTACTCACATGCCAGTGGAGTGGTGTGAGCAAGCTCTTTTACAGGCTGGGAAGCACTTGGGAGTGGCATTGACGGTGTTGGGCTGGCAGTGATGGTTTTGGTTGCTGGGAAGGGTGTTCAGGCCAAGATATCTTGGTGCCAGATTGACTCCAGGGGCCATGCATACCTTGCAGACTGTTCCAAGCTGGATATTTTCCTGTGGCCCAGGTATAACCTGCCAGGCAACGAGGCTGTAGGGTTCAGTCTCTAATTCTTTGGCTGGCAGTCAAGGGCTGGGTGGACGAAAGGTTTGTCAATGTGGCTGTAATTACAGCTCTTACTTTTTGGATATTAAGTGTATCTTAATGTTATAACTATGGTACAATTGACCCAGCATGTAGGGCTGTGTCTAGCTACTTGGTAGGCTGAGGACATAAAGATGCACAGTCACATTTTACTAAATACACATCAGAAGGAACCCTGGGACCAGGCTTGGTGTGCTGAGTTTTAGCTGGCATTGTCCCTCCGGAAGGGGCCCTGTGCAGGCCTTCCATCCCATTGTCCAGATCACGTTCCATGGGCTGGGCCTGGGGGATGGTGCCCGGATCTGGTGCTGGCACTCAGGGTGTGTGGACCATCTGTCTTCTCAGTGCCTTGTGTGTCAAGGGGGGAATCAGTTCCCTGCCTGCCACCCTACATGGGAGGAGCTTGGGTTCAGCATAAGTAGGTTCCATTATTTGTAATGTCACCTCATCATGAACTGACTCAAGGCCCTGTCATTTGACTGAGAAGGAACGCAGGGCAGAGGAGGTGTGGCTGTTTGAACCTGTTGGTGAGATTAGCAGAGACAGTGTTGAGTTCTTAGTCTTGAGATCTGTTGGCTCCACTTGGCCCTGGTTCAGGAGGAACATGCGTGGAACCCTTGTTCTCCCCGAGGCCTGCTCCCAGACCCTACGATGGCTCCATAGTATCCACAACATCTCGATTTCATTGAGCAGGTGCTATGTGCCAGGCCCTCCTTACATGATTATTTCCTTCAAATCATCACAATAACCCAAGAGGAAGGTGCTGTTCCTAGCTCCATTTTCCAGATGAGTAAACTGAGGATCAGAGAATTAAAGAGACTTCTACATAGTCCCCTGGCCATAAATGGGGGAGCCAGAATGTGGGCCCTGCCTGTCTGACTGCAGAGTGGGTATTCCCAAGCTCAAGGCTGCCTGCCTGGCAGTCCCCTGGCTGAGGGGAGGTGTGACCCAGGGCCACATACAGGTCTGAAGGGGTTTTGCCTGGTCAGTGGGAAGGTGGAAGGGGCAGCTGAGGCTGGGAGATCAAAGATGGCCACTAAGATTTCCACTCTCTTCACCCCCAACCCCAGGCCCTCACATTATTCGGAACACTCAATCTTCACCATGTTGAGCCTCGTGGGAAAGACCAGGGTCTTATGGGAGGTAGGTGGGTCGGGGAGGAGGGATGCAGAGATGGGAGGAAGCAGACATTCATGCCATGGTGACTGAATGTCAGATCTAAGCCAAGCACTGTGCTAGATGCTGGGGCCATAGCCATGAGCATGACAGACAAGGTCTGTGCCCTCCTGGGGCTTCTATTCTGGTGAGATGCAGACAGCATGCACACATATAAACAAACACGAAGATTGTCAGGGGTGAGAAGCATCCTGTACAGCATTAAACCTGGGTGATGTGATGGGTGGTCAGGCTGGCTTCCCCAAGGAGGTAACATCTCAGTGGAGATCTGCATGGCAAGGAGTCAGCTGTGAGAAGATCAGGAGAGAGCATTACAAGGAGACAAAGAAGCAACTGCAAGAGCCCTGGGGGTGGAACAAGCTTGGTGTGTTCAAGGAGAGAATGGACCTTGAAATCCAGCTGGGCGTGGAATCCAGAAGGGAGTGGCACATGGTGACATTGATGAGACAGGCAGGGTTCAGATCCTCCAGGGCTGTCCTGGCCAATGTCTGGGAGTTTGGATGTCATCCAAGCACAATGGGGTGGCGATGGCAGTGACATGATTAGATTTGTGTTTAAAAAGACCCCTTTGTTGAATGAACAATGAATTGTAGGGAGCAAAGGTGAAGACAGAGAGGTCATAGGAGGCTATTGTGGAGTCTAGGTGCAAATGATGATGGTGTAGGCTCATGTGGGACAGTGGGGAGGGAGAGAAGGGATGGATCAAGGTGTGTTTTGGAGGTAGAGTCAGTAGGACTTTGATGGATCGCCACTCTATCCATCCAATTGCTCAAGCCAAGAGCTATTCCTGACTTCCCCCTTTCTTTCACCCCAACGGCTGTTTGCTGAGATGGAGGAGAAGAGGAAGTGCAGGTTTGGGGCAGTGGGCAGTGAAGATCAGTCTGATTTGAGAGGCCTACTAGACATGCAAATGCTGATGTCAAGTTGGTTGTGCTGAGTCTGAGAGGAGAGGCAGGGGTTAGAGACAGACCTGTTGCAACATGGCATGGCAGTGGCACAGGACTAAGTGACGCCTAAAGCCACAGGACTAGATGAAATGGATGGAGAGAGGAGACAAGTGAAGAGGTCTCAGAGGAGTAAGCCCTCAGGCAATGCAGAACTTGGATGTGGAGGAAGTAGTAGGGGAGCCTGCGAAGGTACAGCCAGGGAGCTGTGCAGTGTTATGGGAGGCAGGAGAAAGGACGTGTTCATGGGAAAGACCGTTGAGAGTTGGCTTGGACCTCAGTGAGAGCCAGTTTGGTGGAGTGGTGGAGATGAGGCCTGATTCGGGAGGGCGGAGAAGAGATGTCAGATCTACACAGTTCTCAAGGGGTTTTTGCCAAAATAGGAAGCATGGAAATAGGGTGGCAGCTTGAGAGGGATGTGGGGGTCAAGGCAAGGTTTTTTAAGATTAGGGAGAAATCACAGCAAAATTGTAGGCTGATCCAGGGGACAGGGGAAATGTAATGATCCAAAGAGAGTGGGGACACGGACAGGAGAGGTGACTGAGAGGGTGTGGGAGGTGGGTTAGGGTGTGCACAGTCAGGGGCCAGCTTGATTAGGAACAGGGATGCCATCTTCAGGCCTGGTCACTGGAGGGAAGGCAGAGAGGAGAGGATTTGGTGGAAGGACCCTAAGGCTCTTAGGGTCTCTGCCTAAATATCTGTCCCCAGACCAGACCTCTCTCCTGATCCTCCTGCCCATCTGTCTCCTGACATCTCTGGCCAGGTGCCTGTGAGCACACATGTCCTTTTCTACCTGTGCAGGTCATTTGACCCACTTCTACTGTCTTCACTGATTCAGCCCATTCTTCCCCAGCCTGCCTCTTGTACCCTTCCTCCAAGGGGCCTTCCTAGGTTACTTCAACCCACAGGGCTTTCTTTCTAGCTGAGGTGCTGGAGCCTGTGGGAGGGAGGCTGCCTTGTCACATCTTTTATGCTACCATTATGAAGCTCTCTACAGCTGGGGAGCATGCTGTGAGTTTGTGGAGTCAGAGAGAAGTTGGGGGCTTAGGCTCTGGAGTCTCACTGACCTTGGTTCAAGTCCGAGGTCCTTACTAATTGTGTGACCTTTGACAGCTTAAAAAAACAAAAACTTCTCTGAGCCTCAGCTTCCTCATCTGTAAAGTAGGACAGGATTTATCTCTCTGGCTTTTGGTGGAGGTTTAATGAGATCATGCATATCCACTGGATTGGACACATTAGCTATTGAGTGCTACTAGCTCAGTACATCTCATGGGTCTCAACGTTATCCAATGTTACTCTGTCCCTTCCATTTCTTCAATGGGATCTTAGGGAGTCACGTGAGTTTTCCATGCCTCAGTGTCCTCATGTGAAATATAGGGACAATAATACTCTCCTTAGAGGGCTGCTGAATTTAATGAGTTGAGGTGTGGAAACAGCACGTAGTAGGTATTTAAGAAACAGCCTGCTGCTGACAATGATGAAAATACTAGTTACTGCTTGCATTCCTGTTTCCCCCCAGAATGCCGAACCCCTGGAACTGTGGAGCCACCTCTGCTCTGTGTGGCAAAGGTGACCCCCCCGTCCTCTCTGGTTAGCCTCTTCGCACATTTACTTCTCGCCGTTTCCCACGGACCCATTCATCTCTGGCTGTAAGGTTACAAGGCTTTGGAAATTAATTTTGAAAATCACACTCTCTGACCCTTTAAACTTCATTTCAAATCCCCTTAGTGCCGTAATGACACTCAGGCTATTTCGGGCCCCTTGGAGAAGTGTGGCTGACAGTGGCTTTTTAATTTACAAGACAACATAGGAACACACATGGGCCCAAATATGTATCTGTATAATGAAGAATAAAAAGCATAATCCCCTAAGTGGGCTGTGTTAGTGAGCATCAGGTTTAATAGGGGATTAGGAGGTGGAATTAAAGTTGCCCAGGGGGTACACAGGGAGACTTCAAACACCTTTTGGAAAACAAATTAACGTGGTTTGCAAAAACCGTTTTCCAAGGGCGGCAGAGGGTTTTCCTTGGGCTTCCCTGCTTTCTTTTGAAATGTATTTTTAACACTTGTATAAACACTTTGGGCCCGTGACATGGGGCTTCCTGTGCTCCCTTCGTTAGCTGGTGTCTCTGGGAGAAGAATTCGGCTCATTATCTGGGTGTTTTGATCTCCGTGACTGCCGCTGCTGCTGCGCCCGGCCCGGGGCCACCCTTTTTCTTTCCTGTTGCCTAATGGTATGGAACCAGTTCGTTTGTGGCTCAGCCTGCTTCCACATCTTCCTGCCAAGCCTGGCCTCCCAGAGGGGCTCTCAGTTTTCTAGAGAACCGGAGTTCTTGGGCAGGAGCAGTAGTGGCAGCTGGGTGGCTGGAGTCTGGCCCTGTCTTAGGCTCAACTGAGAAACTGGCAAAATCGGCCTTTGTACCAGCCTCCCTGACCCCTTCACTTATTTCCCCTTCCCCTCTCTTCAGGTGCATCTGGAGTGGAATGTGAGGCCTCTGTAGGTACTGAGTTCCCCATCCCTGGAGGTGTTCAAGCAATGTCCTGGTGGAGGTTTTAAGGGCCTCTGTGGGCAGCTGTGGACCTGGATGGTCATTAGAGTTTCTTGTAAACCTGAGATTCTGTAGTTTACACTTTACAAGTGGAATCTGAGCAGGGCCATGCTGGCCCTTGATAGCAACAAGGATCCCTGTGATAGAAGACGCAGTGCTGGGCTCCAGGCAGACCTTCAGGAACCCCTGTTCTACTGTCCTTGCTGGAGACAGAAGAGACACAGGCTTTTCTCTTTCGGAGGCTCCAGGCTTAGGCTCACCCACAGCATTTCCTTTAGAGATTTGATCCTGCAGAGACTTGGGACAAAAACTCCAAATTATGTCTATCCAAGTTCCATTTTAAAGTCCACTTTCTTCCTGTGTAAAAAGGGGGTAATAAATAATAACAGCTAACACCTATTAGGCACTTGTGTGTCAGACACAGCTTGAAGTACTTTATCACTTATTTCATAACTTCTTAGGAAAAGGTACTGTTTTTTCCCCCATTTTACAGAGGAGGAAACTGAGGCCCAAGGAGGTCAGCCAACTTGCTGAAGGCTACACAGCAAGTAAGTTGTGAATAACAACATCTGCCAGTTGCTGGGGATCTGCTGAGCTCTTCACAGGAAGGTGGAGGTGCCCCCTTGACCACCCTGGGTTCTGCTGCAGTCCAGCCCTCCTCAGAGGTAGAAATGGCATTAGTCCCTCCCAGCCTTGTCCCTCTTCAGCTGCCCAGGGCTGGCAGGAGCCAAGCAGTGAGAGTGGCATTTCTCATCTCAAAGACAGCAGAGCTCCTGTGGCCTGGCCAGCCAGTGGCATCTGGGCTGGGCTGATGGGGGTCCACATTCTGGACGTTTCCCTTACCTTTGCAAGTGGGCTGGTGGTTGGAGGTGAGTTTTGTGAGGCTGATTCATGCCGAGTTCACATAAGGCCACATGTCCCACATGCTGTATCTCCCTCCTGCCACTGTCAGGAAGGTGCCTGCAGGTGCGTGAGGCCAGAAGGAGGGAGCGCCTCTATCCTAGGAAGGAGTTTTTTCTGTTATTTTCTTGTCTGTCTAGTCCATGGGTAAGGGCATGAGCGGTCCTGGTAGCTTTGTCAGCCCTGTAATCCTGCTTCTCATGAATCTGCATGTAAATCCTGTCCCCCTCTCTTCACCCCTGCCCCTCACCTGCCAGCTGTCTGCTCTGCTCTCACAAGGGACTCTGGTCTCATGTCACAGAGCTACAGTCACCAGGGTTAGGCTGCCAGGAGGGAATAGGACATTTCTGCTGGGTTCACAGATCTGGCTTCACAAAGGAGGTGGAATTCAGGCTGAACCTTGAGGCATGAAAGAATTTTTGCTAGTAGAGAAGGGGCTGTCGTTGTCTGATCCCATCCTTGGAAAGCACTGTGCTGAACTTGCAACAGCTATGCTTCTATCTCATGTTCATGAAGGCCTGTGTTGCTGTCTGCCTATTATAGGTGAGAGAACAGAGCAAGCAACTTGCCCAATGTTCCACAGATAGATCTGAACCCAGGATGGAAGCACCCTCATGTTCTCTCCTCTGGCAGCAGGGGGGAAGCATGAGCTTCCCAAGGAGGCTTGGGAAGACCTGGTGTGTTGGCTGAACAGCTGGGAGGGAGAGGGTGGGAGAGAGGATAACGGGACTTGAGACTGGGATTGGTGGTGGTGGAGGGGGCTAGGGTGATATGTGCCCAGAACATCAAAGACCTCATTTAGTGGTGTGTTGGTAAGCATTTAACAACCAGCTGCTCTTCAGGAAAAAAAGTAGAAAAGTCTCTGATGTGAGGCATTTGCCAATTTCCATGGTGTAAATATTCCCACCATGGCTGATTTCAAGTTATCAGTTTGATGTCACTGAATACTAGGTTCTTGTGAGCTAGCAGGAGCTGGCTTTGGCACTCCACTGGCCTCATCTCTCAGATTCTGGTGCTTGCAGTTTATTTGGGAAACAGCAGAGAGGTAATAGGGGGAGAGTTGACATTGTCAAGCCTTTGTTTGAAAATGCAACTCTCAGGGTTATCAAGTCTTGGGAAAAGAGGATGGAGAACATGGCCAATTAGAAGGCCACTGCTGACTCTTGGGAGCAGTAGGGCTTGGGGCCAGGCAGGGGTGGGAAGGGTCCTTGGAAGAGACGGGCCAGATCCCATCATATTCAGTGAAGTGAAAATCTTTCCCTCTGTCCAGGACCTCAGGAATCTCTTGCTCTAAACATGCATTTCTCAGTGAGTCTTCTCAGAGGCAGTGCAGCACTCCCTCCTCCTTTCCCCTCTAAGGTCAGGTTGGCCCTAGAGCAATTTTACAGGGGAGTGCTTGGCTTCCTTTTGTGCATCCATCCAGTCCAGTTATTTAAAACCAATGACAATGACATACATTTCCCAAGAAATGACCTGGGAATATTCATTTGGGAAAAAATAAATTTTCTTGGAAAGAAACCCAGCTGGGGAATTGAGGATAAAAGGCTCGTCAGCCTTTGTGCTCAGCTGTGACAGAGGCCTGCTGAGCTTCAGGGACATCTATGGGACTGGAGAGCATGCAGTGGGAGCCTCCTGCCCTGATCCTGTATGGATAAGGGGGCACCAAGGCCAGAGTGTGGCCAGACAGAGATCCAGGCTGGCCCAGAACCAGCAACCCAGGCTTCCTGGGGGAAGATGGTTTTAGCTGGATGTTGGCGTATGGGCAGGACCTGGAAGGGCAGGGATCTCTGGGGGTCTGAGAGTAGCTTCATGGCTGCCATTTGCCTCTTTGCTCTCAGATCCATTCTTGCCCTTCCCCTGCTTGGCTCTGTATCCCAAGGGCTGGCCTTGCAAACCACAGGTCCCAGGCTTCCTTGAAAACTGACTCTGGCCAAGTTTGGCCAATGAGAGGCACTGACAGAAGATTGGAGGGCAGGCGGAAGAGAGAGGAAAGGGTATGTCTCCTCCAAGCTCTGGCTTTGGTGGTGTCTCTGCAGCAGTTGTGTCTTCTCTGTGTCTCTAGCCATCATTCATCAGCCTCTTTCTGTGGCCTCAGCTCTCCCAGATTGAGGAGGCCCTTAGGTGACCTTAGTTCCTCCTGGGTGGCCCTGGTTTCTGGGCTCTGGAAGCACCTCCTCCTGCTGCTGTTCCTCCAGAGGGCTCTGGTGTTGCTCATCTCTGTTTGCCTCACTGCTCCCTGCTTGTCTTTGTAGCTCTTGCAACTTTGTAACTAGTTCACTGTGTTGATTTATGGGGCATGGACTCTGGACTTGTTTTCCTGCCGAGATCCTGCTATCATTCTTGCCTGGCACTTCCTCCCTCATCCTGCCCTGCTCTGCCTTGCCCAGGATGGAGGCCCGCTGACCTCTAGGCCAGGTCCCCATTCTGTGGCTTCGTGGAAGCCTGTATCTTAGTGGAAAGAAAGGGTGAGGCCAGAGTTCAGTCTTGTGAAGGGAAACACTTGCCCAGGGTTATGCACCAGGCACCAGAGGTCTCAGCTTTGATAGGCCTCCAGGCCCCAGGTGTGGCTGCAGAAGGGTTTGGGTTTAGCAACATGCCTGTGAAGGGGTCCCTGAGATCCTTCCTCAGAACTCCAGGGCTTCCAGGAACAAAGCTGGGAAACCACCAGTCTAGTCTCAGCTTCTATTTTATGCATGTAGAAACTGAGTCCAGAGAGGAACAGGGACTTCCCCAAAGTCACACTGGCTCCGAGCAGACTGGCAGAGCAGGAACTCAGGCTCCAGTCCCCTAGCCCAGCGCCTTGAGGCTCAGCCTCTGGATTCTCGGTAGCTTTGGGAAGCACAGGGGCATGAGGCAGATAAAGGCATGTGGTCAGGAGAAGGCACCCAGCCCTGCTGACAGGCCCGCTTGCTGTCAGCAGAGGCCTCAAGTGAACTAGTGCTGCCTCAGACCGCCCTCCTCAGGAATCCCTGCATCCAGATGCCTGCTTCAGGGTTGGCAGAGACCCATCCAATGCCCAGGTGCGCCTAGCATCCAGCCTCCAAGTGCAGGGCATGAGTGTGGAGACGTGCCCTAGATGGGGCTTGAGAGAAAGCCCTGAGCCCACTCCAGCAGCACCCTCTAACACCCTTACAGAGAAGGGCCAAGTTGCGTAAGAGCTGTGTGGCTGCGGCTGTGCTTTGTACAGAACTGAGAGGGCTGCGTGCCCATGGGAGAGGGATGACTCAGCATTGCTGTTGCTAAGGGAGGCCAAGATGGCGAGCCAAGGGGCCAGGGCAGGGGCAGTGTGTGCAGAGCCCTCTGGGAGCACCCTAGTGTGGAGCAGAGAGTGCCCACAATTCCCTCTTCAGGCCAGTGGCCTGCTTGTGTACCCATTGAGTCTTCTCCCACATCATGTTGCCCCTGCCCCAGCTGATAAGCTCTCTTCACAGTTCTGCATGCTCACCAGTTCCAAGCAGCAGCCTTGGGTTTGCACACATTTGAAGTCTTTGGGGCATGGAGGGGTGTTTCAGGCAGAAGGTAAATCTCAGGCAAAGCAAGGATCCAGGATAGTGTGCCAATGGGTAGTCCCACTGGAGTGGGAGATGGTATCCCCACAGGAGAAAGTCCCGTAAAAGACCTCTAGAAAGGAGAAGTCATTACTTAATCACACAAGGCCTTCAGCGACTGGCTTGCCCACACTTGAGTCTGGAAATCAGGGGCCATTGAAGGTTTTGGAGTAGGTGAGTGCTGGTGCCAGAGATGTGCTCCAGGAAGGTGGAGAGGGAGTGCACAGGGCATGTGAGTGGAGCTAGAGGCCAGGGTAGGCCAGGTAGGGTGGGGCCATGCAGTTACTAACACAGCATGGAAGAGGGCTGGCCGAGGACAGTGGTCACAGAGGGCAGAGTCAGAGTTGGTCAGTCTCTCTCCCTGGGCCTTCATGGTCAGAGGGAGGAGCTGCTTCCCCACTGCAGGAGGGTGTGGCTCAGGAGCGTGGAGTGGCAGTGAAGAACACCTGTGGAATGGCACCATGGGCCCCTCAGGCTGAGCCTCAGTCATCTCATCTGCTAATTGGGAATGATATCATATACTTCCTAGGACCACTGGGAAGGTTGAATGTCTGTAGAAGCCTTAACACAGCTCCCAGTTCCAGCAGGTGCTTAGGAACTACAGGCAGAGGAGGCCCCTGATTCACAGACTAGCTGATGATTCCTCTCAAGGGTCCAAGCCAATACCCAGCCTTTCAAGTCTTCCTCCAGATAGTCTTTTCCAAGGCCTCTTCACAACTTTTCTGTGGCCCCATTGGGTCAAGGTGGGTGACTGCCAGGGCCCTTCCCCACCGTCGGGGCACCTTCACCTTACTGTGCCATGACTTCATTGAGCAGGAACCAGCCTGCCCTTTTTACCCACTGGTTACCGAGGGGTCCAGGTCAGATTTGCCCCACCCATCCCGCCCAGTCTCCTGGCTTGGGGAGACAGAGGGGGAGATTTGCTGTGAGGTGGGCAACCTGACCAGACTGCATGCACTTGCCACTTCTATGTCCCCCTTCCTTTAATGATTGTCAGGAAGGGTTCTTAGAGAAAGGCTTTTTAGTGAGGAGATACGAAAAGAAGGTAGCAGTTAACCAAAATGTGTTTCTGGGAGGAGCCCTGGGTTCTCTTCCATCAAGAGAGGGGCTAGGAGGAGTTTGAGACCAGCCTGGCCAACATGGTGAAACCCTGTCTCTACTAAAAATACAAAAATTAGCCAGGCATGGTGGCACGTGCCTGTAGTCCCAGCCACTCAGGAGGCTGAGGCATGAGAATAGCTTGAACCCGGGAGGCAGAAGTTGCAGTGAGCCAAGATTGTGCCACTGCACTCCAGCCTGGACAACAGAGCGAGACTCTGCCTCAAGAAAAAAAAGGCGGGGCTAGGGCCAGGCACAGTGGCTCACGCCAGTAATCCCAGCACTTCTGGAGGCTGAGGTGGGCAGGTGGCTTGAGCCCAGGAGTTCAAGACCAGCCTGGGCAACATAGAGAGACCCCCTTCTCTACAAAAAATTAGCTGGACATGGTAGCATGCAGCTGTCGTCCCAGCTACTCGGGAGGCTGAGGTGGGAAGATCACTTTATCCCAGGAGGCCGAGGCTGCAGTAAGCTGTGATTGTGCCGCTGCACTCCAGCCTGCATAACAGCAAGACCCTGTCTCAAAAAAAAAAAAAAAAAAAAAAAAAAAAAAAAGGCTGGGCTAGGTTGTAGGGGAGCTCGGCTAAACCCCTCTTCTTGAGACCCCAGACTCCTTTCTGGGGTTCTTGAGCTGAAACTAGGGTCCTGCTGGGAGGCATCCTGAGGGCCACTGGCAACATGGAAGAGCACGGAAGCTTCCCTGAGGGCAGGTGAGGGGCAGGTGGGCATGGAGCCAGGCCTCAGGGCCCTTGGCAGGGCGGCTCCGTCCCTGGGAGGTGAGGGCTGCTGCTGCTGGCTGCTGTGCCAGCCCAGGGTCCGTTCTCTGTTGCTGCTGGGTCCTGGCTGGCCTGCCGCCTGCCCACAGCTTGCTTGGGCTGCCAGGCCTTTGTCTTCGTGAGTTCCTGGCTTCGCCCCTGATTTGGGTGGTGAATACAGATGACTGACACAGAGCAATGCTTTCTCGACACACAGGGCACTCCCTCCTCCTCTTGGAGACTGGAGGGTGTGTGCCAGGACAGAGGCTGTGCCTGGCGTGTGGGAGAGAGTGAGCCACAGGAGGGTAAGGGCTAGTCCTCAGGCCACATGGAGAGCAGCATGAGCTGTTTTTTCTAGATTCTGTAAGAACTCTTCCCGCTGAGTGAAAAACTCTCTCCTGCTGAGAGAGAAAAGGCTGGGGAGAGTTGTCTCCTCCCTGGATAGTTCCTGCACTGTCCTCAGAAGCTGGGGAGATGGAAGATGGGAGAAGGAGAGTTGGTTTTGCTTAAGACTGGGGAGCTGAGTCTTAGGAGAATCCACCAAATCCCATGGTTTTGCTGGGGACCTGCTGGCTGGCAGGAGATTGGACAAGATGACCCTTTGGCCAACTGAACCTGGCATCTGCCTCCAGGGCAGCTGATCTTGGCACCATTCCCCCCACCCCCCAGGGCAGGTGCCACTTCTGGATGAACATTTGGGCAGGATGCTGAGGCTGGCCCCATTTCAGAGCATGACCTCTGCCGGCATCCCTCCAGGTGCGAGGCTCGGGACTTAGAAGTTGTCATGAAACAGAATCATGGCACTCTTGTCCACACTGGCAGGGGAACTAAAACTCAAACTGAAGAGAGTGGATGTAATGTTCTCAAGCGTAAGTTTTTCTTCCATAAATTTTTAATTAAACCTTTGGCACCCATTATGCCTTCATCCCTGGAAAGCTCTGGCAGATGCCAGAATTGTAGAACCATTTTCAACACGTGTGAATCCAGTGAGACGATTCACAGCTCTGCGGGGCACAGCTGTGGTTGGAACTTGAACAGTTTGTGGTGGCTTACCAATTGCATTTTCGGATAGTAAGATTGTGCCTGGTCTGTGTGCTGGAATTTGGCACGTCAGTGCTTTGCTATACTGCTCAGGGGGACCTGGTGACAAGTGTCCAGGCCCTGGAATAGGTGAAGACATCAGTGGCTTGGAGCCCTGTTTTTCAATTCTCAAAAGTCTGTGTTTTCATTTTGATAAAAATCTGTTAAAATTCATACAATCTCATCAAGATTATCTGAGTACTCACCTCGTGACTTGGATTTACGGCACCACTGAAGAGACCCTTTACATGTCTTCGTAATGGTGTTTGTTCGATTGCTTGTGTTTGCACCGAGGGAAGGCTGAACACTGCTGAGGTCCACAGTACAAAGGAAGTTCAGTTTGCTTGCATTTGTTTAGACAAAGTGAAGGTGGAACAAAGCTCATGCCTGTGGGCAGGACGGAGGCCAGGCACCCATTAGCTGGTGACCAGGGTCACGTTCATATGGCAAACAGATTCTGGCTTGCCATGTGGCATCTTGCTAGAGTTCATTGGCAATAAATGTGCTGGGAAATATGTGAGGAAGAGATTGCTGGAGTTAGAATTAGGAAGAAATGAACTAAGTGTCTATTTAAGGCAGATTTTAGTAGCACCATGGGCTAATGTGGCTTCAAGTGAACAGGACAGCTTTATAGAGTTATCAGGTAATCCCTCATTAAAACTGATGCCTCAGGGTTGTGTGCAGGGTTTTGGTTTTGTATCAAGGCTGGTTAACCCGAACTTACAAACAAAGCCTTAAAGTTATTAATGCTACTTTGTCTGTTTGCATACATCTGTTTGCAGGCATTCACTCTCTGCATTGGTATTAATTAAATTGAAATACAGAAACAGAACTGGCCCGAGGCCACATCTTTCTGCTATTAAACCCATTCTTGGCAATTTAACTTTAGCAAAACACATCATCTAATTTTATTGGTAGTTTTGTTTGTATTTTATTTCCAAATTTGCTTTGGCTTTTGTGTGTTCAAGGGTGATAAATACAAGGAGTGGATTGCGCTAATTTTTGTTTCTATATACATATCCATTCATTTACCCGGGATGTTGCCTGAGCTCCTGCTGCGTGACAGGCATGTTCTAGGCAGGGAGGATGCAGCAGTGAGTAAAGATGAAGAAAGCTCTGCCCTCGTAGAGTCTACCATCTAGAGGCGGAAATAGCCCCCAAAACAAAAAGAACCCTGAACAGACCAAAACCTCACAAACAAATTAGTAGATATACAACAAAATATTCGGTGGAGATGAAGCAAAAGTTAGCTGGGTAAGAAGATGGAGCAAAAGAGGCATTCCCCTTAGGCGAGGTGGTCTGGGTGGGCCTGTCTGAAGAGGTGGTGTTTACTCAGAGACCTGTGTGAAGTGAGGGAGTGGAGCACACCAGTTGGGGAAGCGGGTTTTAGCTTAGGAAACAGCAAGTGCAAAGACCCCTGAGACGGGCATGTGATCAGTGCATGTCGTATGTTTCAATTATGCTGAGAATGAAGATTTTATATTCATCAGCACATGGGGGTTTGGGAGCCTGCAGCAAGAGGTGGGGTAGCTAGCCTAGTGTGGGGGCCTAGGAGGACCCCAGATCCAGACAGAGGAGAAGCCTGGGGGGCAGAAGGCTTCCCTCAGGCTTGTGAGCTGACAGGTTGGCATAGCACCTTGGCTGAGGGAGGGCAGAGGGAGGAGCTGGGTGGCACCCCTCCCCACCCCTGCAGCCTGTTCCCCCCACAACATGGGCGCATAGAGCGGTGGTTCTCAACCTTGAGCAGAATCACCTAGAGGGCTTGTTAAAACACGGACGGCTGAGCTCCACCCCAGGATTTCTGATTCAGGAGACCTGGGGTGGGGCATGAGAATGCAGTTCACCAAGGTTCCCAGATGATGCTGATGTTGCTGGTCCAGGGACCACACCTTGAGAGCACTGATCGAGAGCAAACGCAGACCATGCCGGGATTTGCCAAGAATGACTGTGGAGAGAAAGTGAGGCACAAAGCCTTCACTAAAGGTGCCCCCAGGGGTTTGACTAGGTCTGCAGTGTCCCTTGCTGAACACCACTGCGTGTATGTGTGACAGGTGTTGCCCATGCATCTCAGTCCATGATCACTACTGTCAGGGGCCTGACTACATAGGTCAGGGAGGAGGACCCCTGTGGGAGGGGAACATTGAACAGTTGATCGTGATGCAAAGGAAAGATATTTTCTTTTGGTAAAAAGTGAAGTGGGAGCCCTTATAAACCCTGATCAGCCCAAAGTTGGAAAGAATAATGTTATTATCATGAAGCTCGGGATGGATGGGGTTGGGGCGCAGCTCTGGCACAGGGTCCCGGGCAGTCGGCACTCAGTAAATATGGACTGACACTGAGAAGTGGTGGCTCTGATGTTACCACCTAGAGAATGCATTTGTGCCCTGTGAATCTGGGGTCCAGCGGCTCTTCTGTCCTGCCCCTTCTCTCTCTCTCTCTCTCTCGTCCTCTGACTCCGCAGGCTTTAGCCTTGTCTCCTAGCCGGGGCATGTGTGAGGTCCTTTGCAAGTGACTGGGGACTCTGGAAACATGAGGTGGTGATATCCAGGGGTGAACTCCTGACACGTGGCTTGATTTTCCCAAGTCAAGACCCTCTGCTTTTCCCAGGGGTCTACCTTGGGTGTGGGTTTGAGCATTGCGGGAGGAAGAAGGAGAGGGAGGCAGTGGGCCGTGCTCTGCCTGGAAGCACGCAGGAAGCTGATGGGAAACAGCTGAGCCAATAGCTCTGCACACACAGAAAATAAATCCTGGCTTCCGAAGAAGCTGCAGAAAATTGATTTTTTGCAGCTTCAGTGGTCATCTTGAAGGATTTGGGGGATGGAAATGGGGCCCATTTCTCATCTCTGTTCTGTGCTGCTGGGTCAGGTGTTCCTCAGGCCCGGGTCAGTACCCCTCGCTCCTCCTTGTCTCTCCACCACTCTGTGTAGAGAGGAAGGGGCCGAGGGCTGGTCTTCCTCAGCTTACCCCTAGTGTCCAGCTGCTTTCTGCCAGTTGCCTGCCCTTTGGGCCCGCTGCCATGGATGGGAGAGGTGCGCATGTTCGTGCAGCCAAGCTGGGATTATGGCATTTGCACAGGGATGTAGCTGTGGGTCTATGTGTCTGGGTTGTTGGGGGACAGGCTGGGGTGGGTGCCCTTTAGAGCTTGGCCTCTGCATGACTGCCTAGTCCCTCAGTGAATGCTGCAATTGGCTACTAGGGAGACATTAGCCAGCTAGGTAGGTCTGCTGTAACCATCCCCCTGCATCTGAGCAGGCTTGCTAGGGGCCAGGGCTGTGTCTGGGAACAAGGGCTGGCCCTCTGGCATGTTTCCCCTACATATGTGGAGAGTGGACTTATCCCAGGCCCAAGGGATCTGAAGATCCCCACAGCCAGGGAGGAAGCTGCAGCTCCAGATGGATGGTTCCCGGAACTCCTGTTGGCTTTGGATGATTTCATGGAAAACTTGGCCAGGGTGCTGTGAGGCAGAGCTGTGACCTCTCAGCTCAGCAGCCAACATGAGGAGTTCCTTCACCTTGTAGAGACATGCAGTGTGGGCCGCCACAACCCTCCCCTGGCTCTGTGTCAGCCCTGCCCTGTGGAGACAGCTGGGTCTCTCTGGTCCCCAGCCTGTGCCTGGCTGTCAGGAGGGATGCATTCTGTCCTGCTGGGCTGATGTGAAACCCCATGAGCTCAGGCCAACAGATCCCCACTCTTTGTCCACGTGGGGAAGTAGGGATTAGAGACAGGAGTCTGGACTGCTGTGGTCGCTTTTGTTGAGGCTTGGAATTTGGAAAGGAATCGTCTTTCCTGGTGGTCCTCGCTGATGTGGCATACCAGTGTCTCTTTCCCCAAGTAGCTCTGCCTTGTATCGCTCGAATGTTTCCATCTTGCTTGACTTATTGGAAGGAGCCACAAGTGAACACCCTGCCAAAAAAGATCAAGTTCATCGGGGGTTTTGATGCTGAAATCCCTGAAAAGTGGCAAGCGTTTCTTTTTCCTCGTCTTGTTTATAGTGGCAGCTTCTGTTGCTTAACACCTGGTGGCCCTGGTACTTATGCTTGGGGTCACAATGGGGATGTGAGGAGGGAGGAGGATGGAAGAAAAGGAGAACATTGGACAGTTGATCGTGATGCAAAGGAAAGATATTTTCTTTTGGTAAAAGGTGAAATGGGAGCGCTTATAAACCCTGATCAGCCCAAAGTTGGAAAGAATAATGTTATGATCATGAAAGTGTTATGGATATGGTTCTTTTCCCCCAGATTTGGCCTGATCAGGGATTCTATATGCTGGAATTTCATGTATCACCTATTAATGCAATAATGTTATTAATAATTATAAATTGAAGGGCAGCCGACTTAGTAGGTTCTTATTTGCAGACACCATGCCAAACACTTTATTATCCATTATTTCATTTAATTACCTCAAGAACCCTATGGGTAATTACTATTGCCTTTTGAAAGTGAGGGAAACAGAAGCTGAGAAATGAAATAACTCGTCTGAACTCCACTGAGAGGCAGCGCAGGGAGGTCAATGGTAGGGGCTCTGGACTCAGACCCTGGATTTACCCTAAGAATACCACTGCCTGGGTGCCAGGTACTCCTGCCTGGGACAGAGAAGCAGGGAGTTTGAATGCTTTTGTTGTAATGATAATGAGAATGGTGATGGAGAGGTGATAAAGGGCGCAAAGGCCCTGGAGCCAGCCTCCTGAGTCCAAATCGCCATAGCACCGCTTAGCAGCTGGGTGACCTTGGGCAGGTGCCTCAGTTTCCTCATCTGTGCAATGGGATAGCGGCTGTACTTGCTCAGGGGTTGTTGTGAGGATTAAATAGCTAATCCACGTGAAGGGCCTTAAAGGGTACATCAGTAGGTGTTAGTGGTGATTATTGTCATCCTCTGTGTGTTCTCCCAGGTCCACACTTTGCTATCCAGGAGGCCCTATGGGTTAGTGTGGTGAAGCTGGCACATGATGGATGTCCAATAGATATTCACTGGATGAAGGAATGCAATTTACCAGGTGCCCTAGAGGCCTTTGGCAATAATTAATCTTCTCTTAAAAGGATCTTCCCCACAACTTCCTGCCTGAGACTGACCTGCAGGTGGGAGCCTGCCTCTCATCCACAGTGGCCAGCAGGCTTTTCCTGGGTCTTCTTGGCAGGAGGGTCACAGTCCCGGTGGATCCCGGTGGCTGCTGGAGGCACAGGTTTCTTGAGAGGCAGGTGACGGCAGACCCCAGCCCTCCAGCCTGCGAGGAGGGGGATGGTAGGAAAGCTATCGTTCTCTGAATAAGGGGGCTGTTCCGCATCAATGTGCAAGCCATGGAGCTGGAGCCCTCCCCCCAGCCTCATGGGAAGGGGCTTGCAGAGAGCCCAGCCAGCCGGCGCAGGAGACTGCAGGGCCTGTCAAGGTTAACAGATAGTCCTTGGCTCTCCCCTAGGAAGTAATTCAACTTCTCCCCTGACTTAGGCCACATTGTTTCAAAGCATGTGGTATAAACTACTGACCACTGGGGAATTGCTTGAATTAACAAACTCATTTTTCCCGAGACCTGAGGTTGAACTTGACTGAGCAGTTCAGGGCTCTTTTGTAGAAATCCAGTAGATCAGGAGAACTCATGTTACACCATGTTTTCAACCTTGATCAAATGCACATTTTGCATGATATGGCCTTCTCCATGCCTGCACTCTTCCAGCTGCACCAGATTGCTTGGAACTGTGGCAAACAGGCCGGTAGCTGGCACTGGAGCCTGAGAGAGCCGGCCTCCTGCCTGGGTTGGAAGGAGCTTCAGAACGACTCCTCCCTCCTCTTCTCTCACTCCTGCCTCTCCCATACCTACTTTCGGAGTGCCTTATACTAAGAAAGAAGGGGTATGAAGGGTTAGCTTGAATCATGCCGGTTCCCCTCCCTGCTCCACTCACTCTCCTGCATGTCTTACTTCTGCCAATGAATACCTTCTGAGCCTGTCTCCACTCCACTGGTGCACCCTCCACAGAGCCCGCGAGAGATGCAAAAGAGCAACAGCAAGCCAGTCCTTCTCCCACCTCCAGCCCCGCCCACACAGCCCTCAGCCAGGCCTAACCTAGAGCAGAGCTCAGTGGAAGCCTAGGGACAGCTCCACACCTTAGAGGACACAGGCCTCTCTCCCGCAGGCCAGGAGCTCCCCAAAAAGGTTCCACATGTGATATAGGCTGAAAACCGCAGGGGACAGTGGATATCTAGGGTATGAGGAAGATGGTACTCAGATAAGGAGGGTAGGCTTCCTGGAGGAGGCTGGGTGGCATTTGGAAGTCCACAAGAGAAGAGAACAGGTTTTGCCAGACTGATATGGAACTGGAAGACAGCAGTGCTCCCCACACTCTGTTCTCTGCCATCTACACACTGGAGATTCCATTTTGGTGAGGCAGGCAATGGGGTATGTGGCCCAAGTTAATCCTGCCTAGCATCCTGAGCACCCGGGGAGCTTATAAACCTGTGCACGGACAGCTCCACTCCAATCAATTGCCCTTGGATGAGGTCTAGATATCTGCAGTTAGAAGTTTCCCAGAGGGTTAGGATGCTGGGCCATGCTCCAGAGAGCCCTCCCTACTGCACGAGTTGGCTCTCTTTAGCCTGTCTCCTTTCCTGGAGAGGCTCTTTGGGGTTCAAAGACCTCAATCAAAGGAGACACATTTGATGGACTCTCCCTGGCTTTCAGTGCCCCCGTGGCCCAGTTCAGCTCAGGCCATGGGAGGTGAGTTCTGGGTCATAGTACCTCTGGGTCCCAGGGGCAGGAGATGGGGGCTCAGCCACTCCCTATGCCAACCTGTCTCCATCTAATGGTGGATGGCTCTCACCATCTCCTCTGCATGGATTTCTTTATTCCTTGGCTCCTGTCTCTTCAACCCAGAAAGAACCAGAGGCTGCCAGCTTTTGGAAGCATCATGATGTTTTGGCTTTATCTGCTGCTGCACTGTGGTTCTCCTGGAATTTCCTCACTCAATCAGGGAATCTGATTGGCCCAACTCAAAGGTCCATGATAGCCCATAGATTGGTGCCACAGGTAGCAGATGGGAGAGGAAACATACAAGGCATGTTGTCAGTGGGCCAGGGGTGGGGCCGGCAGGTGGTGGCCATGATCAATACAGATGTCTGTTGAGGCAGAATCTTCTGAGAAGCTGAAGCCTGGCAGAGGTATCTCCATCACGGAGAGCGGGCCAGATAGTCATGTGCAGGCAGGGAAACAGAGCTAGAAAACTTGGAGATTCATGAGCTAGAGTCCTCATTTCCATTTCAAGCATGAAGTCAGAGACTCTATGTGGGTGCAGAGGGGCTCTTGGGCCTTCTCACGGCCATAGATATGGTTCTTTCTTTGTGCATCCCAGAGCTTAGGGTGCTAGGAGAGTAATGGCAGGTTTGGAGATTACTTAGCTGTCTTGATCTTCTTGTTTTAAGGAATTTTCATGACAGAGTTTCTTAATCTGAGCACCGCTGTGAAGCTTCAGGGGCTTAGGAATCATTTGACATTGGATGAGTGTTGTGCTGTGTGAGCTTTTCTGGGGAGAGGGGTCCATGCCTCTATTAGCTTCTTCCAGGTGCCCCTGGCCCCAGGCATGTGACAAGGCACTGCTTTCTGGAACATTTGAGTTGCACTGGTTTCTTGTGTCCTCAACCACAGTGAGATCTGTGGAGCAAATGGCCTTGCTTGGTTTCATCAAAGGAATGTAGAGGTGTCTTCAGAGTCTTTGTCCTCCCTGGTCACTTTCCTGGTGGCTGCTGTTGCCATAGGCAAGTTCTGGGGGAGGTTGCCATCAGAAAAGGGTGTGCAAGACAAGTGCATAGGGGCTGTGTTTTATGCATGTGCCAAGAGAAAAGTCTCTTGTCTTTGCCTGTTTTGGTGTTGGCACTTGGCTTAGAAGAGCACAGAAACTTGGGCCCAGAAGTGTTTCTGCCTTCCTCTCCCTGTGCTTCCACAAGAGTACCCCTGGGGTCAGGGGAGCCACGAGAGCCTCCTGGAGTATGTGACTGCAGGGTAAAGAACTTCCTTTAGTTTCGTGGCCCTTGGAAGCAGGGGATGTGGAATGACTCAAGCTGGCATAGGCTCATATCCAGAATATTCCCCTTGTGGCTTCCTGCCTAGGTCAAGGCCAAGCTTCCTGGGCCTTAAGGGGCTCTCTTAAGAGATCAGACCTAGAAGTGAATGCCTGCTTCACCCTCTCCTGAGCAGCTGTCATACAAGGTATTAGTTATGTGCCAAAAATGTTCTGACGGAGACACGCCAATGGCCTTGGTTGGAATGCCGGAAAACATTCATCCCACTGGTGGCTGTGGTGCTGACAGTGGGTACTGTCACCCTCCTGCAGTCTGGGCTTCATGTGGACATGTGTGCACTATTTATGTGGCTAATAGGCTTCCTTACTGAGGGCAAAGTTTACATGCCATAAAAAGTCCATTAGCTGAATTTAAGCTTCTCCAGAGATCATGGGGTCTAATCTGTACTTGGCATTTGACGTGGAGGGAATTGAAAATCCCAAGGACCCTTTCTGCTGGGCTGTTGCTGGGATTGAAGAGAGCTTCGCTGAAGGCGTGAATAGGTGAATGGATGTATTAGGTGAGTGAGTGAGAGAATGATATCATTGGGGCCAACTGCTTGTCTCACAAGGCTGTGAGTAGAAGTGAGGCTATTTTTAGATAGGTATTCAGTAAACAGCCTTTTATTTTTAATGCCAAGTGGCACAAAGTTAGCCATGGTAACAAGACAGTTTTGTTAAAGTGTTTAAAAATACCATTCCCTGTTTTTAAATCAATGGTTCAAAAGCTTTTTTGTTTTTACTCTTCAGCTAAAGACTTTGCCAGGCTGAGAAGCAGTACCAGTTGACCTTTTCCCGGTTGTACATCCTAAGCCTGAATTTAAGATTGTCTCTGCACTCAGGCAGTGTCCTTTGGCTCATCTGAAAGTGGGCCAGTTCTGCTGGCTCCTCTCCTTTCTGGGAAGTTCACCCAAGTCCCTGAGCCAAGACGAACAGAAGGTTTGTCTGAGTCAATACCTCTACTGCATGCCTGGGCCCAGCAGAGCTTATGTTGGGTCAGTAGTCCAACCTTCAAGGCCTCACTTGAGGACCCCCCGGTCCAGCAAACAGCACAGTGTGAGATGATGGGGGGCCATGAAATGACACCCTAGATTATGAGAGGCAGAGAAGTGCTGTGTGAAAAAAAAAAAAAAAAACGGAAGCTTTAGAACCAGTAGATCCTGAGCTTGAATCCTGGCTCTGCCACTCACTAGCCGCATGAGCCTTGTCAAGTGCTATGACTCTCCCGAGCCTCAATATGCTCACCTGTCAGATGGGGATGATGATATGCATACTGCACGGGTGGTTCTGAGTGCTTCATGATGATAATGAGCGTTAAGTGCCATGTAAAGCATAGATACATGAGGAGCAAGATCCTAACAGTCTGACTTCGGATCTTGCACTACCACTCACATGACCCTGAAGCTCAGAGAGATCAAGTGACTTGCTCGGTTTTCTGTATACATGGGCATGCCTTCCCTTCCCTTCTAGTCACATCCCGCATCACAGGCGGTGGATGAGCCTGTCAGTGGTAATGATGGATCCTGTGATCAGTCCTCTCCTCTTGCCAGCCGGGCCAGAGGGAACAGCCCATGGGCCGTGGGTGCTGACCAGCTCCTGTCTGCACACTGGGGCTGTAATGATTTCAAGACCATCCCCCTCACCTCAGGTTTGGGGAATTTGGAGCAGAAGGGATGTAGAGAGCACTCCCTTGCCGTGGCAGTCCCAAGGGTCCGCCCCAGCCTTCTGATCACTAGCAGGCCTCAGGACTAGCCAGGCTGTGGAGCTCGGCCTGACCCTGACCTTGGGCCCTGAACTCCACTGGTGCCCCGCTTGTCACGCACAGCCCTGTCAGAGCCGACTCCCTGGGCTGAGGGGCTGCCCTGTGCTCCTCTGAGTCCCCGGCCGAGCACACCGAATTATGTAATGCTGCTGAGCCAACATTTACGCGTCGCAGCCAATTTGCTGGCCTAGAGTTACACTGTGCAGATGCTCTGCCTTACGGCTTGCTTTTGTCTCGGAGGCCGTAAGCAGATAGCATAACCCTGCTTACCATTAGACATTTCGCAAATCATCTAGGCTCGAGCGTGCTGCAGCCAGACAGTTCATTTATGCTGCGAAGGGTATGATTTGTAAAGTAATAAATTTCCCATCTTTCTGCCAGCAATAAAGTACAGCAAGCCGGCGAGGCCAAAGCCCTCCAAAAATATACTGGCTCCCAGTGAGACCTGGAAGAGAGCTCTTTCTGGTTCTGCTTCTCTCTGTTCCTGAATTCGTTGAATTCTGGGAAGTCAGGTTTGGGCCATAAATCCCCCTACCATCTGGGTGACCCTGAGACCCAGCACAGATGTGTTACTAGCATGGGTAATTGACCCCTACCATGACACAGTTGTCACTTCCAGGTCCCTCTTGGTTCTGGCATTAGAAGAAGGCCTTGCTGGACCTCATTCAGACTGGGATGGAAAGTTGTTGACTGTCTCACCCCTATTTGTGGCTATGTGTCTGTGCTTGGGACCCAGGCAAGGCTCTTTCTCCTGTGAAGTTAGTGGCCTACAGTGATGGGTGTGTGTGTGCTGGTGGGAGCTCCTCTCAGTCTCCCGTGATGGCCTGCAAGGGCAAGTGTTTGGTCAGCCCCAAAGGGTTCTCTGTTGTGAAGGTGGCTGCTCTGAGCAGAAGGTCAAGGACAGGCTCAGAATTAGCCTTAGGAGTCTGGGTCCCAATTTCCTTGTTGGAGGAGGCTCAGTGGGTGGCGGGCACTTGCCACCAGCAGATGCTTCCTTAGAAGCAGGAGTTGTCAAGGAGCCCCTGGAGTTTCAGCCCAAAGTGGCAGCTGTGGTCTGGGACCCTGATGGGCAAACAGGTGGCTTGGAGTCCCCAGTTTTGGCCAGGCCCTTTCTTCTTGCCCCCTTCTTCTGTTTAGAGGGGCCGGGCTGTGTCTCTGACCTCTGTTGCAGATGATGGTGAGGCCTCACGCAGCTCCCACTCTCTGCTTGTGGGAGCTATCACTGTTTCCTCTGCGGGAAAGATGGGCCTGAAAATGGCAAAAAGTCTCACATTTAGCTCTGATGGTTTCCTCTGGCCCTCACCTTCTCAATCTTCATATGTTCTCTCTTTTTTTCCTCTTCCTTCTTCTTTTCCACATCTGCCTCCACTTGTTCCACCTTTGATATTTGCTAAAATTTTGTTCCATTTAAAAATTATATAATGTTTGGGGACTAGATAAAAGTAGGAAAATGAAGTTACAGTGAAATGGCTCAAACACAGTCACTGTGTCTGTTGTGTTCTATTGTTTCTAGGCTGAGGGTTTCCAACTGGGCTGTGGAGGCCCCAGAAAGGGACTTCCCCCTTCACTTAGGGCAGCCCTGCTATCACCTGTGGACACATGGCCTCTTCTAGAGTTCTTTGTCCTAAGTGGGGTGGGTAGATAGAGTCTCCTCCCTACCGTCGTGAGGACAGTCTGCTTTTTATAAAGTTGCTCCCAGCATCAGAGGCCAGCCCCAGTGGTGGGAAGGAAGGAAGGCAGAGCCCCAGGAATGTCCCTGCCCTGACTTAGCTCCCATGGCCTCTTCGATTCTGCTATCTACACCCTAGCTTCTCCACCTGACAGTCTCACCCTTCATCTCTTCCAGGTCTTGGCTCAGGCCCCTCACTCAGCTCCAGCATTCGCTGCGTGTTGATCTCAGTTTGCTCAGGGATGTGGGGGAGTTGATAGTTCCTGCCTGATAGGATTGTGAGGATTAAAGGAGATGATCTGGCATGCAGAAGGTTTCAGCAAATGTTGGCCAACAATGCAGGTTCAATGTATGCATCGGGCACAGGGCCACCTTATTGCTCAATCCGAGGGTGCCCACACATGTCAGTGTATGTGACCTTCCCTGACCCTATTGGGCAGTGCACAGCCTTTGCCCTGTATGTGGCAGCCCTGAAGGTGATGTTTCCAGTCCTGGGACTGGAAAATGAGGGTCTGGGAGAGAAGTTTGTTTTTGGAGAGGTAGGGGAGTCCAGTGTGGGGGTTAAAGTGGAAGACTCAATTCTTTTGCTCTGGGAGAGTGAGCAGGGAGGGGCAGGGTAGGGTGACTCAGGCCGCAGGGAGGAAGCTGCTTATTGCAGTCTTTAGCTCTTCGGAGAAAGATGAGGACCAGAAGCTGAAAGTGTGGTCAGGACCTGTTGGCCAAAAGACCAGAGGAGAAAGGCTGCAGAGAAAAAAAGTTGCCATGGGTTACCAGGAAGGAAGACCTGAAACTGGTGCTGAGGCTCTAGGGAGCAGTTGTCCCAGGAAGGAAACCCTGGACCAAACTGCCCTCTCCTGCCACAGCTGCAGGGGTGCCCAGAGTTCAGGTCTGGGTGCAAAGGGGAGGGTAGGTGGGGATTGGCAGAGGATTCCCTGAACTCTGTAAGACATCACGGGTCATTTTCTCTCCAGTGAAAGGGCAAATGCTTGTTGAGCAGGTACAATGCACTAGGGACTGTGTGAGGGACTTGATGTGTATTAGCTCTTTTAATCCTTAGGACAGCCCTGTGAACAGGCGTTAGAATGGGGAAACTGAGACTCAGAGATGTTACATGACTTGTCCAAGTTTTCCTAGCTAGGAAGGAAATAAACATAGGATCCCAACTACTTCAAACACTTCCCTCTAGACTGTAAGCAACGTAGGGGCAGAGAATGGCTAGTCCTGCTCTCTGCTGGCTCCTCTAGTGTGTTTGTCAAGGTGCCTGGCATACAGCAGAACTGCGCGAGTGTGTGGTTGAGCCCAGGTCTGCGTGTTTCTGAGCCCATGCAAGGTCTTTGAAAGTTCCTCTGAGCTCTTCTGTTTGCCCTGTGGCAGCCCCCTTGCCTTCCCTGGAAAGTACTGCTTGTTGGTAGGGAGAGGTCTCGGGTTGACAACACCCTACCGCCAGCTCGCTAGCCCCTTTAGGCCCTGAAGAAACTATTGAGTCATGCATTTTGCTTGGGTTTTGATGATTCGTGATTCATGCTTGTGAGGAAGGCAAGGGAGTGACTCATGCTGATTTAATAAGCCTAGGAATAGTCCTGAGAAGTGGCTGATAAAGTGCCGGCTGGCAGCCCACTCCCCCGTGGCTGCCAGCGCCAAGTGCTCAGGAATCACCAGGTTAAACAAGTCTGCGGAAAATTCAATCTTCCCGGCATGATTTTCCTTATTTGAGCTAATAGCATGAGGCGCCTTTCTCCTGGCACTGCGAAGTGCACCGGCGGCCTTGCCGTCTTCCCTGGGGGCGTGGGGGAGAAGGAGAGCAAATGCCTTACGTTTAGCAGATGCGCTAGGAGCTGCTAGGACCTCACAGGGTTTGCCTTGTGCCCTTGGAACCAGCAGTTCCACCCCAAGGGAAGCCAGCCGTGTGTCCTAGTGCCGGAATGATGGGGTAATGCCAGTGAGCCGCCCCTTCTCCACAGGGTACTGAGAACGAGGCCAGGCAGCAGCTGTCCTGGCCTCTTGGCCCTGTCAGGACTAACACACCTGGGTTGGGCCCACTGGGGTCAGGTTACTCACAGTAAACAAGTGCAGGTGGAGAGAGGTGGCCCAGAGGAGCAGGCCAAGGTGGCAGCAGATGGGTCATTTCAAATGGCTCGCCAGCAGCCCGGGGGATCCCTGACATCTAGCAGGTATTGACATTGGGATTAACCCTGTGGGTCGATGGTTCCGTGCTGATTGCTCATGTGCCTCTGTGTCAGATTGCTCAGGCAAGAGGGCTGGAGAAAAAAATCAGAGATGCACCCAACTTGGTCAGTATCTGTGCAGGGATCCTGTTATGGTTGGCAGTCCCTTACTTTGAAGCTCTGATTCCTTTCAGAAGCTTCTGAAGTTCAAAGGAGCAGGTGGGGGTGGATAGGTCATTGAGAAAGGGCAGACCCTGTTCAAAAGTAAGATACTTCCTAAATCTGGTCTCCTTTCTGTAAGTTCTTTGGTGTCCCTCCCCATATGTGTTGAGCCCCTTGTGGCATGTTAAGCTCAGTGCTGGGACCAGCCAGGGAAACAAGGGTTCTACCTTCATGAGTCTGAGACCTGTTTAGAGTGCAGCCTCTCCTCCCACTTTCCTCTCCTTTCCCCTCCTCCTATGCATCTATCCATCCAAAAAAATGCTATTGTGATAACACACATAAAGCATTTAGCATTATGATCAGCTCCATAATTGCTAGTTTTTATTTCATAATTAATATTATTAGGTCAGATGTGGTGGCTCACACCTGTAATACCAGCACTTTGGGAGGCTGAGGTGGGAGGATCACCTGAGGTCAGGAGTTCAAGACCAGCCTGGCCAACATGGCAAAACCCCATCTCTATTAAAAATAGAAAAATTAGCCAGGCGTGGTGGTGCACGCCTGTAATCTCAGCTACTCTAGAGGCTGGGCACGAGAATCGCTGGTACCCGGGAGGCAGAGGTTGCAGTGAACCGAGATCATGCCACTGTACTCTAGCCTGGGTGACAGAGCAGACTTTGCCTCAAAAAATAAATAGATAATGTTTATTGCTATTATTTGACATCTCTTGCATGCCAGGCAAAAAAAAAAAAAAAAAAGGTGAATACTGGTGCAAATTGGTGAGTGTGTTACGTGACAGCTAGAAATCCTAGAGCTGGTCTAGCCTCACCCCTCATGCTGCAGATGGGGATACTGAGGCCTAGAAAGAAATGAAGAGATTGATGGGAGTCTCATAGGGAGGGCATGGCTAGGCCACGCCTGGAACTCAGGGCTCCTTCTGCCGTGGCATGCAGCTGTCATGCTGGGATGGGGTGGTCCGAGGAGGCTTCCTGGAGGAGATGGGTTTTGAGATGAGCCTTGGGATGAGAGTAGGAATGAGATCAGCAGGAGAGGAGAAGCGAGAAAGGGCAGAGCACAGTGGCCCAGGATGGTGTGGAGGAGGGAGCCACAAGGGGAGAAAGGTCAGGAGAGACTGGGTGGGGGGCACCAGAGCCATCTCTGTAGCATCTTTTGAGGGGTGCTGCAAAGGCCTCACTGCTCCCACATCCTGCACTCTGCCACTGCCATCAGGTACTTCCTCCTGGCACGTGCAGATCAAATGGTGGCCCTGGGGCCCGAGGCTCCGTCTGCTTGCCTGCCTCAGCGCTCATGCTCAGTGGGGACTCATGGGTCCAGGCTGGAAGTCACAGGCCAGGCGTCCATGCTGAATGCATCTCTCCTGGGAGAGCAAACCCATTCAGTCATAATTTGCCATTAACCCCTTATATTAGTTTCCTAGGCCTGCTGCAACAAATTGCCACACACCAAGTGGCTTAAAACAACAGAAATTTATTCTCTCAGATTTCTGGAGGCCAGAAGTTCAAAACCCAGGTGTTGGCAGGGTTGACTCCTTCGGGAGGATGTGAGGGGTGATCTGTCCTGCTTCTTGCTCGTGGCTTCTGGAGGCTGCTGGCAGTCCTTGGCATGCTGTGGCTTGTGACTATGTAACTCTAGTTTCTGCCTCTGTCTTCGTGTGGCCTCCTCCTCTGTGACATCTCTTCTTCTTATAAAGGCACTTGTCATCAGGTTTAAGAACAACCTAGTTGAGTCAGCCTGGTCTTCATCCTGAGATCTTTAACTTAATTATATCTGCAAAGATTTATTTTTCCAAATAAGTTCATGCTCATGGGTCCTGGGTGGATGTATCCTTGGTGGTGGGGGGGCAGTGGGGCACCACTTTCGCTGCACCCCTGGAGCAGTGTGACAGTGTGGCCTTGGGAGATGAGTCACAAGGGAACTTTTGTTGAGATAAGAGGATAAGTCTGGGTGAGACATTGCACTGGGGATCCTGGGAAAATTCCCAGAAGTGTTTGGGCCTTGGCTGTAGAGGTTTTTCTGAGACTGAAGACTCAGGACCCAGCTCTGAAGTGATGATCAGGGCTTCTTGATAGGCACCGCCATGTTGGGGATGGACCTCTGTGCCCATGGTCCACTCGGGGGCTCATCCAGGGCAGTGCTGTCCATCAGAACCTTCCGTGGTGATGGAAATGTTCTTTAGATCTGAGCTGTGCAACACAGTGGCTCCTAGTCCTGTGTGTCTATTGAGCTTTTGAAATACCCACTCTGGCTCGTGCAACTGAAGGGCTAGATTTTTTACTTCTATTTAATTTTAATTTTAATTTTAACTTAGATAGGCCTACGGGACTAGTGGCTTCTGTACTGAGCATCAGAGCTCCACAGTGTCTTGATTTCACCCCTTCTCCTCATCTGTTTTTCATTTCACTATCAAAAATGTAATTTAACACAAGAACTGAAATTGTTCTTTTGTTTTTTTATGTACGTAATGCTTAAAGTTTTAACTTTTGGCTTAGAGACAGAGGCCAGATGGAGTTGACTGGTTTTAGGCCCAGTACAAGAAAGCATGGCCTCCTCTTGCAGTGAAATGGAAAAGAGGAGTGTTTTCCTGTGGACAGTGCTGTGGCTCACAATTGCCTGGTAGTTAAGCGGGAGAAGCAGTTGGAGAGGCTGCGGTAAAATCTACAGTCACTGGCAGCAAGGAGGTTGCTGCAAGGTTTCTTAGAGCCAGAAAGAAGGGATGAGAACCCATGTCCACATCCCTGGGCCTTGTTTGGAAGTCTATGAGTTTGGGGTTCTTTGCTCTTTATCATGGTTTCTGAGAAGCCACAGGTGAAATTTGGGTCTCATAAAGCAATTTTCCCCCAAATTACTCCTCGTATTCCTGCTTCCACAGATGGATATTGTATACTGTCTTGCTTTAGAGTGAGGATATTTATTTTTGCACACTGTTTAGACATGATCTTAAACAACACTTCATTTATTTACACGTTGGCATGTTTTTGACCCTTCTGGATGAAAAATAAAGTGTTTGCCTGAGAGCAGAAAATCTCCAATGAGGCGGCTCTTCATAGGGTGATGGGATCTTCATGGGCTTAAACTATATGGGCTTTAAGCTCAAGCTCATCTCCTTTTCCTTGCTTCTTCCTGGCGAACCAGACACAGTAGCATCAAGACTCAAAGCGCCTGCCTCTGTGCTTAGGCTCCATGGGCACCCATGTGTCCAGGCTAGAAGTCACAGGCCAGGAAGAGGAGGAGGTTCTGGGCCTCAGACTCTGCTAATGCAGGCAGATCAGGCCTATTTTAGGTGGGGATTTGTAGAGGTGTCTACTGCTTGGGGTCATGCTAGCACTGCGCTGTGTACATGTAAGACACAAATTAGGGATTTAGAGGCGCGGAGGCTGCTGAGTGTTGCTAGGCAACCTTTCAGCTGGGCCTGGCGCTAACACAATCTCTGGGAGCAGCCCGGTAGGAAGGCCTCCTAAGGACAAAACTGACCTTTAGAAACAGCGTCTTCTGCAACTGCACCTGCCTCTCTTGCCTCTGGAAAGGGTGGGGGCAGGTCAGCAGAGCCATGCTGTTATATAAGCTACTTGGGGGAATTGTGCATCTGTGGATTCTTTATGTGTTATGTCTTCTTTTCCTTATGTGTTTATTTATATCCCACCTTGTACAAAAGAGGATCTGTGGTTGCTTTCAGAAACACTGATGTTGCAGCAGGACAAACATTAAATAAGAAGAACCTGGGGCAAATGGAAAGGAAGGGTAAGAAAATAGGAGTGTGGTTGGTCACTCAGCAAGGATATTGAGGATTTACCATGTGCTTGGCTCTGTAGATACAGCAGTGAACAGAAAAACAGCCATGGTTCCTGCCCTCCTGGAGCTTACAGTCTAATAGGAAAGGTGCAGGGGTAGGGTGGGGGAGGGAGGAAGAAAGGCCATTATGGATCCAGTGCTTTTGTTGAGGGTAGGCTGCAAATTAGACTGTGAGTCTCCTGGCGGCCAAAGCAAGAGGTGACTACAATTATGAGGGACTGGGTATGTTATCGGTGTTGTGTTGGTAACAGTACAGTGACAGTAGCTTCATCCTACTGTCCTGGGTGTGCAGATTATGACACAGGTGCCGCCAGGCCCTGTGCAGAGATGCTCCCTTCTTTCCTGCTTTGCTGTCAGCCTCCCTTTGGCACCAGCCTCCTGGTTGGGTTCATGTCATCCAGGACATCCTGGTGGCCATCC